>NW_005364953.1:3846206-3848065 GCF_000412655.1 Myotis brandtii
GCTCCGGGTCACACATGGCAGGCCCGGATGGCAATGGGGCGGGCAGATGGCGCTGCAGTATGCAATTTAACGGCCATCTTTGTTGGGTTAATTTGCATACTCTTCTGATTGGCTGATGGGCTAGCAAAGGTATGGTCAATTAGCATATTTGCCTTTTATTAGTGTAGATAGCCTGTAAAAGTAAACTGGATTTGTTCTTCACTATTTTTGCTATAACAAATACCATAACAGTTTGTTTAATGACTTAAACAATATAAATTGGTTATCTTATAGTACTGTGGATCAGAAATCTAACAGGTCTCACTGGGATAAACTCAAGATATCAGAACTGTCTGCATTCCTTTCTGGACACAAAGGCAGGAATTCATGTCCTTGCCCTTTCCAACTTCTAGAGGCTGCCTGATTCTTTGGCTTATGGCTCCTTTTCCTGTTTTTAAAATAGGCAACATGTCAAGGACCCTTGTTGAAGTATATGTCAAAGTAAGGAAGTTATGCCTTCATCTATAAAAATAAAAGTGTAATATGCTAATTAGACTGGGTGTCCTTCTGGATGACCTTCCAGACGAAGCCGGGACTGTGAGGGAAGCCCAGGTCCCGGGGGCCTGCAGGTGGCCAGAGGAAAGCCTGGGTCCCGGGTGCCAGAGGGAAGCTGGTGCTGGCAGCCGGGGGAAGGAAGGAAGGCCTACTCTCGCATGAATTTTGTGCATCAGGCCTCTAGTTAAAAAATAAACAAACTGTGCTTCATCTTTTAAGGAAGTGTTCAGAGGAGAAGTTTGTGGTTATATTGTGCCCACCCATATAACCCAGGATTATCTTCCACTTCAAGGTTCTTATCCTGAGTCAAATCTGCAAGTAACTTGTGCCATATACTAGTAAGGTAGCATATATGCAGGTCCCAATTATTAGGACATGGACATCTTTGGGAGGCATTATACTTATTGCATTAACCCTGAATAGCTACTAAGAAAAGAAGGGGGAAATTTTGACATGAAACAGACAGTTAAAATTGCATTCAGAGCAATAGTGGTTAAATACTGAAATTTCAGCTTGGCCTGAGTGGCTCAGTTGGTTGAGTGTCATTCTGTTCACCAAAAGACTGCCAGTTTGATACCTAGGTTGCAAGTTTGATCCCTGGTTGGACATGTATGAAAGGCAACTGATTAATCTCTCTCTCTCTCTCTCTCTCTCTCTCTCTCTCTCTCTCTCCTCTAATCATGTCCTGTGGTGAGAATTAAATAAATAAATAGATAAATAAATACTGAAATCTCACATGACATTTCCTATGGATCAAGAATGTTGCTGTTGGAAACCAAGATGGCGGCATAGGTAAACACCGGAAATTGCTGCCTCCGACAACAACTTCAAAAATACAACTAAAAGACAGAACGGTCATCATCCAGAACCACAGGAAGGCTGGCTGAGTGGAAATTCTACAACTAGAAGGAAAGAGAAGAGCACATAGATTCAGAGGAACTACGAAAGTAAAGTGCAGAGGTACGGAGGCTCCGGCGAGCGTGTGGGGAAAGGGGCTGCCACCTAAGGACGCAGCTGTCTTTTTGAATCAGGAGGGAGTCACAAGCTCCCGACTGCTCTGAACTCCGGTTCCGGGAAATCTCTGGGGTCCCATGGCTCATACGGGGAGAAACTGGATTGTCTGGCAGCAGGCAGAACTCGGAACTTGAGGGCGGCTTTCCCTCAGAGGTGCTGGCAGCAATTACCGGGACACTGAGACGCGCGGCCCCTTAGGGCAGGGCTGAGAATCAGCCATAACTGCTTGCTCCGCCCTGTTGATTCCGAGACCCCGCCCCATCCAGGCTGCTGCAAAGCCTTTTGCATATGAATGCCCAGGTCCTTTACAA
>NW_005364953.1:3849807-3851582 GCF_000412655.1 Myotis brandtii
CGGGTATAAGGACACATATGTAATATCTTAATCAATAAAAAAAAAGAATGTTGCTGTTGGATGGAATGTAAATGGGTACAGTTACTATGGAAAACAGTATGGAGATTTCTCAAAAAATCAAAAATAGAATTACTATATGATCTGCAATTTCATTTCTGGATATGTATCTGAAGAAAATGAAATCACTATCTTGAAGAGATAGCTACACTACCATGTTCACTGAAGCATTATTCACAATAACCAAGGCATGGAAACAAACTAAGTGTCCATGAATAGATAAGAGATAAAGAAAATGTGATATATAAAATGTACATGCATATATACAGGTTGAGGCAAAAGTAGCTTTACAGTTGTTTGCATGGGAAAATAATATAATATTCAATAAATAATAATACAGGAATAAACTCTGTGTTTTGCATACTCACAACTATAAATCTGTTTACTCATTTGTAATATGAGGGATTTTGACTAGTCTCAGAGTCTCCTCAGTTCTACACTATGATATACAACAAGCCAAAGCAATCTATAGATTCAATGCACTCCCCATTAAAATACCAACAGCATATTTCACAGACCTAGAACAAACTTTCCAAAAATTCATCTGGAATAAAAAAGACCCAGAATAGCTGCAACAATCCTGAGAAAGAAAAACAAAGTAGGAGGGATCTCAATACCAGATATCAAGCTGTATTACAAAGCCACTGTTCTCAAAACTGCCTGAAACTGGCACAAGAACAGACATATAGACCAATGGAACAGAATAAAGAACCCAGAAATCAACCCAAACCACTATGCTCAATTAATATTTGACAAAGGAGGCAAGAACATACAATGGAGACGAAACATTCTCTTTAATAAATAGTGCTGGGAAAATTGAACAGATACATGCAAAAAAATGAAACTAGACCACCAACTTACACCATACACAAACATAAACTCAAAATTGATAAAGGACTTAAACGTAAGATGGGAAACCATAAAAATTTTAGAGGAATCCACAGGCAGCAAAATCTCAGATATAGGCCGAAGCAATATTTTCACCAATACAGCTCCTAGGGCATTGGAAACTAAAGAGAAAATAAACAAATGGGACTACATCAAAATAAAAAGCTTCTGCACAGCAAAAGAAACCATCAACAAAACAATAAGAAAGCCCACTGCATGGGAGAACACATTTGCCAATGTTATCACCAATAAGGGTTTAATCTCCAGCATTTACAGGGAACTCATACAACTTAACGAAGGGAAGATAAGCAACCCAATCCAAAAATGGTTAATGGACATAAATAGACACTTTTCGAAAGGGGACATAAGGAAGGCCAAGAGACGTATGAAAACATGCTCAAATTAACTAATTATCAGAGAGATGCAAATCAAAACTACAATGAGAAACATCTCACACCTGTCAGAATGGCTATCATCAACAAGTCAACAAATGACAAGTGATGGTGAGGGTGTGGAGAAAGGGGAACCCTCGTGAACTGCTGGTGGGAATGCAGACTGGTGCAGCCACTACGGAGAGCAGTATGGAGTTTCCTCAAAAAACTAAAAATGGCCCTAGCTGGTTTGGATCACTGGATAGAGCGTCGGCCTGGGGACTAAAGGGTCCCAGGTTCGATTCCGGTCAAGGACATATACCTTGGTTGCAGACACATCCCCAGTAGGGGGTGTGCAGGAGGCAGCTGATCGATGTTTCTCTCTCATCGATGTTTCTAACTCTCTATCCCTCTCCCTTCCTCTCTGTAAAAAATCAATAAAATATATTTTTTTAAAAA
>NW_005364953.1:3851682-3855990 GCF_000412655.1 Myotis brandtii
CACAATTTACCATAGCTAAGATTTGGAAACAGCCTTAGTGCCCATCAGCAGATGAGTGGATTAAAAAACTGTGGTATATCTACACAATGGAATACTATGCTGCTGTAAAAAGGAAAGAACGCCTACTATTTGCAACAGCATGGATGGACCTGAAGAGCATTATGCTAAGTGAAATAAGTCAGCCAGCGAAAGATAAATATCACATGATCTCACTCATTTGTGGATTATAATGAACAACACAAACTGATGAACAAAAACAGAGACAGAGAAGCATCCATCAGATGCTGAAACCTCAGAGGGAAGGTAGGGGAGGGTGGGGGTAAGGTGGAGAGATCAACCAAAGGACTTATATGCATGCATATAAGTATAACCAATGACACAGACACCGGGGGGTGTGAGGGCATGAACGGGGGGATGGCAAGGGGGGGATAAGGACACATATGTAATACCTCAATCAATAAAAAAAGATGTAAGTTTAATGCATTTAGTAACACAGACTAATTGTTAATAGTACTGCCAAATACAAGCCCTCTAAAATACATTAGAATGACTTATAAAACTTATACAGGGTGGGGCAAAAGTAAGTTTATAGTTGTTCATATAGAAAATAATACCATAATTAATATATAATAATGCAAGAATAAATTCTGTGTTTTGAGTACTCACAGCTGTAAGCCTACTTTTGCCCCATGCTGTACTAGTATATATGCACATAGCATTATCAAGGGGATTTAAGTAGGGGGAAAACACTTGGAGACATCTCAGAAACATAATGCAGAATGAAAAACACAAGGTACAAATAATTATTTTATAAATTACACAAAACAATATCACTGTGGGTTTATATACAAATAGTAAAAGCCTAAAAATCATATGCAGGAATAATGTATTCATATTTTGAGGATAAGGAAACCTCTAGAAGTTAGTTGCCTGGAAGGGGTAAGACTTTAGATGCATTTGTAATATTGAGTTTTCTATGAAGGAAAAGTTAAAATAAAATATAACAAAGCTGAACACTGAAAATTGGTAATATGAAAATATTAATGCTGTAAATACAGTCCTCCATATCCGCGGGTTCTGTATCCACTGGTTCCATATCTGCTGGCTCCATATTCACAGATTCAACCTATCATAAATTGAAAATATTAATAAATTATTATGTTGTTGCTGAGATTTACTATGCAATTAGGCATATGAGGGTTTTGTCTATAATGAATATGTACAGACTTTTTTCGTGTCATTATTCCCTAAACAATACAGTATAAATCTATTTAAATAATATTTATATTGTATTAGGTATTATAAGTAATCTAGAGATTATTTAAAGTACATGGAAGGATAAGTATAGGTTATATTCAAATAGGCCTTGTGTGTTGCTCCTTCAGCTACCCTAACACTATGCCATGATATACAAGGAATTTGAGCATCTGAAGATTTTGGTATCTGAGGGGTTCCTGGAACCAATCCCCTGAGGATACCAAGGGATGACTTTATATTTGACTAATTAAGAAAATAATAATGATACTCTTTAAAAGAAAAATGACTGTTGGCAATATACTTTAAAAAGGTATTGGCAAACTGCAGTCCATGGGCCAAGTCCAATCCAGGGACTGTTTTGTATGACCTTTGAGCTATGAGTGGTTTTTACATTTTAAAAAGGTTGTTCAAAGCAAAACCAAACCAAACCAAACCAAAAATATATAAGACAAAGAAGTTATGTGACTCACAAAGACTAAAATATTTATTATCTCACCCATTACAGAAAAAGTTTATCAATCTCTGCTGTTTAAAATATTAGTTGTGGGTATCTCTGAGTTATTGGAATATGGGAAATTTATTTTGATTTTTCTCTTTCTGCTTTTGTATTGCCCAAGTTTTCCATAGTGCTGTTATGATCAGGGAGATACCAAAGTGATTTTTAAGGAGGATTTGAAAAGTGTGCTTGCTTCTCAACTGAACATTTCCTCGCTATCTGATTGAAACCCTTAATTACATAGACAATCTTTTTGCACAGTTATTACAAAGGCAAACTTCAGTCCCATATCCATTTTGATCATCAGAAATTCTGAATTAGGGATTTCCAGATGAATTAGGTATTAATGCTTCTGATAACAATGGTGGTGCCAGAAGCATGGAAGCATGGAACAGAATGACAAATCTCAGAGGGAAGGGGGAGAAGGCTCAGGAAGAGATTGAGAAAAGACTTTATATGCATATATGCATAGTTCATGATCACAGACAAAAGTGTGGTGAAGGCCCCGGGTGGGGTGGGAGCTGGATTGAGGGGGGGCGGATCGGGGAAGAAGGGGGGCATTTGTAATACTATCAAGAATAAAGATTTTAAAAATGATGATGCAAAAGTTCTATCTCAGATTAATACAATTTAAGAGCTTGAGGCTAGGCATGCTAACCTCTTCAGATCTTCTCCCACTTCATGATTCTGTGTCACTGATTTTTATCTCTATCAGGAATTTCTAAGGATCTTATGTTTTGTATTACTGACATGCAGTGAAATAGTGTTTGCATTTTTTATTATTGATGTATCCAAATGTTATCTGTTTCCATTTGCTCTGCTATGCAAAGGATCTATTAGAATCCTGAGAGTTCACCTGACATTTTGACTTTATAAATGTTTTTATTAGCTGCATTCTCATATATGTGAAACACATTGCAACTTGGAACAGTGTTTTATATGCAACAAGATTAACTTCCTCTATATCATGCACACATATTTAATTTAAAAAGGATTTGAACAAATGTGTACTACCCTTTCCCAGAACTTTCCAAGAGTGTATGAATTTCCTGTAAACCAATATCTGAAATATGAAAGCAGAGAGAAATTCTTTGCCAGTAAAAGCCCTGCAAAATACTATGCAGAGCAGTGTGGCCTATAACTGAAGAAAGCAGATTGCAGCATAGGTAGACTATTATCTTAAAACAATGTTTTCAATGTGGGTATCTCAAAAAGGATATTTTATAAGCCTAATGCATCTTAGATATTCCAAAATCTCAAAGATAAGTATTCTAGATATACAAAGTGCTAGCACATAGCACTTTCCTGGAAAGTGCATGCTACCATAGGTTGTAATTTTATAGATTCTGGTTCTGGGGTTTAGGAAATATTCATGTGGGAAATGGCATGAATGAATAAAGAGAATTGTACAATGCTAAGTGGCTTACTCTTTCATTGATTCATTTGAGAGTTACTTACCTATATAATTTCTTCATGCCTCAGTGGAAGAATAGGTTCCGTAGAATATTTTTTACCTAGTAAATAAAAAATATTAATGCATGCATATTGGTGCACACTCAAAATTCTCTTTATAAAATTCAAAGCTTTTAAGTGTATTTTTTTCTATTGAGTGCCAATGCCTTAGTTATTTTTCTACTTTAATTAAAAATATTGTCATTTTCACTAGAGAATTTTTTTTCAAATTTTAGTCATACCCTACTGCTTTGATGTGCCATGCCTAGTTCTCACAATCTTTTTATGTAGTAAGTCAGACGTTATATTTTGCCATGGATATATTATTTATTTTTCTTTTCTACCATCTTCCTTCCTTCTTTCCTTCCTTCCTTTTTTTCTTTCTCCTTTTTTTAATAAAAGACTACATTCTTTAATCATATATGATAAAATTCTAATTCAAAGGTTAATCTAGGGTACACACTGAATCCTGACTCTTACAAAAGACACTATTATAAACACTCCTGTACTTTAAGTAAGATGAGTCTGTCTTAGAAATCATCTATCTATTAATTGATAGAATTTTAAAAATCTTTGAATACCAGATTAAACACACATTTCAGATTTAAATAACAGGATGATAAATATGCTTTAAAATTCACTTAAACATATACATGAACGGGTCTATAACATGTAATAGCATTTGATGTATTGAGGTAAAAGTAAATGATTCAATCAATTATTCAGTATCTTAGCTTGCACTTTGAACATAAAATATTTCTAGCTGTACTAATAAATGAATGGAAAGACAATCAAATATTACTGGTGGTTGTTTCTAGGTGGCAGGATTTGGAGAGTTATTTTTCTTTTTCCTTGCCTGTTTTTCTAAATAGGAAAAATGTTGCTATTTCAATAGGATACTAACCAGAGAACAACAATATTCACTTGAAAAGCATAATACTTCCATTTTAAAACAATTAGATGACAATACTTTAAATATAAAAATCAAATATAATAAGGATATCAAATAATGATCTGGGAGGACCATTATATATATACTAGAGGCCTGGTGCACAAAAATTTGTGCACGGGGGGGGGGGGGCCCCCCCGCCCCCCCTGCGCCC
>NW_005364953.1:3857140-3861931 GCF_000412655.1 Myotis brandtii
TTTTGGTATCTTGTTATATTTGATCTTTTTCTTACATAAGCATATAACAGCAACAGAGAACCATCCTTGCTGGGCTATTAAATAATTCTTACTGTGTGAGAAAATAAGAACACTCACTTATTCCAGGTAGCTTAGCTTGTATTTCTTCCTTGGGAAACATGGCCCTCTGCAGTTGCTGGAGCATCTTTTTCCATCTAGGCTAAAAGTTACCTCATGCTGACTGTATTCCTTCCACATCTAGAATAATGCTTCCCTTGTATCTTAAGCACTTGATCAAGCTTTTTATGTAATTTGGAGGTTAATATTCCCAGTAAGTCTCTCCTTAGGAGTAAGTTAGAGGCTTAGGGAGCCCACTAAGGTACTAACCCCTTCTAGCAGTTATGCAATAAGTAACCTAAAAACATTAATGCACCTCCTTAACCACCTTGCTCATTTCCTAGGGAGAGACTAAGGCACAGGAGAGAATATGGTCAAATATATTTTATTTTATTCATTGGGTTTATAGTGCTTATTACCCTCTAGGCACACATAAATACTGTAAAAATTCTGGTTTGGATAAAGTCAGCTTTGATCAAGAAAATGTTTGCTGATAAGTTTCAAACCCCGCTTATACATTTTTGTTAAGATCTGGCTCCTCTATTTTGAAACCTCTACTGCACAATCATGAGCTAAGAGATGACAGTTACAGAATGAGATAAAGTGCTTCAGCAACTGAAGTTAATTTTTTAAGGTCCAGTATAAGTCCTTGATTTGAATTGAATGAATTTCTCTAATTCCTACTGATGTGCTGTTTCACATGCTATCAAGAGGTTTCCCGTTGGGCTGGAAAGGTTGATCTGTATTTGAGTATTTGGTGTCACTGGAAGCTGTCACAAGGCAGGCAGAGTCTAAAGGGTTATCTTTCAAAGTAAAAATAATTACTTTCATTTCTACAACAGTGTTCTGACATAGGTTCTTTTTCAAAATGCCCCCATTTCTTCGTGTGTTTTCTTTTTTCGTTTTTGTCAGTCAGCTAAGAATATCTTGATGGGGCCAGTATGACCTAACTTCTCAATTTCTTATTTAATAACATCTTCAAATCTTCTTTTATCCTTAAAATTTCCATCCTGACTGCTGATATTTTTTTCTCCTTATAATCGTGTGCTCAATACAGTGATGACAGTCTGGTTTCTTTTTTATTAGCTGCCCATTAATGTGAACATCTGGAGCAGTTTTCCAGAGCATTCTTTGTGTTTAGATTTTATGTTTTTTACGAAGTAATGTATTAGGGTCTGAGATGCTGTTTATCAATAAAGATTGTTGTCTTTTTTTCATAGTATGAACGCACCAGTGTGGAACTGCTGTGCACTTTGATTTGTAGCTTAGGTGACTGATTTATCTGCAAAGGGGGTTGGATTAAACAAACTCTTCTGAAAATGAGTTTGCTCTAGTAAGGCAGTATCCAGTGAGGGTGGAATTCAGAAAATAACTCCAATTAAAAACATTGTTTCTTTGCTTTTTCTTTCCCCTAAAAGAGAAAAAAAAAATCTGTCCAGTTTTTGCCACATCGAATGGGTTTAATAGAAGAGGTAGCATCGTGCAGTGGAGGGAAGAACACTAAGAGAAAGAAGACTTGTTTCCAGGCTCAGTTCTATGTTTGTACTAGATCTAGACAACCTTACACATAAATAACAATATCTAGACCTTAACTTGCACATCAAAAAATGGGAAAGCTAATATTACACATTCCTATTTCATACGATTCCTGTGAGGATCAAATACAGCTCAGTGGATGAGTGTTGACCTATGATCCAGGAGGTCACGGTTCCATTCCCGGTCAGTGCACATGCCCATGTTGTGGGCTCAATCCCCAGTGTGGGGCGTGCATGAAGCAGCCGATCAATGGTTCCCTCTCATCACTGATACTTCTATCTCTCACTCCCTCACTCTTCCTCTCTGAAATCAATAAAAATATAAGCCCTAACCGGTTTGGCTCGGTGGATAGAGCGTTGGCCTGCATACTGAAGGGTCCTGAGTTCGATTCCGGTCAAGGGCATGTACCTTCGTTGTGGGCACATTCCCCGTAGGAGGTGTGCAGGAGGCAGCTGATCGATGTTTCTAACTCTCTGTCCCTCTCCCTTCCTCTCTGTAAAAAATCAATAAAAAAAAATAAACAAAACAAAACAAATATATATTTAAAAAATAAAATAAAATAAAAACTTAGATTCCCAGACCCTGGCCCTAGAGCAGCGGTTCTCAACCTGTGGATCGCGACCCCTTTGGCGGTCGAATGACCCTTTCACAGGGGTCGCCTAAGACCATCCTGCATATCAGATATTTACATTACGATTCATAACAGTAGCAACATTACAGTTATGAAGTAGCAATGAAAATAATTTTATGGTTGGGTCACAACATGAGGAACTGTATTTAAAGGGCCAGAAGGTTGAGAACCACTGCTCCTAGAGAGTCTGATTCACTAGGTGTGGTGTGGAGCCTGAGAAATTGTGCTTTTAAAATCTTCCCAGGAAATTATGCAAGTCAACCAGATTTGAGATGCACTAGTCTAGGCCAGTGATTTTCAACCGGTGTGCTGCAAGAATTTTAAAAATATGCAGTGCCTGAATATTTAATCAGGGACACTGACCTCTTTTCCTTCAGATTGTCAAGTAAGAAAAAGACAAAAGGCCAACACGACATTAGCCATCCAGTGTGAATGAATCAAAATAATACCTCCTTTTCTTGGTCAAATTGGCAAAAAAATGTGATATATTTTTGGCATGCAGCAGAATTTCAGTAATTAGTCTATGTGTGCCATGAGATGAAAAGGGTTGAAAATCGCTGGTCTAGGTTACCATGAGAGGCATAAAGGGAGGTGTTTGTCCTCAGCACTCTTTTCTTCAGAGGCAATCGAGTTCTTAATTTGAGTTTTACAGTACAACTGCATACTCCATTATGCTTCTGTACTGTGAATATACACAGTATCTCATTGTCAAAGACTAAATCTTACCTCTAGCCTTGGCCTGGCTGGTGTGGCTCAATTGGTTGGAACATCCCCCCATACACTAAAAGGTCACTGGTTCGATTCCCAGTCAGGGCACATACCCTGTTGGTTGGTTTGATCCCTAGTCAAGGTCAATGTTTCTCTTTCCTTCTCCTTTCCTCTCTCTCTAAAATCAATTGAAAGAATATAAACAATTTTAAATCTTCCCTCTAGGAGAGTGATGATCAAACTTTATTGTGCTTTAACATCATTTAGGAATGATGAATATTCATATAACATGATCCCCACTCCCCAAGATTTTGATTCAGTTAGTTTAGGACAGGGATGCAGAATTCTGCATTTTTAACAAGTACTACAGATGATTCTGATACACATGATTTAGGCAATCACACTTTGAGAAACACTGGCTTAGGCAGCTTTCTGTATCAACTTAAATATGTTGTCTTTACTATATGTGATTATATTTTCAAGTTAATATTTTAGTGAATATGCACAGTCTTACAAAGATATAACAACCTCTTTCACATTTCTTACACTTCATTCAAATTCTCCCTTTTCAATAAGGATCAGAATTAAATGGGCCTATTTGGATTTACATAGGTCAACGTTAAAACGTGCTGATGGATTCTATTTTTGTGTCCATAACATTGGATACTTCAGTCTAATTTTGGAAGAGTAGAAATGGATCAGTAAGACTTACATATATGCAAGAGTTCTTTCAGGTTCATGAAGATGGCGGCCGACTGGACGGCAGGCTGCAAAACAGTGTGTGAGTGAGAGAGCAAAAGGAGAGTGTGTGGACGTGCAGGGAGTGTGTGTATGTGTGAGTGAGGGACAGTTATATTCCACAGGACTGTTGGGGACTGGAAGACCAGATTCCCCTGGCTGGGCAGCCTCTATTGCTGCTGAAATCTCTCCCAGAGCAGCTGGCTCTGCCACAGAGACCACACCATCTTGAAGGGGAGAGTGGCTGTGATCAGAAGCCCAGCCTTACCTTCAACTGGGGAGACCTCGGATACCTCCCAGGACCATACAACCACAATGCCCAGGGACCAGCTGCCTTGGCTGCAAAACCACCCACGGGTGCCTAAAAAGTTTGTCCAGGGGGAGACAAAGCAGCACCGAATACGTGGACAGGCCCTGCACCTTCTCACAGAGCAGATAGAAGGAACAGCTGAATCCAATAACATCCACCCGGAATTGGTGAATTAACAGAGCTGGTGAGGCAATCCATGGAAGGAAAGGTCAGAGATCACCTAGAGCAGTGGTTCTCAACCTTGGCTGCACATTAGAATCACATGGGAATCTTTTTAAAATCCTGATTTCTGGGCCTCATCCTCCGGAAATTCTGTTTCTTTGTTACTAGGTGGGGCCACAACATTAGTAACAAAGAAACAGAATTTCCGGAGGATGAGGCCCAGAAATCAGGATTTTAAAAAGATTCCCAGGTGATTCTAATGTGCAGCCAAGGTTGAGAACCACTGATCTAGAGTCATAGGAATCAATGCAGGAGAGACAGAGCTACATAACCAGACACCCTGAGAGGGGCGAACATGGGGAGCCAAAGAAACAGCCCCCACACGAAAGAAAAGGAGGAATCAGAGTCCAGAGTGGAAGTGCCCATCAGCAGATGAGTGGATTAAAAAACTGTGGTACATCTACACAATGGAATACTATGCTGCGGTAAAAAAGAAGGAATTCTTACCATTTGCAACAGCATGAATGGAATTGGAGAGCATTATGCTAAGTGAAATAAGCCAGTCAGAGAAAGATAAATATCATATGATCTCACTCATTTGTGGAATATA
>NW_005364953.1:3862007-3862389 GCF_000412655.1 Myotis brandtii
GGTAAGGGGGAGAGATCAACCAAAGGACTTGTATGCATGCATATAAGCCTAACCAATGGACACAGACAACAGGGTGAGGGCATGAGTGGGGGTTTGGGGGGGAAATGGGGCGATAAGGACACATATATAATACCTTAATCAATAAAGAAAGAAAAAAAAGAATATGATGGTGAGTAAAGTAGACACCATCTCTATTGTCTTGGAACCTACAGTTTACTGGAAAATAAAGAAGAGGAAAAAGAAAAAAAGAAAAAAGAAAGAAAAGGATGAATCATCAGAAAAGGAAGTAAACAAAATGGAGGCAAGCAATATGTCAGAGAAAGAATTCAGAGCAATGGTTATAAGGACACTGGAAAAGTTGGAAGAAAAATTCAACAATATG
>NW_005364953.1:3863513-3873075 GCF_000412655.1 Myotis brandtii
TAAACAAAAAATCAGCAAAGAAACATCAATCCTAAATGACTCACTAGATCAGATGGAATTAATTGACATCTTCAGAACATTTCACCCCAAAGCCACAGAATATACATTCTTCTCAAGTGCACATGGGTCATTTCTAAAGATAGACCACATATTGGGACACAGGCAATGTCTCTTCAAATTCAAGAAGATAGAAATCATATCAAGCATCTTCTCAGATCACAGTGGCATAAAACTAGAAATCAACTACAATAAAAACAATGAAAAAAATCAAACAACTGGAGGCTATATAGCATGCTATTAAACAATGATTGGGTTACCAAGGAGATCAAAGAATAAATAAAAAGTATCATGGCAACAAACGACAATGAAAACACAACAATCCAAACTCTATGAGACACAGTGAAAGCAGTCCTGAGAGGGAAGTTCATAACTCTACAGGCCTACCTCAAAAAAAGAAGAAAAAAATGGTAATAAATTATCTAACCATACAACTCAAAGAGTTAGAAAGAGAGCAACAAGAAAAGCCCAGCATCAGCAGAAGGAAGGAAGGAATAAAGACCAGACTGGAAATAAATGATATAACAACCAAAGACTTACATATATGATTATTAGGTTCATTAAAACAAAGGAAAATGCTTGGGTTGTCGCCCACACATTTTATTCTCAACTAAATATGGCTCCAGGTCATCAGAATATCATCTGAAACTGAATCAACAATTCTTTGGAGCATTAATAGCTAACATAGAACATATTTTTCTACTGTCCAAGGCTACATACTTCATGTGATTTTTGTTAATATTCTATTGCCAGGCAAAGCTATTGGTACTGTTTGGGTTCAAATGACACAGAATGTATAAAGAAGAAAATTAAAATCATTTGACATTCCACTATCTGTAGGGAAAATATAAATATTGAACTTCCTATCTTTATATATACATAGTTATGCACCTATATAAAACATAACAATTGTAACACTATATATGCTAGTAAAGTGTTAAATCATATGCACTTTTCTATGTCATTAAATATTTGTTTTAAACATAATTTTCAGTTTCATTTTAATGGTAACATATAACCATGGAATAAATAAAAGACTAAACCTAAAGTAGATTTAAGTATATTTATTTGTGTTCACTATTCAATATTCCTACCTCATAAGGCTATTTTGAGTATTAAATGAGTTAATACATATTTGGCACAAATAACAGTGTCTGGCATAGAGCAAGTGCTCAATTAATGTTAGCTATTATTATTCAAAAGCATTTTTGGTCTCTTTACATTAGCAAAATTACTAATGTCTTAGATAAGCAGATGATATTACATTTATCCTGGTTTTTCTCATTAAAGCAGCAAAGTTGAACATTAATGAGTATAGAAAATTATGTTGTCATGCATGTTAGTCTGGAAAATATAAATTCATCTCATAAAAAAATCAAAGGATCAAAGAAGGTTTTCTACTGTTAATTGGAAACGAAGTGTCATTGGTGTCCTGATTTAAAGGACACTCAATTATGATTAGCTAATAAAAAAGAAAAAATAAATAAAGAAAATTAGTAAAGGTTAAAGTGATGTTATTATTAGCCCTATTTCACTAAAATCTTTTCTTCATAGCCCATGGCAGCAAATAAAATTAAATATAGAAAAGTTTCATAATCCATGATGACTTTCTCAGTGTTAAGACATTTTAAAATAAAAAATGTATTACTAAAAGCATACTTCAAAATTATTAGATGTAATATTTTTGTAGCCAAAAGCATTTAAATTTTAAGAATTGAACAACAGGAGGACTGGATACTATTAGAAAGATTTAGTCACTTTTGTAAGTTAAAATTCTTTCTCTCTTAAAGCCACCTGTTCTTTCTCTCTCTTTAGAAATGGTTTTGTTAAAAATAATCTCAAGATTCTACTTTCTATTCTAAAGAGCGAAGTAAAATATTTTTCTTAATTATTGGTAAAGACTTTGGGCAAGTTTATGGACACACAGTTCACTAATTTGTTATAGCCTTACAGATAACATTTGAAAAAATGGTCTGGAAAATCTCAGAATAGGCACTGCCTAAAATAAAACCAAGCAACTGACCTAAGTTCAGTGAAGTGCTGAGAATATATGTTACCTGAAACTTTAGCTTAATGAGTTCCTTAATTAGGGAAGACATCATTTAAGGTCCTAAAAAGTCATGTGGCTGAGTACATGTATTACTGTATATTTACACCAATTTAACTAGTAGCTATAATTATCAATTGAGGGAAGTCCAAATTAAAAATCTACTCTGACTTCCAACACAGCTAAAATGTTGCTGAGGAAGTATCAATGACATACTTTTGTTATATGCTTTAGACACACTTATTCATAGACATTCATTTCCATAAATGAGAATTCAAGTAAAAGGAACAACACTAGAAAATATAATTGTTTAAAAATGTATTATTGTTCAACAAACAGCAAATAATAGTCTCTGGTTACATATATTCTTTCTTGACATACTATATTTAATTTTAAATATGTATAATATATTTCTAAGTACCACCTTTTATTTAGCTCATTATTGTGAGTTACCATTTAAATAAAACTCTGTGAATGATATTTACAAAGAATTATAAAGTATTTGGGAAATGCATAAGATATGCAATGTGTAAGAAAAAATGTGGGATACAATTGCATATTGAGTATTAGCTTTAAATTTATCTGCTTTCCCAATTTTCTACAATGAGCATATATTATTTTTACAGTTAGAAAACATTTAGTGGAACCCTAGTCAATTACCACAATTAGGGTAGACCAATTACAACACCTACATATTTTGTTTGTCTTATGACTCTATGAATGTATGACTTATTATTTCAGCATTTTACATCATGGAACTCAGCTTAGGAAATAAATTTATTATCTACACTTTTATATTGATGATGAGAATCAAGTCAGAGTCCCTTTAGAGGACACATTTTTAGTCTTTAGCATGGCAGGTTAAACAGTAGTAAAATTTTTTGCTTGGTACAGTTATGAGCTGAAATCATCAATTGCAATATGTTGTTGACTAAATAAACAAGCAAAACTTAGTATTTGTCGAGATCCTCATGAACTTCGGTATTTTATCATATACAAACACTAGAGGCCTGGTGAATGAAATCTGTGCACGGGGGGGGGGGGGTCCCCTCAGCCCAGTCTGCACCCTCTCAAATCTGGGACCCCTCTGGGGATGTTTGACTGCCGGTTCAAGCCTGATCCCAGGGATTGGGCTTAAACCAGCAGTTGGACATCCCTCTCACAATCCAGGACCACTGGCTCCTAACTGCTCACCTGCTGACTGCCTGATCGCCCCTAAAGGCCTCTGCCTGCCTGATCTTCCCTTAGTGCCCCCCTTGCCAGCCTGATCACCCCTAACCACCTCTGCCTGCTGACCTGGTCACCCCTCACTGCTGCCCCCTGCCGGCCTGGTCACCCCCAACTGCCCCCACCCTGCTGGCCTGGTATCCCCTCACTGTTCCCCCCTGCTGGCCTAGTTGCCCCCAACTCCCCTCCCACCTGCTTGGTCGCCCCTCGCGGCCCCCCTGCTGGCCTGGTTGCCCCACACAGCCTGCTATTTGGGCATTTGGTCACCCCTCACTGCCCCCCCTGCCAACCTGGTCGCCCCATGCAGCCTGCTATTCAGTCGTTGTGTGAGGGCATCCCAACCAATTTGCATATTCATCTATTATTTGTATAGATTGACCCATGACTGAGAAGGAAACAAGACTTGCATAGACACAACATATCCATTGACTAACATATCTTCATTTCATTCTACTTTATGATTTTTAAATATCCAGTTTGCCAGCCCTTTTCTTACATTAATATACTTAGCTATAATTTTCCTTACATTGTAATATCTTAGACAAAATAGGGCTCATTTGATTTTTTATTCCTCATTCTGGATGAGACCTGCTTCTGTTTTATTATTCTTTCACTAGGACCCCACCTAGCATTTTCCTATTTTGTCTGACAGGTAAAACAAAGGTTCAGTTTCAGAAGAAACAGACTGGCTTGCTCAGTTGTGGTATTTTATTAATTTATATATTTATAAGAAAGTCTATCTGGGTGTTACCTTGAGAAGTCAGAAGTTTGAATATGGATTCAAATATCCTAAACTCCACTTTCAAGACAACATTGAGGAAATAATCAGTAGAATCAAGTAAATCATTATGAAAATATAACAATTATGTTTTCCAGCCCTGGATGTTCTCTTTTAATGAATTATGAGAGTCAAGCCTATTAAATTATTAACCAGGAAATAATTAAATCAATAGTAATTTTTTTAAGAACAGCAAGTTGAAATTAAGCCAATTTTAAGAATCCATCAATAAAATGGACAGAATTTACAGCAATAGATTACTAATGGACAGGATTTAGGATGTTTGTAGTTCCTTTTAGAGTTTAAACAGGCATTAATTTGCTTTCTAAATTCAATCTGTATTTACACAAACTCACCAGAATTGTATATATGAAAAAATAAAACTAGGATTCTAAATATATAAAAATACTATTCAGATTTCAATTTCAAGAAGGGGGTGAAGTAGGTATAACACTCTTGGAAATTATATTAATAATGTATTAATTTAATTTGGGTAGCTCCAGGCCTCATACATGAAGTTAATGATTCTCTACAGTCGTTTAATCACTTACTGAAGTTCTCTTTTCAATCCTAGATACAAATTAATTTTCTTATTTTTAGTTATCAATAAATACTTAATTGGTACCTGGTACTTTGTATTTTATATATTGTAATTTCAGTATAAAATAGTATTTACTAGTATAATAAAATTAACCTGGCTTGCAACAAAAGTATTATGTGAAAATCTGTACTTGCAACAATAACCATGGCTTCACAGAGAACAAGTTAATCTCAGGAAGATGGCAAATGTTCTCTTTAATAAATCTTTGAGAACTCTAGGTGAGATCCCAGGTAGGTGTGATGAATAAATCAATGAAAGTTATTTGTTATGTACCTATCATGTTTAATTCTCTCTTGGGACACAAGTTGGGCAAGATGAAGAGTTGGGATGGGTGTTGAAGATTCAGAAAACTGTCAGTATCCTCAAGGCACTTATAATAGAATGATTAACGAATGATACACAATAAATTGTGAGGTACAGAGAGAGACTGATATAATCATGAAGCTAATGAAACTTAAGCTTCAGGGATCCATACTAAAATGGGTCCCTTGGAAGGTTCGAAGGGAATTGCATTAGTTTGCTAGGGCTGCCATAACTAAGTACCAAAGACAGAAATTTATTTGCTCACAATTCTAGAAGCTAGAAGTCAGAGGTCAAGGTGTCAGCAGGTTTGATTTCTTCTGAGGCCTCTCTGCTTGGCTTGTATATGGCCACCTTCTCCCTGTGTTTTCATATAGTGTGTGTGTCCTAATGTCTTTCTTATAAATACACAAATCAGGCCAGCTGGCGTGGCTCAGTGGTTGAGCATAGACCTATGAAACAGAAGGTCATGGTTTGATTCCTGGTCAGGCCATATGCCCAGGTTGTAGGCTCGATTCCCAGTGTGGGTGTGGAGGAGGCAGCCGATTAATGATTCTCTCTTATCACTGATGTTTCTATCTCTCTCTCTCTCCCTCTTCCTTCTTCTCTGAAATCAAGAAAATATATTTTTAAAAAGACACAAATCATATTGGATTAGGGCCCACCTATATAACCTCATTTTTACTTAATTACCTCTTTAAAGACCTTAGCTCCAAATATAGCCACATTCTCAGTTACTGGGGGTTAAAACTTTAGGACATTCAGCCCATAGTTCTTTGCCTTCTGCCCTGCCAAATTCATGTCCTTGACAAATGCAAATTACACTCATCCAATCCCAACAGCCACAGAAGCCTTAACTCATTCCAACATTAAATATTATCTAAATCAGAGTTGTCGAGATTCCAGGTTTGGTTCATCCTCAGACAAAATTCCTCTCCAGCTGTGAATCTGTGAAACCAGACAAGTCATCTGCTTTCAAAATACAATAGTAGGATAGACACGCCCATTCCAAAAAGAAGAAACTGAAAATGAGAGGGATCACAGGTCCAAGGTAACTGAATCCTAACAGGAAAATGCCATTAGATTTTTTTGAACTTTTAATTTTATTTTATTAGTTTTTAGATTAAATATGTACTTATTGATGGATTGAATTTATTGGGGTGACATTGGTTAACAAAATTACATCGGTTTCAGGTGTACAATTCTATAATACATCATCTATATATGGTATTGTGTGTTCACCAAGCCAAGTCAAGTCTCCTTCCATTGCCATTTATCTACCCTTTACCCTCTCCTACCTTCTCTCACCCCTTTCACTTCTAGTAAACACCATACTGTTGATTTTAAGGCTAAGGGATAATCCTCTTTGGCCAGATGCTCTACCCACCCCGTCTACCAGTATAGCAGCCACACTCTCTCAGCTCTGAATGGTGACTCTGCCTCCTTGGCTCTGAGTGTCTGCCTGACCCCTCTGAACCAAGGAGGAGAAGGCTTTTGGCCTCTGGGCCCATGGTAGCAGTAACAGCTCTGCTGACCTCTGAACCTCCTTCAGGTTTATTCCCTTTACTTAAAGGGTAAAGCACGTTCACATACAAATAGCTGAATTGGCCCATCCTATAGAATCCCACAAGTGTGACAGACTTCCTTCATCTCACTCCATCTCTGTCCCCTTCAGGCAAGGCTGGCAGCATTTCTACTGGTATAACCCCCTCTCTATTTCTGGTGTCTGCTGAGACGGTTGATTGGATCCTTAAGTCATATGCCGTAATCTCTTTAGCAAGCAGTTGTCCAGCTACATCTTTGATGTTCTCTATATAATGTGCTTTCTCATTTTTCTCAATATGTATAGGCTGAAAATTTTCCAGATCATCAAGTTTTGGTTCCTTTCTGATTAATGATTCCTTTTTTAAGTTATTTCTCTCCTCTAGCATCTTATGATAAGCAGCAAGGAGAGACCAAGCCATGCCTTCAACACTTTGCTTATAAATATCCTCAGCTAAATATCCAAGTTCATCACTTACAATTCTTACTCTCCACAAAACATTCAAACACAATTTGGCCAAGTTCTTGGCCACTTTATAACAAGAATATTCTTTCCTCCAGTCTTAATATGTTCTTCGTGTCTACCTGAAACCTCAACAGAACTTTTAACATTCATACTTCTACCAACATTCTGTTTGTGATGATATATGTATATCTCTGAAATTATAGAAGCTTTCTCTACAGCTCTCCTCTTTTCTTTCTGAATCATTATCAGAGTAGCCTTTAATATGCATATTTCTACCAACAGTCTCTTCAGTACAATCTAGGCATTTTCTAACATCTACCTCAAAACTCATCAAGTCTCTACCCATTACCTAGTTCAGTGGTCGGCAAACTGCGGCCCCTTGAGTGTGGCTCTTCCACAAAATACCACGTGTGGGCACGCACGTACAGTGCTGTTGAAACTTCGTGGCCACACTCAAGGGGCCAAAGAACCGCATGTGGCTCGCGAGCCACGGTTTGCTGACCACTGACCTAGTTCCAAAGCCAATTCCACATGTCACTGTTTTTTTATCCACCCTCTTTGCCTTGTATAGACTGGGGTTGGAGGAGCTGCAAGCACATTAGGGATCTGATTAAAGGGAAGTCGAGTTGGAGAATATTTATTTTGGCTTTAGTAGGATTTATCTGTGTAATTCACAGCTACTTTTATGTATAGTTATTATTAACTTCCCCAGTGTAGGAGTGCATTCTAGGAATATACTTACCATATTCTATGCCTACAATGTGAAGATGTAAAGTTGGAACCATGTTGTGATATGAACATGACCCATAGCTCCTGGCACTGGAAATGTGAAGGCAATGAAAGATAAGTAAGATTTTAAATATATGAGGTTAGAAGCCTACTGATGAAAAAGTCTTTCAGATATTAAATGTATAAAACTATAAGCAGAAAATTTGGTTCTCACCAGAGCTTAGTTCTCTCTTACTAGTAATGTTCTTGATAATGTGATTATAAAAGGACCATATGTTTCTTTTCATTTTTAATGAAAATTATACAAATATAATTTATCAAAAGTTCTTTGTTCAGGGCACTTATCTATAGCAGCACTATAAACAGTGAATACCTCTGTATTAAGTCACATGCTTTATGCATCTTTATTAATGATAATAGAAAAGGAACCAATTTTGAGCAACTGTGTGAAAGATTAAACAATCTTTCTATTCCCTCTATATACAATACCATTTATAAAATCATTGTCATATGAAGAAGTGACCTTGAATATGCATACAAATATTGATAGTTATGTCTGATGGTTAAGTAATAAAATGTGTTACTTTTCTCGATTTTTGTGATATTTGTAGTATTTATGTCACTCAAAATGTATCATTTATTGTGATTTGTTTTCTAATTCCAAACAAATGTTCACTTTTTAACTTAATTGTATATTCTTTTTCTTAAACAGGGTTCCCCAATTTGTGTATAAATTCAGTGCCCACAAAATTTAAATTTGCCCTGGATAGAGGCTATTCATGTTGAAGGAAATAATAGGAAGGAGAGATCAATAAAAATTGGAATAATCACAGAAAATCACTAGTCATTTTTATGGAAAGAAATCAGTTTTATTCTTCAAACACTTGGATCATCTATGTAGATAAGCTATGTTTGTACTTATTTTGCTTTTTCCTTCCACAACATGAAATTTTTTATAACAGGGCAGGAAGTTAGTACTATATTCAGAGTTATTAAGAATTATTAAGCTTTTCTGAGACCAATCGTATTGTGGTAAATGATTTTGACTTCCTTGTTGTAAGCATTTTCCATTTATTTGCTAACACAGAACCCTAATTTCATTTCCAGCCCCAGGGACTGAATGAATGTCCTTCTATCTTTGCTATGCTAGCCATTGACCTACATTCAGGCATGTTACCTAATTCTGGCAAATAAAAGTTGAAGGCTGGCCCAGCCAACTTGGCTTAGTGGTTGACCATCAACCTATGAACCAGAAGGCCACTGTTCGATTCCAGTTAGGGCACATGCCCGGGTTGTGGGCTCGATCCCCAGTATGGGGCAGCCGATCAATAATTCTCTCTCATCATTGATGTTTCTATCACTCTTTCCCTCTCTCTTCCTCTCTGAAATCAATAAAAAATATATACTTCTTTTTTAAAAAGTAGAAGGCTGATGGGAATTTCCAGGAAAAATATTTATGAGTATCTCTAAAAAAAAAGTGGCCCTTACTGTATGATGGGCACTACTAGTATGCTAGGCACTAAAGATATTCTACAGAGAAAGTTTAGTGAAAATATTTAACTGTGAAAATTATTGTAGTACACCCCAACATACATAGTTACACCATACAGTCGCGTGCATCAGGGACAAAATTGTCATTTCAAAGCTAATTTTGCTGATCCATTTATGACTCCACAGACCCTCATTATGGATGCTACATGTCCGTTTCCATTTGGTTATAACAATCTACACTAATAAAAGACAAAGATGCTAATTGACCGTACCTCCACTACGCCCATCAGCCAATCAGAAGAGTATGCAAATTAACCCAACAAA
>NW_005364953.1:3873115-3877269 GCF_000412655.1 Myotis brandtii
AGGCAGGGCAGGCACCATGGGATAGGGCCTGCCATCTGCCACCCTGGGGAGCGGGACTAAGCCAGCAGGTGGTTATATCCTGAGGGGTCCCAGACTGTGAGAGGGCACAGGTCAGGCTGAGGGACACCACTCTGCCCCCCTGCCAGTGCACAAATTTTTGTGCACCGGACCTCTAGTTATTTAATAATGAGAATAACATTTTAAAATGTTAGATAATTATTGACTAATACAAGAATAGGAGCACTACAATAATTTGTGAGCTCTCCACAAGGAGTTCTTGTCTTAAATACAATTTATTTTATATACAAGTGTATGTAGGGAACTACATACACTTGTATATATTTGAGCTTCTGAACATGTTGGTTTGCATCATGATTAAGATCTTGCAACAACAGAAATGAAGATATATGAAATTTATATTAGCCTAGACCAGCCGTGGGCAAACTACGGCCCGCGGGCCGGATCCGGCCCGTTTGAAATGAATAAAACTAAAAAAAAAAAGACCGTACCCTTTTATGTAATGATGTTTACTTTGAATTTATATTAGTTCACACAAACACTCCATCCATGCTTTTGTTCCAGCCCTCCGGTCCAGTTTAAGAACCCATTGTGGCCCTCGAGTCAAAAAGTTTGCCCACCCCTGGTCTAGACATTAAAGTAATGTGATTAAAGTATTAGGAGGAAATGAGAATAGGTGATAAAAGAATCTATGGGCAGATGCATTTAAATCCATAGTCACTGACTGTTCTGATCCAATGACATCCATCTCCCAGTATTTTCACCTTTGTGTAGTCCCTTATCACAAGGCACCAGAATTGGCCTGTGTGACCAATAGAATGTGGCATAAATAGTGATTGTAAATTTCTGTGGCTTCCATCTTGGACATACTCTCTCTCATTTACTCTGCTTTTCTCTTTCTTGGTTCACTTACTCTTGGGAAAGCCATGTCTGAGCAAGCTAATGGAGCAGCCTATGTGCTGATGAACTGAAGCCTCTTGCTAAAACTACAAAGTGAGCTTGTAAATTGATTTGTCAACTTCCTGTCAAGTCTTCAGACACTACAGCCCAAGCTGATATCTTTACTACAACCTCATAGGAGAGCCTCTGAGCCAAAACCACCCAATTCACCTGCTCCTGGATCCCTGACTAATAGAAATTATGAGATAATAAGTGTTTGTTGTTTTCAAGCTCTAAGTTTCATAATAAGTTTCATAGATAACTAGCTAGTATGCAAATCAATTAAATATTATTGAATGCAAATGAACAGATTTCTATAAAGCAAATCTTTGAGGAAAAATGCAACCTTAAAAGTCCTACAGTTTACTCAGTCCTAAAAAGGTAAAAGTTTTCTCCAGCAATGCAGTCAAAACCTACATAAGACAAAATTCCATATTAGTCAATATTTCTTTTTGTTATTTAAATATATATTTTTATTGATTTCAGAGAGAAAGGGAGAGAGATAGAGAGACAGAAACATCAATGATGAGAGAGACTCATTGATTGGCTGCTTCCTGCACGCCCCCTTCTGGGGGGGAATCAAGCATGTGCCCTTGGCCACAATCAAAACTGGGACCCTTTAGTGCGAAGGCCGACACTCTATCCACTGAGCCAAACTGGCTAGGGCTATTTCTTAAAAAGTATATTATAATTCTAGTCATAAAGAAACATTGTGAATTGCTCAATAACATGAATTCTATGGGGAGTAAATTCTTCTTTGGTCATACAATATCTACAATCTTACATTGTCTTTATTACTATTATTTTGAATACTAGTCAGCATTTAGATTCTTACTATGGGTAGACATACTTTATAGTTTCATGCCCTCATACTTATTGCCTGTAATATATTCCCATTTAATTCTCATAATAACCCCATAAGAGAGGCACTGTTATCCCTGCTTAAGTTCACACTATTAGCAAGTGGCAGAACATAACATAGATTTGAATCTAAATCTTTTTCCCGAGCCCAAGATTATTAAAGGGTGTACTGAAATATTTTTATATGAAGCAATCAGTGACAAAGACTCTATTTCTACTCAAACTTTAGTCAGGCTCCTCTAAGCTTTTTATCATCATGTTATGCCCTTATTTATCCCTGAATTACTTTCCTTGATCTGAATTCTGATCTGTTTGAAATTTATATCGCTACTCTTGCTTTCTTTGATTAGTGTTAGCATGGTATACCTTTTCCCTTCCATTTACTTTAAATATACATGTCTTTAAATTTAAAGTTGGTTTCTTATAGAAAACATATAGTTGGGTCTTATTTTGGATCCACTCTGAAAAATCTGTCTTTTAGCTGATGTATTTAGATCAATGACATTTAAAGTGATTATTGATATAGTTGGATTGATATCTACCATATTTGTTATTCTTTTCTATCTGTTGCCCTTGTTATTTGTTCTTATTTTTGTCTTCCACACTTTTTCTGCTTTTTATCATTTTAGTTGTGCATTTTGTATAATTCCATCTTCTCTCCTTTCTTAGAATATTAATTATACTTCTTTTTTTTTTCAGTTGTTGCCCTGGAGTTTGAAATATACATTTACAACTAATTCAAGTTCAGTTTCTAATAACACTATTACTGCTTCATGGGTAGCGAAAGTACCTTATAATAACAAAATGTTTCTAATTCCTCCTCATCCTTTGTATCATTGCTGTTATTCATTTCACTAATATATAAGCATTTGTAATTATATGTATACTAGTGGCCCAGTGCACAAAATTTGTGCATGGGGGGGGGTGTCCCTCAGCCTGGCCTGCACCCTCTCCAATCTGGAACCCCTCAGGGGATGTCCGACTGCCAGGGCATGTCCCTGTGGGATTGAGCCTAAACCAGCAGCCGGACATCCCTCTCACAATCTGGGACTGCTGGCTCCTAACCACTCACCTGCCTGCCTGCCCGATCGCCTCTCACTCTGCCTGCTGTCCTATTCACTCCCAACTGCCTCCCCTTACTGGCCTGATCACCCCCAACTGCCCTCCCCAGCCAGAGGCCCTCCACAGCTGGGTGCAGAATGCTTGCCTTGTCACTGGGGTGACAACACAAGCGTTCCGCACCCGGTGTGGCCAGAGGCCCCGAGGGCCAGAACGCGTGTATCGTCACTGGGGCAATGATGCAAGCATCTCCTGCCCCCCCCCCCCCCCCCCGTGCCTGCTGCCCAGAGGCCCTCCGCAGCTGGGGTGGAACTCTTGCCTCATCGCTGAGGCAACAAAGCAAGCATTCCACCAAGCTGCTCATGCTGCCAGCTCTCAGTGGCTGCCCCCACTCCCCGGGAATGGGGGACTCCGGGAGGGCTGAGAGGACTGGGCGCTGCCACCTTGTGGCTATGGGCGCTGCCATCTTTGTGGCAGAGTGATGGTCAATTTGCATATTCCCTCTTTATTAGATAGGACTAGAGGCCCGGTGCACAATTTCAAGCACCAGTGGAGTCCCTCTGCCTGGCCTGTGGGATCAGGCTGAAATCGGCTCTCCAACATCTGCCAAGGGGTCTCAGATTATGAGAGGGTGCAGGCCAGGCTGAGGGACCCCACTGGTGCACGGGGCCGGGGAGGGACGTGGGAGGTTAGACAGCTGGGGAGGGACCGCATGAGGGCTCCAGGGCGTGTTTAGCCCATCTCGCTCAGTCCTGATTGGCTGGACCTCAGCAGCAAGCTAACCTACCAGTTGGAGTTTTCGCTCCCTGGTTGTCAGTGCACGTCATAGTGATCGGTTGAGTGGCCTTAGCATATCATTAGCATATTATGCTTTGATTGGTTAAATGGATGGCTGGATGACCGGACATTTAACATATTAGGCTTTTATTATATAGGATATATATACACTGAGTGGCCAGATTATTATGACCACCTGACATTTGTAAGCAAATTAGCTATAATTTTGCGCTGAAGTTGCTAGAGGGCCAGACCATTATAAATAGGAAAGTAGGTTGTTTACCACAACAGTAGAAGTGATATTTTTCTGAAGATATGGGTAAACAACGTGATTTAACAGCCTTTGAACGTGGGATATATTTGAAGGTGACTGGCCAGATTATTATGACCACCCCATCAGTACTTCATTGGGCCACCTTTGCCTTCAATACTGCGGTGATTCTTCTTGGCATTTACTCCACGAGATGTTGAAAGGTGATGCGAGGAATCTGACACCATGC
>NW_005364953.1:3878363-3879049 GCF_000412655.1 Myotis brandtii
GTCTTGACTCCATTGTATGCTCTTGCCTCCTTTGTCGAATATTAATTGGGCATAGTGGTTTGGGTCAATTTCTGGGTTCTCTATTCTATTCCATTGATCTATATGTCTGTTCTTGTGCCAGTACCAAGCTGTTTTAAGAACAGTGGCTTTGTAATACAGCTTGATATCTGGTATTGAGATCCCACCTACTTTGTTCTTCTTTCTCAGGATTGCTGCAGCTATTCGGGGTCTTTTTTTATTCCAGATGAATTTTTGGAACGTTCGTTCTAGGTCTGTGAAATATGCCGTTGGTAATTTAATGGGGATTGCATTAAATCTATAGATTGCTTTGGGTAGTATGGATATTTTGATGATGTTGATTTTAACAATCCATGAACACGGTATGTTCTCCCATCTGTTTATGTCTTCCTCTATCTCTTTTTCCAGTGTCCTGTAGTTTTTCGCATATAAGTCTTTTACCTCCTTAGTTAAGTTTATTCCTAGGTATCTTAATTTTTTTGGTGCAATGGTAAATGGGATTGGTTTTTTAGTCTCCCTTTCTGTAAGGTCACTATTGGTGTAAAGAAATGCCCTAGATTTCTTGGCATTAACTTTGTATCCTGCTACATTGCCGAATTCATTTATTAAGTCTAATAATTTTTTGATGGAGTCTTTAGGGTTTTCTATGTACAGTATCGTGTCATCTG
>NW_005364953.1:3879955-3883997 GCF_000412655.1 Myotis brandtii
CCATGTGCACTTGAGAAGAACGTATATTCCATGGCTTTGGGGTGAAATGTTCTGAAGATGTCAATTAAGTCCATCTGATCTAGTGAGTCATTTAGGATTGCTGTTTCTTTGCTGATTTTTTTTCTAGAGGATTTATCCAGTGATACCAGTGGTGTGTTTAAGTCCCCTACTATGATTGTGTTGTTGTTGATCTCTCCCTTGTTATCTTCCAGCAGGTTTTTGAAACCTTTCATTGTGTTTTTGATTGTAGCTATATCACTTTTCATTTCTTCCTGATTCTTGCATAGGTTATTGATTTTCTCATTCATCTGGTGAATGAATTATACAACCATTACTCTGAATTCTTTTTCTGTCATGTTGCATGCTTCAATTTCATTAATTTCCTTTCTTGGTGACTCCTCATTTTCTTTCCTCTGGGAGTTGTGTCGTCTCCCCATTCTGACTATCTCCAGATGGTTCAAACTTAGAGTTGCATGGGCCTGGGCCATGTGCAGTGGGAGCTTCGCACCACCCTATTTTCACTGAAGAGCTCTGACACAAAGATGTGTGGTTGTCGTGGGTTGGTGGGAACCAGGCTCGCTCAGAGTCAGCATTACCAGCACTCAATGTGGCCTCGTGTGTGCACTTAGAATCAGGGACCCCACCTGCACCGTGCTGAAACAGAGACCTCCCTGGAGTGTGTTGAAAATCAGAACCCCCTAGCATGCGCCAGGAGTCAGAGTTCCCCAAGAGTCCAGTATCAGATTCTCTGTTGCTTCTCACGGCCTTGCATTGAGAATCAGGGTCCCTGTGTGCCCTTACACCATGAATTGGAGTCACTGGCTCTTAGTGTGAATGCACAGGGAATCAGGGATCCCAGGCACAGGTGATAAGAAGCACAGTCAAGTCACTGGTGCTTGGTGCTGCCTCCTGCCTGGAGAATCGGGGTCCCGGGCTGTGCTGCGGGGAATAAGTTCCCAGTGTTCACGTGTTAGCTCCCAGGCTAAGGTTCCTATAGCCCTTGCTGCGCAGGACAAGTTCCCGGTGTTCGCACATTAGCTCCCAGGCTAAGGTTTCTGTAGCCTGTGCTGCGCGGGACAAGTTCCTGGTGTTTGCGTGCTTCCAGGCTAGGGTTCCTGTAGCCCTTGCTGTGCGGGACAGGTTCCCAGTGTTCGCGCGCTTCCAGGCTAAGGTTCCTGTAGCAGTACTGAGGCCCGGGCAAGGGGTGGGTCTATCAATTACTATGGCGCTGCCCGCGAGCCTGCGGGGAGGGGGATGGGCTCTGTTACTCACAGAGATCTGCTGCGAGGATGTCTGGATTCTTGGTGTCCGTGAGTCTGTAGCTGTGTTTGCACGTCTCTGTCCCCAGTGGCTGTAGGGTCCTGGTATGCATCTGAGATCAGACTGGGTGGTGCTGAGGCCAGGATCCTAGTCTCAAGCAGCTCTGTTTCCCAAGATGGCGTAGTCTCTGTTCCCGTGCTGGCCACCCAGGAGTGTCTGCGCAGGGAGCGGGGCTCCGCCGCCTAAGACTGCCCGGTTTAGCAGCCCCTTAGAAGACCTGCAGAATCTACCTGTCTAACTGTCCCTAGCTCATACACACACACACCACACACGTTCACACACTCTTCTATCACTCCCTCGCGCTCTCACACTCTCTCCCTCCTTACCTTCCTGCTGGTCGCCATCTTCTATCTAAATGCATTTTTCTTTTACTATTTTGAACAAACTGTTATCTGTTAGTTCAATTCAGAATAAGAAAAATAAAAGTTTTTATTTTACTTCTTTTGTCCATTTTCCAATGTTCTTCCTTTCTGTATGTAGATCCAAGTTTCTGACCTATATCCTGTTCCTTCTCTCTTAAGAGCTTCTTTTAACATTTCTTGCAAGGCTGGTTGACTGGCAACAAATTCCCTCAAATTTTGCTTGTCTGACTAAGTGTTTATTTCTCCCTTAATTTTAAAGGATAATTCCACAGGTAAAGAATTCTAGGTTGGTAGTTGTTTCTCTCAGCACCTTAAATATGTTATTCCACTCTTTACTGCTTGTGTGATATCTGAGAAGTTGAATATTTCCTCCAGCTTCTTTTTCCTTTGGCTTCTCTCAATGTTTTGTTGTAGCTTTGATTTTTCTGAAGTTTGAGTATGATATATCCCTATCTCTATTTCTATATTTGTTGTTATTGGAGAGAAAGTGATTTGAATTTGAAAGAACTAGAAGTGGAAATATGAATGTTTCTTTTCAAATGACTTTTTATATTGAAATAATTAAATTAGAAATTTAAAGGTTTTTGTTTATTTTAGAACTAGAGGCCCAGTGCACTGGATTCATGCACCAGTGGGGTCCCTCGGGCTGGCCTGCAGGGAGTGGGCCAAAACTGGTTCTCTGGCATCTCCCAAGGGGTCCTCGATTGTAAGAGGACAGTTCTGGGGTGATGCACCCAGGAATCGGGCTTCCTCCTCTCTTCTCCCAATATTATGTCACTTTCTCTCTGAATTTGTCTCACTTTACCCTAAATTTGGTGGTAACTGATGACTTGTGGGCATTTAGCTGCAAAATGCAATGATTTAGCAAACAGGATTTACTTAGCCTGGAATCTAGTCAGCCTAGGGCAGGACCCTGCTCAATGTCAGGCTCCCACCCAAGCCTTTCCACCCAGGTGGAGTCCTGTGGTGGCGGGAACTACCTTCTTTTCACCTGAGCTGCTCCTTCGCCTCCTTCCCTCCCCAGAGGTTGCCCGCTGGCACTATTGTCCACCCAAAAGGAGGAAAGCCGTGGCCGATTTCTGAGCCAAAAGTAGTAGTGAGAAAATTTGCTGCCTCCACTGGAAATTGATATTAAGCGGGTGGGCTGACATGGGCGTTAGATGTCGGGCCCGCAACCAGTAGGTCCTGCACATCTCATCATTTAGCTAACTGAGTTGAAAAGTTTTTGTAAGGGCCAGACCCACGACCTCTGCAATGGGCTAGAGGCCTGGTGGGGAACCAGACCCGAAGTGGGGGAGCCAATGGGCTAGAGGTCCAGTGCATGGATTTGTGCACCGGTGGGGTCCCTCGGCCAGGCCTGCAGGGATTAGGACAATACCGTCTCTCCGACATCCCCTGAGGCATCCTGGATTGCGAGAAGGCAATTCTCAGGTGACACACCCTGGAATCGGGGTCCCTCCTCTCTGGTTCCAGGTGCATCACCCGAGAACCACAGCTGCCAAGTCACCACAGCTCAGCAGCTCCTGCATTGAGTGTCTGCCCCCTGGTGGTCAGTGCGTGTCATAGCTACCGGTTGCCTGGTCAAACGGTTGGCCTGTCGCATAGGCTTTTATATATATAATAGAGGCCCGGTGCACAAATGAGTGTCTGCCTGGTGGTCAGTGCGTGTCATAGCTACCGGTTGCCTGGTCAAACGGTTGGCCTGTCGCATAGGCTTTTATATATATAATAATAGCCCGGTGCACAAAAATTTGTGCACTGGCGGAGGGGGGTATCCCTCAGCCCCACTTGTGCCCTCTCACAGTCTGGGACCCCTTGGGAGATAACGACTTGCTGGCTTAGGCCCGCTCCCGGGTGGCAGAGGGCAGGCCCAATCCCTAGGTGCCTTCCCCGCAGCCCCTGGTCGGACTCAGAGCAGGGTTGATTGGGGAGTTGGGGCGCCGCCCCCTGTCATGCACAGAGCAGGGCGGATCAGGAGGTTGCATTGCCACCCCCAGTCACACTCAGGGTAGGGCCAATTGGGGGGTTGGGGTGCCGCCCCCTGTCACACTCAAGGCAGGGTCGATGGGGAGGTTGCGGCGCCACCCCCTGTCACGCACAGAGCAGGGCAGATCAGGGGGTTGTGGCACCACCCCTGTCACATACAGAGCCAGCCGAACAGGGGGTTGGGGCGCTGCCCCTGTCACGCACAGAGCAGGGCCCATCAGGGGGGTTGGGGCTCCATACCCTGTCACACACAACAGAGCAGGGCCGATCAAGGGGTTGGGGAGCTCCCCCCTGCCATGTACAGAGCAGGGTGGATCAGGAAGTTGCGATGTCACCCTAAGTCACGCTCAGGGTAGGGCCGATTGGGGGGTTGG
>NW_005364953.1:3885409-3893931 GCF_000412655.1 Myotis brandtii
CTCCCCCTGTGGGAGCGCACTGACCACCAGGGGGCATCTCCTGCATTGAGCGTCTGCCCCCTGTTGGTCAGTGTGTGTCATAGTGACCAGTTATTCCCAGTCGTTCTGCTGTTAGGGTCAATTTGCATATTACTCTTATTATATAGGATAGAGTCCTGGTGTATGGGTGGGGATCGTCTGGTTTTCCCTGAAGGGTGTTCTGGATCAGGGTGGGGGTCCCACTGTGGTGCCTGGCCAGCCTGGGTGAGGGGCAGAGGGCCGTTTTCAGACTGGCAACACCCCCTTCAGGGTGGGGGTCCTGCTGGGGTGCCTGGCCAGTCTGGGTGACTGGATGTTTGTAGGCTGGGCAAGCCTCCCAGCAGGGACCCTCACCCCATGAGGGTGTGACCATCCTGGGTGAGGGGCTGATGGCTGTTTGCTGGTTGGCCATGGCCCCCAGTCACCCAAGCTCCCAGTGGAGGTTGGCTGGAAGCAGGTATCTGGGATTTATTTATCTTCTACAATTGAAACTTTGTTGCCTTGAGTGGAGGCCACAGCAGGCCAGGGCAGGCAGGAACCTTGGATTCCTCCATCGCCTGGGCAACCAAGCCTCCTGCTTGCTCCAGCTCTGCTGGCCGCCATCTTGGTTGGGTTCATTTGCATATAGTCTCTCTGGTTGGCTGGTGGGCATGGCTTGGGGCGTAGTGGAGGTGCAGTCAATTTGCATGTTTCGCTTTTATTAGATTAGATAGATTATGCCAGAACAACTGAGAATATCATGGCCTTAGTAATTTTATCTTTTACTTGTAAGACAAATGTTTGTAAAGAAGGGTTAAGCTTGTTTGTTGGTGTGCAATTGTAAATAATGAGTTTAGAGTGGAAATAAAAATTTTAGCTCTTTGTTGCCCTTCCTTAAAAGTTCTACAGTCCCCAATCATGTTCTCATCAAGGTTTATGCCATGTAGCTGTTTTATAGGGGAAAGCATTTAAAACTATTTCCTTCTGACACAGAACTGATATCCTTGTACTTGTATCTTTGTATGAGTTCTAATTTTCCATTTTGCAGGAAACCAGTTTTATGTCATGTGAGGAACAAATTCAGGGTTATTCTTTTTAGATTTGAGACAATTACCTGTACTATTTAAGTAAAAAGTAAACTGTGAAGGTGCTATAGAGTGGTTGTCAATGTTAACTACATTGACAAAATAATTTACTCAACTTTCTATTTCATTTGCTTTTATTGACACAGCCAGCCACAAATCAACTGGCTCAGTTAACTTACTGTGAGGAATTCATTTCCTATGAAAAGCTAACTTTTAACATGATACAATTTAATAATAGAGTGGAAATCTTCAGAGTGGGCAAACTTTGAAAGTAAGTACAACGTTAAATTTGCTACTCAGATACTTGAGGGCAATTATGGTTAGGTTCATTTTTAACAATTTCAATGAGCCAGGCAAATTTATTTACTCAAGAAACATTCATAGAGACTTCCCATGAGCTTTTCACAGTGCAAGATCTGGGGATAGTATTTAAAACGTCAAGTCTCAACCTTCAACAAATGCACAATCCAGTGGGAAAATCAGACAAAGTAAGAGAGAATTATGTAACAATATTATAAGTACTTGTCAGTGGTAGGGTTGTGTGAAGTAGTGTTTCAAGAAAATTAATGGGGTAGCACTTTGTAAAGTGCACTTGAGTTAAGGATATCAAATTAATAATATAAAGTACTAGATATTACTCCTATTTCTATTCTATACATAAGAAAATTTCAGAGGTTCATAGAGATTCAGTAATAGCCTGGAATTGATTGGCTTATTCATTAATATGCTCATTCATTGATGCATCCATTCATCAGAAACTGTTCTATGAGCCAAGACTGGACCCTGCCTTAAGGATTTTATAAGAGATCCAGAAGTGCTGTTATCATTCAGAAAAAGAGATAATGCTACTCTATTTTGAAATTCTGATAGGAGCAGTGGATATAAATACTCAATTATACATTAAAGGGCAGAGCTGAGAGTCAAGCTCAGTTCATTACAGTTGTCTATGAAAGGTAGCTCTCCTACATTCTGGCAGCCAGGTTATAGAGCAGTGATGGCGAACCTATGACACGCGTGTCAGAGGTGACACGCAAACTCATTTTTTTGGTTGATTTTTCTTTGTTAAATGGCATTTAAGTATATAAAATAAATATCAAAAATATAAATCTTTGTTTTACCATGGTTGCAAATATCAAAAAATTTCTATATGTGACACGGCACCAGAGTTAAGTTAGGGTTTTTCAAAATGCTGACATGCTGAGCTCAAAAGGTTCGCCATCACTGTTATAGAGAGTGGAGAGGGTTTTATTGATATATATCCTCAAGAGTTGCTGAGTTATATTGTGTGAGTAGGGATTTAAAATACTAAATACTTCAGGACTATATAAAAAGTGTGATGAGTAAGAGAAAAAAAATTAATCCTAATTAAAATCCTAGGGGTGAGTATAATTACCATGTGAAGTGTCTTTATATGAAGTAACACTTTGGGGTCAGCTAATTAGCAGATGAAGTGTCTTAAAAAAAAAACATTGCCTTAGGATTGGCCGATTTGCACAAAAAATGTTAAAAGTAATTTTTGATTGATATGAGAATCAAATGAACCATTTGGAATATGAGGAAGCAAAAAGCATCCAATCAGAAAAAAGAATCCAAAAGTATGAAGATAGTGTAAGGAGCCTCTAGACAACATTAAGAGTACCAACATTCACATCATGGGGGTGCTGGAAGAAGAAGAAGAGAGAGAGCAAGATACTGAAAACCTATTTGAAGAAATAATGACAGAAAACTTCCCCTACCTGGTGGAAGAAATAGACTTACAAGTCCAGGAAGTGCAGAGTCCCAAACAAGATGAACCCAAGACACCATAATTAGAATGCCAAAGGTTAAAGACAAAATGAAAATCTTAAAAGCAGCAAGAGAAAAGTAGTTAATTACCTACAAGGTACCGCCCACACGAATGCCAGCTGATTTCTCAACAGAAACTTTGCAGGCCAGAGGGAGTGGCAAGAAATATTCAAAGTGATGAATAGCAAGGACCTACAACCAAGATTACTCTACCCAGCAAAGCTATCATTTAGAATTGAAGTTCAGATAAAGAGCTTCATAGACAAAAAAAGCTAAAGAAGTTCATCACCACCAAACCACTATAACATGAAATGTTGAAGGTTATTCTTTAAGAAGAGAAAAAGATTTAAAAATATGAACAATAAAATGACAATAAATATATATCTATCAACAATTGAATCTAAAAATAAAAATAAATGAAAAAGGAATCCAATGAACAAAATAAACTGAAGAATAAAATAGAACCAGAGGCATGGAAACATGAAACAGACTGATGAATCTCAGAGAGCAGGGGGAGAGGGGGCAAGAAGAGATTAATTAAAGAACTTATATGCATATATGCATTACCTATGAAAACAGACAATAGGATGGTGAATGCTTAGGGTGGGGTGGGAAGCAGGGAGAGGGGAAATGGGGCGGGGGAAGGGGGACATCTGTAATACTCTCAACTGAACTGCATCCAGCACAGCCAGGGGTGAACTTGAGGAGGGGCAGTGAAGGATTAAAGAAGACAGACAAGAGAATACAGTTAGAGCCAGGTAGGATCAGTGTGCCTGGATGAGGAAACAGTGACACAGCCTGTAAACTGAAGCTTTATTTTATGGTCAGATCACACAAATCAAAACAAGGGGAGTGGTAAACATGTTTACAATGTTCTTGCGAGTTTCAAATCTATTTTGTTACTCAAGCCTTGTTTTGGCAGCACTTGCTGCACCTCCTACAGCCAATTAGCTACCTAGGAACAAGGGAGGACTATAAGGTCAAGCTTCATTATGCTAGGAGGACTCTGTCCTCCAAGCTGGGACTTGTATGTGGCTCTGCCACAGGTCAGTCCGAGGCTTGACCCTATAGCCACTCCCTACACTCAACAATAAAGATTTAAATAAAAAAAGAAATGTTTGGAAATGGGGGAGACAGTTACAGAAGTTTACCAGGAAAAGCACAGTAAACAAGGGTAAGGTTGTTATGTAGATCCAAGTCCAAGACTTTCTCCACAGATATGAGTTTCTAGTGATTCTAGTTCAGCCGTGGGCAAACTACGGCCTGCGGGCCGGATCCAGCCCGTTTGAAATGAATAAAACTAAAAAAAAAAAAGACCGTACCCTTTTATGTAATGATGTTTACTTTGAATTTATATTAGTTCACACAAACACTCCATCCATGCTTTTGTTCCGGCCCTCCGGTCCAGTTTAAGAACCCATTGTGGCCCTCGAGTCAAAAAGTTTGCCCACCCCTGTTCTAGTTCCTGGTACAGAGAGATACACTTACAAGTGGATATTTCCCTTATAAATGTAAATACCTTTTGCAAAAGGGCTACGTCTACTCACCTTTTAGGGCTTCTCCTGTGTCTGCTGTTTCTTAAAAATAACATTAGCTAAAGACAATCCTTATAACAAAGGAGCATTTTTGGGAATGGAAAATTTTGCTCCCCTTCAGAGCCATTTTGAAAGAGGAATTAGACAGCCCTAGCTGGTGAGCATCACCCTGCAGACTGGAGAGTCCCAGGTTCGATTCCAGTCAAAGGCACATGCTTGGGTTGTGGGCTCGATCCCCAGTAGGGAGCATGCAGGAGGCAGCCAATGGGTGATTCTCTCTCATCATTGCTCCCTCTCCCTTCCTCTCTGAAATCAATAAAAATATATTTTTTTAAAAAGAAAGAGGAATTAGAGTTCCTAGGCTTCAAACTTGAGATTTCTAAAACATATAAGTAACATCAATAAAATGGAAACTGGAAATAGGAGGTGTAGTAGGCAGCCAGAGTAAATGAGACTGTGTTTTGTAGATGGTGTGTGAAAGTTGTTAGAGTAGAAGTGAGAACAAACTTTCTGCAAGCATACTGCTTAATAGGATCAAAAACTAAGGCTGTCAATATTAACATTACTTTACTGTTCTGGGAAATTTTGTCTAGAAAAATAAAGTTGTAAGTAACTTTATTATTTGTTTCAAGAACTTTCTGAAAAATTATTTTATATGAACAATAAGTTTGCTCAACTAGCTGTCCTTCCCAAGTTAAGAGGTTACTATTCAGGGTAAATAACCCATTCTCAGATTGATAGATCACTTAATGGGCAAATTGTTCACTTACCAAATGATTACCCAACAAAACTCTTGCTTTGCTATATTCATCAATCTAAAAATCTATATTACAAAGTTTGCACAATTCCTGACAGATCCCTGCATTGAAAGAGATGACTTAAGCCAAACCCCCAAACTTTATAAATATCTGCCTTTGACTTTTCTGTTACAAGATACTACTAAGATTCTGCCAAGATGGTATTTTCCTTTATTACAACAAGTAATATATTCAGTTTTTTTTGACCAACAGATTTTTGTTGGTGATCTTTTTTGGAGCCAGCAGTCATAGATAGGATGGTCAAAGTAATGAGAAATTTATGTTTTATATGAATATTGTTAAGGGATGAGGAAACTTTACCCCTTCCTCTCTTAGTTCTTCTGGCTGGTTGAATAATTAAAATGGCATACAGTGGATTGACAGGAGAAAAATCAAGTTTTAATATGCATGGGGAATTCTCATAAGCATGAAATTCCAGAGACAGTGAGGCAAAATGACATAAATAACATTCAGAACTAAAGAGGGGGAAGTGAGGCAAGTCACAGTGAGATGAAAAGAGTTAATGTTTTGTAAACAAATGTATAGCAGGCCATCTTGAAACAATGAGATATAGAGAAGATATTGATCAAATGGGCCTTCTAGGTTCCTCCCTATCATAGTAAAACATAGTCCTCTGTGATGATAGCTCCTACCTGGAAAAAGTCCTTTGTCTAAATTCTTTTAGGCAATAAGGGGGAAAGTCAAAGGTTCTTCCCGAGCCTTTTGTACCTTGATTTTCAGTTTGAACTAATCTGCACACCAGAGTGGCAAATGTTGGAGTGATTCAGAGAGATATCCAAGGAGAGCATTCACACACAGTAAGAGGTAGATGAGCTAGAGCAGACTACAAAAAGGTAGGATAAGTAGAATTTTATCATATATCAGAGCCAAAAAAATGGAAGAGAACTTTCTTGGTGGGGTGACCATAATTGCCATGCATGAAAGGTTTAGGATAATACGGATTAAAAGAAGATGGCTAAAAGATTTAAAAGAAGTTTAGGAAACCTCAAATAGAACATTTAAGCATGGAATGAATATATAGTTATTAGATATGACCAATGGCTCTATACTAAGTCTAATAGAATTTGAGAAAAGAAAGTGAAAATATGCTAATATAGTTGAAAGGGGGCCCCCAGTAAAATTTGTACTAGTAAAGTTTCCAGTGGAGTGGGGCAGAATCAAGATATTAGAGAAATGATGTAATGGCTTGAAAGATTTAGACGAGAGGTCAGAAAACCTTTTCTATAAAGGACACTGTTGTCTCAGTCACAACTTTGCTATCATAGCCAAGGAAGCAGTCAATACAGAAACGATTGGGCATGAGTGGATGTATTCCCAAAAAAGCTTTACAAAATTAGATTGCAGGCTGGATTTGGCCCATGGGCTGCAGTTTGCAGATACCTGAATTATACTATGGCAATGTTATGAAACAAAAGAAGTCTTTAACAAGACAAAATATCCATAATAGTTATCAACATTAAATGCATTCACTAGAGCTGAGCAACTATTCAAACTATTCATGAACAGTGCTAAGAATGGCAGCCTCTGAAGGCAGCTCTCTATTTCTCCCCAAAGAAAAATTTTATAGAGTTGAAGCTGGTCTGTGATCTGCATACATCTTGATCGCCAGACTGGATCATCCTACACTGAAATAAAGAAGTCTTTTTAAAAATTTATCTTCATTGTTGAAAGTATTACAGATGTCACCCTCCCCCCACCACCCCCATTGGAAATAAAGAAGTCTTTGTGGGACATATTTTGCATAAAATTTATGCTTCCCAAATTAATAGCCTTCATCAATTTAGAATTTTAATCAATGCATGCTAATTTGCTATTCAAATCTCTTGAAAATTAGAATAAAAAAGTAAAGATAATTACTATAAATTAACAAGATACTTAATCCATGGAATACTTCTAGATTCACATTCAGACTTAAGTAATATTACAACCCAAAAGAAGTTTGAATAGTGTTATTTTTAAAAGAGAAGTAAAAAAAGCAAAGCTGTGCTTTAGCTTAATTATAGAATTAATAATTTACTTTGTAATGCATTATAACTTTGATAATGTATTAACCATGCAAGTTTCAGAAACTAGCTATTGCAAATAATGTGGTTGTAGTATCAATATTAATGTCAAAGCAGAAGTAAATAAAGATATTTAGTAGTAAAGTCATAAAAAGTGATCTCGGTAAGCCTTTCTTATTTAATCATGAAAGCATCCTATATAATAAAAACGTAATATGCAAATTGACTGAACTGCAGAATGACCAATCGCTATGATGTGCACTGACCACCAGGGGGCAGACGCTCAACGCAGGAGCTGCCCCCTGGTGGTCAGTGCGCTCACACAGGGGGAGTGCCACTGAGCTAAAAGCTGGGCTTACAGCTGGCAAGCGCAGCAGCGGTGGCAGGAGCCTCTCCCACCTCCACTGCAGGCAGGCAGTAAGGAGCGAGGAGTCCCGGACTGTAAGAGCCCCGGACTTCGAGAGGGATGTCTGACTGCTGGCAGGTGGACATCCCCTGAGGGGTCCACAACTGCAAGAGGGCGCAAGCCGGGCTGAGGGACCCCCCCTCCAGTGCTCGAATGTCATGCACCAGGCCTCTAGTACAATCATAACATTGTGCATACCTTCTATTTACTATAGATCACACTCTTTTGCTTATTTAATCACCTGATGGTACTTCTTATTCTTTATTTTAATTTAGAGATAGGAAAAAACAAAAGCAAAATTTAAAATATATTACATTGCAGCCCTAGCTGGTTTGGCTCCATGGATAGAGCGTCGGCCTGCGGACTGAAGGGTCCTAGGTTCAATTCCGGTCAATGGCACATGCCCGGGTTATGGGCTTGATCCCCAGTAGGGATCATGCAGGAGGCAGCCGATCAATGATTCTCTCTCATCATTGATGTTTCTATCTCTCTCTCCCTCTCCCTTCCTCCCTGAAATCAATAAAAATATTTTTTATAAAATAAAATGTATTACATTGCAAAATTTAGGCTAAGTGCTTTACATTGCAACAATACATTTAGCCTCCATACCTAATTCTGTGAGATAAGTACTGTTATGATCCCCATACCACAGGTAAGGAAAGTAAAGCACAAAATGATTATAAAACTTTCTAGTACTAATAGAGTTCATAAGTAGCAGAACTATGAGTTGACCAAGTTCTATTTGTCTCAAGATCACAATCTTTTAAATACCCTAACATGTCATCTCTGAAGAAGTCCATTGGAAGTGGAGGTACAGAGTGCAGCAATACAACTATTTAATCACCTGCCAGTTTTTTGTACTGTGCTGGATGTGGAAGATTTCCCATGGAAGT
>NW_005364953.1:3893972-3894737 GCF_000412655.1 Myotis brandtii
AAATATATTTTTATTGATTTCAGAGAGGAAGGGAGAGGGAGAGAGGGAGAGAGAAACATCAATGATAGGAGAGAATCATTTATCAGCTGCCACCTGCACACCCCACACTGGGGATCGAGCCCACAACTCAGGCATGTGCCCTGACCTGGAATCGAACCGTGACCTCCTGGCTTACAGGTCGATACTCAACCATTGAGCCTTGCAGGCTGGGAGAAAGTGGGTCCTTTTTTATGCAGAAAATTATGGCATCATTTGACAAAAAATAAAATATAATGAAATATATAAACAACGTGTACTTGGAGACCCTTTTGTAAGTATAATAAATATAAACCTACCACTAGGCCAGCCATTTTAATAGGATGGTATGGGACATATCAGAATTCAATTCATCTTTGTGGACCATTGCACTGGATTCTGAAGTCTTTAAGAGCAGGGACTAGAACTTGTTCACCTTTGTGTCTCCAATGTCAAATACAGAGCCTCTCATAAAACAGAAAATACTGACGTCAAAGGGCATCAGTTGTTGACCAGCCACTTACCATTTGTATAACCTTGGCTCAATCATATCCCCTGAGCCTAAGTTTTTTTGTTTTGTTTTGTTTTGTTTTTGGCTGGGAGTTTTTTTAATTTAAAACAAAAAAAATACTGTGAATTTTACACTAGCTTTTAAGGGTAAAGAACCTGCTACACCAGGACAGGGCACGCATTTGTGCATGATCTTAAAAGCTTGGGGAGTGAGTAGGCTCAGGGACCCAAATATTCTGA
>NW_005364953.1:3897919-3902249 GCF_000412655.1 Myotis brandtii
AGAATTTCCACTCAGCCAGCCTTCCTGTAGTTCTGGATGATGTCCGTTTTGTCTTTTAGTTGTATTTTTGCAGTTGTTCGAACCTAAGTTTTATTATTTCTAAAATATAGTTGGTTCCTGGATAATTATACAATTTTAAAAAGATACAGATTTTTCCCTTATGAAGATTACCATCTGATGTATGGAAGACATATCTGTGATAATATTCATCCTACCATGCTCACAGAGTTGACGTGAAGGTCAAATGAGCTACAGCATGCATTTTACAAATTATAAAACACAAAGATTAGCCTTATAATTTTGATCATCTGTCTATTAGTCTGGTTTCTTTATGTTGTAAGAGATAGAAATCCAACTCTAAGTAGCTTAGGGGCTAAATAAATGTATTCAAAGTATGTAGGGAGCTTCCAGTGTCAGGGTCTGGGGAAGTGGTGGAAGGCATCATGTGCTCCTTGTCTGGCAGGCGAAGGTGGCAAGAGGAAGCCCCTGGAGCTGGCCAAGAAGCAGGCCAAGGAGATGGACGAGGGAGATAAGGGATTCAAGCAGAAGCAAAAAGAGTAGCAGAAGATATTTGAGGAGCTAAAAGGGAAGGTGGCAGGGAAGGGTTCCCTGGCCACAAGTGGAATGAAGAAATCTGGCAAAAAGTGAGCTGTTCCTTGTGCCTGGGGCAATGGTGATCCCTAATTCCATTTGTTTTAACATCTGGATTTCCTGTCATAACATCTCTTGCCATCTATAGCTAGAATGAAGTGTTGTCTTGGAGCCTGCTGTACATTTAAGAATAAACTTTTGTGGAAAAAAAATCATGCAATGTGTCATCTCTTCAGTTCTCGCTGCCATTTCATCCTTAGCTGTGAGGTCAGAGTAAACCCAGCCCAGAATCCTGTCAAAGTGTGTTCTTCAGTCTTTGCTCTATCTGGAATTCTGTACTGCCTGGAATTAAACCAACTCGTTGTTTTTGTTTTTAAAGAAAGCATATAGGGTAACTCTTTGAATCAAGAAAAAGAGAAAGGAAGGAAGGGAGGGAGGGAGGAAGACTGCAAGAACAGGGCAGCTCTAGGAATCTCAGGTATGTAAATCAGGGTCTCAATGTCATGGGTCCCCTTTTTTCTCTCTTTTCTTTTTCTCCTGCCCCTCTCTCCCATTGGCTTCTTTGATTATTAGATTCCTCCTCTCAGGCTTTTCTATTTGATGGAGAAAATAGCCTCTGGCACCCTTAGAGTCATATCTTTATAGTTCTTTGATATCCTTTACCTTTACTTGACTAGAGATAAGAGACACTTCACCACCTCCCGCTAAAAAATCCTGAGGAAAGACTCTGATTGCATGTAAAGATGACATGCTCACCCCTGGGCCACCCACTAGGTCATATTGTTGGGTTGTTATGATGGTCTCAGGTAGGTCACACGCTCACTCATTTTTATAAGAAACTAGAAGCCCATTGCATGAAGATTCACACAATAGGCCTTCCTTCCCCTGGCTGCCGGCACCGGTTTTCCTCCGGCACCCGGGACCCAGGCCTTTGGTCCGGCCGCAGAGGAGAAGCCAAGCCTCTTCAGTCTTCAGTCTTTACTCCAGCTGGAGCCTTCAGTCTTTGCTCCGTGCCTGTGTATGCAAATAATTAACTGCCTTTGTTGGGTTAATTTGCACAGTCGCTCTGATTGGCTGGTGGGAGTAGCGGAGTGACACCAATTTCATGTTTCTCTTTTATTAGTGTAGATGAGGCTGGTCCCTGGCCAGTATGGCTCAGTGGGTTGGGTGTCAGCCCATGCACCGAAAGGTTGCTGCTTTGATTCTAGTCAGCGCACATGCCGGGGTTTCAGGCTCAACGAGTCAGCCAATCAATATTCCACTCTCACATAGATGTTTCTCTCCCTCTCCCTTCCTCTTTCTCTAAAAATCAATAAAAATATTTTAAAAAGACAAACAAAAAATGAGGCTGGGAAAATATCCTGAGCAGATGAAGGCAATAATTACTACAATATCATAGCTTCATTTGCTTAATGTTGTATCTATTAAAATACTAATTTATTTATAGAAAGGCTATGATTCTCTGCTTCTTTTACTCTGATTACCTTTGCAACAAAAGTGGACTACATAATTTTCAGGGCCTAGTGCAAAATAAAAATGAGGGGTCCCTTGCTCAAAAAGCAGGGAAAAAAATATAAAGGTACTAAAACATACAATTTTTTTTCTTTAAAATATTTAATTACCTATAAAACATAGGGTAATAGCAACACAAGATAAACGACATAACCTTGCAAATTAAAAAAAAATGTTTTGGTGTAATAATGTTATATAATAAAATAAATAATAATACATCTGATGGGGCTAAGGTTATATCCCTATTACTCATAAGTTGAAAGTATCATAAGTTGAAAATGTGCTTAACCATTTACACTAAACATCACAGCTTAGCCTAGCCTACATTAAACATTCTCAGAACACAACATCCAAAACCACAGGCAACACAGTACACTGTGGAGTTATTGGTTATTTACCCTTGTGATTGTGAGACTGACTGGGAGCTGCAGCTTACTGTTGCTGCCCAGCATCATAAAAGAATACTGTACTGCGTACTGCTTGCCTGAGAAAAAAAATCAAAATTTGAATTATGTTTTTTCCTGAATGCCTATGACTTTCGCGCCATCATAAAGTTGAAAAATCCTAAATTGAACCATCATATGTCTGGGACTGATTGTACATTATTAATGTAATATGGTGATTCATTGAAAGATTTTTCTCCCTCACTTTTCTATAAATTCATTTATTAAGTCATTAAAATGTATACTTTCAGCCACTATTTCAATTGCTGTAATTGAAATTGACATTAGTTGCTCTTGGCAAATTCAAGATTGCAAATAATTTTTGATAATTTTTTAGTTTGACAACACTGGGTAATTTCTGATAAGTTAGTTCTAAATACAGATTTTAGTACATCTAAAACTGATATGTTTTGCAGAACATTTTTTTCTAGAAAGGTTTAACTCTTCATATAAATCATTTTCATGTAAGTCTGAATTTATTTTTAAATGTAAATTTATACAATGGCATTTTAATGTTTCCTGTGACATTTTCTGTAACTTGTTGTGGTTGTAGAAACAACTGAAAGTGTTTTCATGATTTGTATCTAAGTCAACATGGCTGTTTATGCATTCTATTGCTTTATCTTGAATTACAAGAAAAATTAATTTAAAAAATTTCTTCCCCATTAATAATTAATTCATGTGAAGCTTAAAATAAAATAGTGCTCTTTAAATTTAATTTCTTTTAACAAGCCTGGAGATATTTTCTTTGCAATGTTGCTGCAATTTTCAAATGCAGAAATTCTGTACACGTTAAAGAATATTAATAATTCCCTGAAATGTTTTATTGCAACGTTCATGTGTATGCTTTCAGTTTGTAATAATTCACTGACCAAGTTTACTGCATGAGCTCTTGCAGTCCCTGCTGAGAGATTTCATATTTGTATAAATGCTGCAGGGGTGGAATGCCAGGATGGGCAGGCAAGCTGACCTCCCATTGTAGGTCTCAGTGCCCCATGAAGAACCCCTCCTTTTTCCCATGCCATAGCCACTGTCACCACCACTGCTATTTCTGCTACTGCCATCACTATAGCTACCTATCTGGCCCTAATTACTCCCTTAGGGCCTTGCAGAGCCCCAGACTTCTCTAAGCTAGGGAGTGGGTCTCAGGCAACCAAGTTCAATGCTCAATGCGCTCCCTTTGAGCCTGAGTTTGTGGTGTGAATGCTGCTGCCAAGCATATCTCCTATGTTCATGCCCATACTTCACTGTGCCTTTGGATTTGACTTACAAAACACAAGTCAAAAGGCAAAAGTCTTAAGAATTTCATGATGGTAATAGTACAACAAGCATGTCAGACTCAAAGGCTAACGCGGGCCAAATAAACAAGGTTTCAGTTTATGTGGGCTGCAAAAAAACAAAAGCTTCAATTTTCATAGAAATGTAGGTTTATTTTGATAGAGACATGCTGAATACAAAGGGCTGAAATAAATGAGTAATTGTTAACATAAAATAATAGAACATTTTAATAAAAATTAATATTTTTCCTTGAACATTAACTTACCAGACACTGAATAACTGCACAAATTAATAAGTGTAAAGCAAATAAACCTTATTTTTCTTGTTCTCCAAAAGAGAAATATTCCTGTTGCGCACACCAAACAAGTCAGTACAAGACTAATGACATGGCAATCGGCTGCTAAAATATTCGCTGCTGGTATTAGTGGAGAGAAATGGTGCACCTGCACATAAGGCGCATAAGGGAAATGAATGCAACACGATTATAGTAATCAGTCATTAGCAAA
>NW_005364953.1:3902308-3925105 GCF_000412655.1 Myotis brandtii
TATGCATAACGGATATTGTAAAAATGAAGTTACGAAATTTTTATTAAAATGTTTCTTACATACCGTTATATTGGCTGGGCCACAAAAATATTCTTTGTGGGCCGCACATGGTCCGTGGGCTGCGAGTTTGACATGCTTGCAATACAACATTAAAGCAAGTGTGGCGTCCCTGATGAGACCAGTTTGTTTTTTTCTACACAGGTCTTAGGCACATAAAGCCTGTCTTACTTGCAAGATATGTGCTCGCTTTGGGAAAGAAGGTCCTTGTTTATTCTCTGAACAAGTAGTTGCTCAAAAGTGCTTAAGAAATGTTGAAAAAAATATATGAAAAAATACTCTATTTGGGTTTTACTTAAACACACTTGCTTACATGCACACACACCACATCCTAAAACAAATAATATCATGAAACAACACCTCACTATGTGTGATCCACTGTTCTTTTTCAAAACACTGGTCCTGACCCAGTAAAGGAATACAATTTCCTTGAAATATGACCAACTCATCCTGATTTGCCTGGGACTTTCTTGGTTTTAGCACTGTAAGTGCTATATCCCGGAAACCCCTCTTTCAGTTCTGGGAAAAGCAGGGTGAGTGGTCACCCTGCCTCCATGTCTTTATTGTATGCTTACAACTCCCCTTCCTTGTCTTGATGTCTTTTCAAAGCATAGCTTGAAGGCTTAGCCTAAGGAGTGCTTCTTCTCTGTGAAACTTTCTGACACTTCCAGTCAGAGGTAAGTGCTCTTTCCTCTCTGCTCCAATAGAACACTTGGTATCACTTTTACAGAATTTACTACATTGCTCCCTTGGTTGTTTTTCACATTAGACAAGGGCTCCTTATGGCAGAAAGTTAGGTTCTTATTCATCCCTGTTTTCTTTGTGCCTAACACAGTGCTTGGTACATAACGAGTTATCAATAAACAGTTATTGAAAAGAGGAGTGAAGCACTGGATGTAAAACTGCTCTTTATTAAGAGGATTGGAAAACTGAACTGAGCACCAATGGTCAATAACCCTTCACTTTGTTAGAAAATCAGATTGGATAGTCTCAGCTTCCTTCAGAAACACTGAACAAATCGACCCACCCTCTAAATGTTGGGAGTAAGTTCAATTAATTTGTTATGTACTAGATTCCTTACTTCACCCCAGTCCTCTTTTACTTAATGGGATGTGTTTTATTTAAACTGGATATAGGAAATCCATTACAGCCAGCAAACAAAATGGCTTTTTTTAAATAACAGGTTTCAGTATCACAGGGCATAGTTGTAGAACTGAAATGTTGGAAACACAACACTATTATTTGCATATGACACATTAAGACTTTTTTCTAACCATATTGATGTCACTGTAAGTTGAGTTTGAAGAATAGAGATAGAAGATTAAAGTTTAGATTTAGACTCAGTGAAAGAAAAATAAGTTTTATTTGAAAATTACCTGTCTAATGCTGACATAAGGCTGATGGATACAATCAGTTTATTTAGTGTGATGAAAATATCTTGGCTGAAAGGCTTTGATTCTATTGAATAAAATGAAATAGTGAATGCCTTGGTTTACACAAAGAAATTCAGCTTTGTGCACTGAAATATATGATAGCATAGATTATGATTTGGTTTAATGACTGACTGTAAAAGCGTTACTTTAGAGTTCAACATTGTTATGATTTATGGTGTTGAAAAAAAATTCAAATATATGATACTAGAGGCATGGTGCATGAAATACGTGCACAGGTAGGGTCCCTTGGCCTGGCTGGCAATCAGGGCCTATCTTTAGGGCGATGGGTGAGATGATCAGGGGCCACTGATGGCACCCACCTTGCCAGGCCTGGTGCCGCCCGCTCGCCAGCCCTGCCCCTTGCTGCCGTCGCTGCCACCTCCACCAGTTGCCTCCCTCTGCAGGGCTACCAGCAGGGCGATCGGGGGAACCCCTTCTGGCACCCGCCTTGACTGGCCTGGGGCCTGCGATCTGGGGGCAGCTCCTGCGTTGAGCATCTGCCCCGTGGTGGTCAATGCATTTCATAACAACCAGTTGTTCCACCCAGCATTCTGCTGTTCAGTCAATTTGCATATTAGGCTTTTAGTATATACAATTAAGAGCTGTTTGTGTAACTTGAGGCAGTATGAAAATTTGCAGTGGTCAACTTCTTTAAAATATTTCTGATGTTATACTCTAAGACAGCTGTTACTGGGCTATTGCAATGACTCCTGATGCTAACTACCTGGAGTTAGGCCAAACTTCATAGGTTAAGGGCACAATCTTCCCTAGACTGTCCTCACTTTAGACATCAGCCACCTGCTTGGGGGTTCCCAGGCTATGCACACTTCTAACTAATTGGCTGTTAATTTAGGATTTTCCACTACCCTATCATGTTCAATAATTCACTGGAATAACTCAGAAAACTCTGGTAGTTTTATAATAGCTAAAAGAATACAAATCAAGACCAGCCAAAAGAAGAGATACATATGGCAAGATCTGGGAGGGTTCCATATGAGAAGCTTCTATTATACTTATGAGTATCTATATATATAAAAGCCTAAGTGACCTGAATGACCGAACAACCAGTCACTATGATGCGCACTGACCACCAGGGGCAGATGCTCAATGCAAGAGCTACCCCCTAGTAGTTAGTGCACTCCCACAGCCAACCTCCCCTGGCTGGCCAACCCCTCATGGTCCCTCCCCCCAGCCAGCAGACCCCGATCAGCCCACAACCTGCCCATCATGGTGGCAGTGCAGTGGTGAGGGAAGGAGGAGGGGGGAAGGCGGGGAACCGCGTGGTGGTGGAGTGCTGATGATGGCAGCATCAGCGTCTGGCGTCCATTCCTTTACACCTGGACAGGCAACCATCGCCTCCTCTCTGGCCCGGCCCTGATTGGTCTGGTCCCGATCGGCCCTGATCGCCGGCTAGGCCTAGGGACACCATTCATGCATGAATTTTGTGCACCGGGCCTCTAGTAGTTTTATAATAGCTAAAAGTATACTCAAGACCAGCCAAAAGAAGAGATACATATGGCAAGATCTGGGAGGGTCCCATATGAGAAGCTTCCATTGTCCTCTCCCAGTTGAGTTGAGATGTGTCATCTTCCTGGCACATCAATGTGTAACAATATGCACAGAGTATTGTTAACCAGGGAAGCTCACCCAAGCTTCAGTTTCCAGAGTTTTTATTGGAAGTCCATTATATAAGCATGACTGATTGAGTCACTGGTCATGTGATGAAACTCAACGTGCAGCTACCCGTTCCTCCCCAAAGATCACATGGCTTAAAGTGGCAAACATCTAAACACATAATGGGTCTTTCTGGAGTTTCTAGCTCCTACCCTAAGTCCTATCAGTTTATATAGGAGCCCATCATGAGTCATCTCATTAGCATAAACCCTCAGAGCCTTCCATGAATAACAAAGAAACTGTTACCACTTGGATATTCCAAGAATTTAGTAATTATCTCCCAAGAATTGAGGAAAAAGCCCAACCAAATTCTTTATTATACAAGTATTCATTGACAAATTGTAAACTATTAAGATTTCTTATGTGCTTAGAGGCTAGCATTCTTTATCTATGGAGCACACACAGTTTATTTTATATGTAACAAATAATACACCAAAAGGAAAACATTTTATCCATAAGCTGTTGCAACAACACATTGATCTGTTTTCTTGAGTGCAGGCCAGGGAATAAGGATTTGGGGCCACCAAAAGTTTATTCTTTATTAGTGTCTTTTATTGGATAATTTTCAGAACAGCAAAATAGATTCCTGAGTGCTTCACATTGTTCCATCTGTGTAATACCACTCAAGGTCTTGACATACATATGAAATGTGAAACTGCTACTGGTGATATGTTAGACCTCGGTTCTTGAGTTTAGCTAAGAAAGAATTCAGAGCCAAGAACTCTAACTCAAAAAGTGTATTTAGAAAGTCAAAAAGGTAGAAGAAATGAGCCAGCTGGGCTGTGTGGACTCAGGAAACAAATTACAGAGGCAAAAGAAAGGCCTGTGGAGCTTAGGAGAAAGAAAGCAAAGGTAGGCACCTAAGAAAGGTGTGAGCATGCTCTAGACTAGAGAGAGAGAGAGAAAGAGCATTCACTGGGTCCCTTGCCTTAAGAGTTTTTATCTGTTTTCTAAAGATAGAGATTTTAGGGTAGGTCTCAGGGGAGGATTTCAATAGAATATTCATTATCTTTTCAGATGTGTCCTTTCACAGTGTGGTCTCTTTTGATTGGTCAGGGCTAGTGTACGGGTTTATTACTCATGACATCTGGTCCTGATGTCAGCATGGCTTCTCTTTGTCTGGTTTTGTTGTTTCTCTGGGCCTGGATCTGAAACACAACCGAGGCCTACCAGGTAGATGTTATCTTTAGTTTGACCAAAACTCTGTCTCTGTGGTCAATAGACCCAAAGCTTTGTTCCTAAGATTATTTGATGTGGTCAGACCCTCATTGTCCTTAATGATTAAGGAAGTAGTCATGCAAAGGCTTGTATGGGAGTCCTATGAGGCAATTCTCAGGCCCAGCCCCCTTGTTCCTCCTCTAAGGGAGCCTAACAACTTGCTGGGGAGTAAAGTTTACCATGAAGGAGAGGTCCCATGCTAGGGTCTTATCTGCAGCTGCAAGGGTTCAGGAATCTGGAGAAGGGCTGCAATGTAAATTAAATAAACTATACATGAAATATAAATTTGGGAGGCATTTTGGGGGAGCCAGGGGGAGGCTTAGCTCTAGTGACTAAGCTCCCCGAATCTCCGGACCCAGGGCTTTTTAGTCACACATTTTGCCCTTTAGCAAAGCAGATATACATATCAAAGGTAAGGTTTGGTAAATAGTAAAGGATTATCAGGTTGGGGGAACTTCCCTCAGCTGTCTGGCAGCAGGCAATAACATGAAGATCTTCAGCCCTGCTGAAGGTGTCCATCATCCTTCTGACGAACTTCTCGCATTTTATTATGTCCTGCTGGAATTAGCTTCCAGCAGTCCCAGCCTATGATAATTGTTTTCTCTAGTTTTTCCCTTGCTAGATAACTGGGACTTTCCACCCTGGTGACATCGCTTACCTGGCCTATTGTTCCTACTCTGCTCATGCCTGTCTGTCTACTCTATCACAACCACTAAAATTGGATGGTTAGAGTTTTATCTTTACCCTTTGTTTGTTTCTTTGTTTTGGTCCCATCTTCTCTCTTTATTGTAGGGGTATCTATTTCTTCAGTTACTTTCATGCCATAGAGGAGGAAAAATAATTTTCCTTTTACCCTTCCAGGTTCTTGGCTGAGACCCCCCTCCCCCCCCATATAAAAGATAGATTAACAGGAGAAAAACAAACAGAAGTTTAAGAGCATGCATTCCTCCTGTATACATGGGAGATAATGAGAAAATGAGTCATTCTCACTCTCTGAAATGGCCCAAACCACCACCTTAAATATCTCCAGCTAAAGTAAAATGATGTGGGGGAAGATGGTAGGCAAGTTATGGGAGGCTATGAAGAAAATCACAGTGAATAAGGATATGATTGTTATGTAGATTTAGGTCAGTCCTTTCTCTACTGATGAGTACATCTAGAGATTTAGTAATTTTTCTCTCCCTGGTATGGAGAGGAAGACACACTTAGAAATGAAAATTTCTTTTATAAATGTAAATGTCTCTTATAAAGGGTAACTTCTACTAGGTTTTCAAAAAAATTATCTTTATTGCTGAAAATATTACAGATGTCCCCCTTCCTCCTACCCCCCTCCCCCCACATTGAGGCCCCTCCACCCTGCAACTCTCTCTCCTCACACGGGCCTTCACCTCACTATTGTCTGTGTCCCTGGGTTATGCAAATGCATATAAATTCTTTGGTTAATCTCCCCACCTCCCTCTGAGATTCTTCAGTCTGTTCCATGCTTCTATGTCTTCATCTGTTTTATCAGTTGAGTGAGATCATGTGATAGTGTCTTTCACTGGCTTATTTCACTTACATAATACTCTCCAGGTCCCTTCATGCTGTCTTAAAGAGATCCTTCTTTTTGCCCTATCACTGTGGCTCAGTGGTTGATTGTTGACCTATGAACCAGGAGGTCACAGTTCAATTCCCGGTCAGGGCACATGCCTGAGTTGTGGGCTTAATCCATGAAGGAGGCAACCAACCAATGATTCTCTCTTATGATTGATGTTTCTCTCTCTCTCCCTCTCCCTTCCTCTCTGAAATCAATAAAAATATTTTTTTAAAAAGAGATCCTTCTTTTTTACTGCTGCATCGTATTCTATTATGTAAATGTACCATAGCTTTTTAAACTACTCATCTACTGATGGGCACTTGGGCTCTTTCTAGATCTTAGCTATTGTAAATAGGGCTGTTATGAACATAGGGGTGCATACATTCTTTTTGATTGGTGTTTCGGGATTCTTAGGATATATTCCTAGAAGTGGGATCACTAGGTCAAATGGCAGTAACATTTTTAATTTTTTGAGGAAACTCCATACTGTTTTCTATAATGGTTACACCAGTCTGCATTCCCACCAGCAGTGTGCTAGGGTTCCCTTTTCTCTGCATCCTCATCAGCACTTGTCAGTTATTGATTAGTTGATGGTAGCCATTCTGGCAGGTATGAGGTGATACCTCAGTGTCGTTTTAATTTGCATCTCTCTGATGATTAGTGACTTTGAATATTTTTTCATGTCTTTTGGCTATCTGTATGTCCTCGTTGGAAAAGTGTCTATTTAGGTACTTTGCCTGTTTTTCAAATGGGTCTTTTGTCCTCCTTTTTAGTTATATGAGTTCTTTATATATTTTGGAAAGTAACCCCTTATCAGATGTATCATTGACAAATATGATCTCCCATACAGTGGGCTCCCTTTTCATTTTGTTGATTATTTCTTTTGCTGTGCAGAAGCTTTTTATTTTGATGTAGTCCCATTTGTTTATTTTCTCCTTTGTTTCCCTTGCCTCAGGAGATGTATCAGCAAACATATTGCTTTAAGAGATGTCTGAGATTTTGCTGCCTATACTTTCTTCTAGGATGTTTATGGATTTATAACATATGTAAATAGTCTTTTATCCATTTTGAGTTTATTCTTGTGTGTGGTGTATGTTTGTGGTCTATTTTCATTTCTTTGTATGTACCTGTTCAATTTTCCCAACACCATTTATTGAAGAGACTGTTTTGACTCCATGGTATACTCTTGCCTCCTTTGTCAAATATTAATTGAACCTAATGGCTTGGGTTGATGTCTGAGGTCTCTGTTCTATTCCATAGATCTATATACCTGTTCTTGTGCCATTACCAAGCTGTTTTGATTACAGTGGTTTTGTAGTACATCTTGATACCCAGTATTGAGATCTCTCCAATTTTGGAGCTTCTTCTGTGTCTGCTCTTACTTAAAAATAACCAGCCTAGCATAATCCTTATGCCTGCAGATGAAAACAGTAATTTCACAGGGTGATCTGATCATAAATTCCTGAGTATATCATGGTGGGTAGTCATGTCCCAGGCATACAACTTCCTTACTAAAATAATTATTGTTGCCTTAAGCAAGCTGTGTCCATTTTGTATTTGCATATAGTTTAACATACCTTTGAAATGCCTTTTTTCAGACCCTTTTTTTCTAAGATGTAACTATCTTCAAAAAAGCAAATAACCTTAATCATTCTGTAATCCAATCCTGTGTTGCTTTCTCCCACCTTTATGTAATTTTCTTTATATACCCTTCTTAATTTTAAATGCATAAAGGAAACTTCAAAAACAGTTATTCTTCAGAGCATTTGAGATTTTGCTCCCTGGCATATGTCATCAGTTTGGCTCTAATAAATTTTATAAAATTTCTCCACAGGTTTGGATGTTTCTTATGGTGACATGCCAAAGAGGCATATTTTGGATTGGCAAATTCTGCTTCCCTTCAATACCTTGGTTAACCTCAGAGCCTCTGACATTAGACTACCTAGGTTCAAATCCCTGCTCTTTCACTCATGAGCTTCATGGCATTGGGCAAGTTACTTGGCCTCTCTTTGTCTCAGTTTTTCTATTTATAGAACAGTGATAATAGTAACATTTACCTCATAGGGTTTTAATGAGAATCCAAATAAATAATATATGTAAAACACACAAAAATGTTGTTGCATAGCAAGAGTCATTTAATGTTACTAATTATTCTTTCAATTTGAACATAATGCACATTTTGTACAGTAGCTTAGGACAGTTGCTTCTATGTAACTAAAGGGTTCCTTTGAGAACAGCAAGCCTAAACTTTATTCTCTTTAAGTTATGAATGTAGGCAACAAATCACATATAGAAGTCCCAGGGAGGCAAAATGACTTGCCTAAGATCACATAATAAGTAGCATAATTGTGATTGAAATCTCCATTGCATTTTTCCAACCCAAGAGCTCTATTCACTACACTGTAGTGTATCAAATTGAATGCACTTATAATCAATTCAAAGTAGCACCCTCTTAGAAATGTTGGGAAAGATAGAAAATGACTGATATGCCGAACAGAAATCAACCTAGAAGTGCCTTCTCTAGAAATATACAAAAGAGCAGGCCTCAATTTCTTCAAATGTGAGTTTATGTGCATACATAACTTCTCTTCAGATTTCGTGGTGAGAATATGTTTATTTACTTTATTTTTTGCTATGTTTCTTTAAATTGATTTTTCTTTTGCTTGGAACATTTTAATTAATTTTTGCTTTCGTTGTTGACAGGTTTATTTTCAATTCAGTACAGCTCACTGAATCACAAAGGAAAATAATGAGTGTGAAAATGTTACAGTACACCCACATAGCCCTTCCACCTGGTTGCTTTATCCTTCCAAACAAAGTAAACCATGTTGCTCAAAAATAATAATGAAAAAGTGGTAACAGTCTTGTGCAATATCCCAATTCAGCAATTTTCAACCTTTTTCATCTCATGGCACATAAACTAATTACTAAAGTTCTGCAGCACACCAAAAATATACAGTAAAGCCTCAATATCAGAGAGTAATTCGGGCAAGGGGGTGTCCATTATATAATAAAGTAAGTTTTCCAAATGCATATGTTGAAAAATTGACAAATTAGTTTACCTATTTTTACTTATGTGGACATGTTTGTGTAATTGAAATTAAGTATGTAAAAGAAGTTTAATTTCACAGAAAAGTTTTCTATATGTATTACTGTCATTTTAAATTTATACTGAATAGGCCTAGTAAATGTGTGCATTCACCAGTCACCAGGAGTAAACAAATGCACACGACTAGGATGTGGCATAGCGCACATGTAACATCTGCGGCTCGCATTAAAACTGCTGCAGAATGTCTTGCCAGGAGACAACAGAACCAATTACTGCTTGCAATGCAGTGTGATCCGGTGTCAATCATTTGCTGAACATTGTTTATAAGTAATGATTCTTGGATTTAAACATGTAGACTATAGTTGTAGGTATGTAATATTTATTTATATCAGTAAAGTTACTATAGCATTTTCCCTAATATATGGCCTGTTCGCTTAAATTTGTTAAAAATAATAGTGAATTAGTAGCACAAAAATAACCTGTTAATTTAATTATAAGCAAATCTTGGTTAAAAGCATTTTAAAATGAACAGGCTGTCAATTTTTACATATGACATATGGACTGAAAATTTTGTCCGTTAAATCAATGTCCACAAATTCCAGGGTTTACTATAATATGTTTTTTACTGATCTGACAAAAATATTGGTATAATTTTGATTTATTTGCACTAGATGGATATTAGTATGTTGGCCGTTTTCATTTTTTTATTTGACAATCTAAGGGAAAAGAGGTCAGTGCCCCTGACAAAATGGTCAGGTATTGCATGTTTTAAAAATTCTTGCAGCATTCCAGTGGGTTGCAGCACGCTGGTTGGAAATTGCTGTCCTAATTCAAATGCTGTTTTGAATGGTTTTCATGGGTCGTTGTGATGAAGGCTGACATGATCCTGTGATAACAAGGCAGCACCTTCAAAGTGGATTCTGTGGAATGCAAGCCCATTTGAGATACTAATAAGTATTCAGTAAAAATAAGTTGTGTGTGTGTGTGTGTGTATGCTTGAACAAGTCTGAGTTAAAGCTTTATAAAAAATATTTCTTGACTTCCCAATACCTTTCATGTGCCATGGAACACATGTTCAAAAACACTTTGGGAAACACTACATCAAGATCTTGATGTGCAAAGGTTCTTAACTTGGAGTATAAATTTTTTAGCTTAATTTTTTATTAAGGTAAATGTAGATTCATAAGTAGTTGAACAATACAGAAAAGTCCTGTGTAACCTTCATCCAATTTACTCCAATGGTAATACCTTTTTAAAAAATATAGTTTTATTGCCCTAGCTGGTTTGGCTCAGTGGATAGAGTGTCGGACTGCGGACCAAAGGGTCCCAGGTTGGATTCTGGTCAAGGGCACATGCCCAGGTTGCGGGCTCAATCCCCAGTTTGGGGTGTGCAGGAGGCAGCCGATCAATGATTCTCTCTCATCATTGATGTTTCTATCTCTCTCTCCCTCTCCCTTCCTTTCTGAAATCAATAAAAACATATTTTAAAAAAATGTTTAAAAAAAATATTTTTTATTGATTTCAGAGAGGAAGGGAGAGGGAGCGAGAGATAGAAACATCAGTGATGAGAGAGAATCATTGATCGGCTGCCTCCTGCACGCCCCCTACTGGGGCCTGAGTCTGCAACCCGGGCATGTGCTCTTGACCAGAATTGAACCCAGGACCCTTCAGTCTGCAGGCTGATGCTCTATCCATTGAGCCAAACCAGCTAGGGCACAATGGTAGCATCTTGACTTCAGCCAGGAAGAAAGAGGAAGAGAGAGATAGAAACATCAATGATGAGAGAGAATCATTGATCAGTTGCCTCCTGTACACCCTACAATGGGGACTGAGCCTGAAACCCAGGCATACACCCTGACTGGGAATCAAACCGTGACCACCTGGTTCATATGTTGATGCTCAACCACTGAGCCACACCACCCTAGCAAAATTTTTACCTCTTTATTTCCACTACTCTGTTACTGAAATTTAGCACTTCCTTCAATTATCAACATAAGTTAAAAAAAACACCCACAATTGTATTAGCAGTACCTGGCACTTTTTCATCAATAGAAATCTCATTTAGTTCTTGCAGATATCTCAAAATATCATGATCATCAGTGGTTGAAAATTAGAATAGTTATTGAACCTGCCAATAGATCTTGTTACTTAATGTTTTAATGAAGATGTATTTTACTATGTCACAATTTTTAAATAGTTTGATAGCTATAATTAAATACATTTAGTTTCTTTGTAACCCTATGCATTTTATTTTATTTATTTATTTTTTAAAATATATTTTTATTATTTCAGAGAGGAAAGAAGAGGGAGAAAGAGAAACATCAATTATGAGAGAGAATCATTGATTGGCTGCCTCCTGCACACTCCCTACTGGGGATCGAGCCTGCAACCCGGGCATGTGCCCTTGACTAGAATTGAAGCCAGGACCCTTCAAAGCCTAGGCTGATGCTCTATCCACTGAGCAAACTGGCTAGGGCATATGCATTTTTTATGTTTATTTAAAAGTGGTAGTTTGAGAAAAGTTTCATAAGCTTCACCAGACTATCAGAGGGTCTATGGCACAGAAAAGGGTTAAGTACTTCTAATGTAGTGGGTGTAAAACCACACTGAAAAGAGAGCCAGAGAGAAAAAAAAAATGAATAGACTTCAGTGTCACAGAATAAAAGGGAGGATTTAATTTAAAAAAGGGAGTGGTCAACAGAGTCAAAGACCACGGAAAGGTCAAGTTAGAAGAAACTTGGATTATTAGAGGGGAGAGTGCCACCCCTATGTAGTGCCCTTAGAATGTTTTCTGTAGTTTTATGGGTGGAAAATAAGGTATAAGGAATGTAGACAAAAGCATTATACAGGATGGAAGACGCTCGAACATGCTTACACTATAATTGTGAAGAAACTAGTAGAGGAAAAGGCTGAAGTAGAGAAAAGAGGGAGAGGGTCTGACTGGATTGAACTCCCTGAGGAGATGGGAGAAGCTGGGATCCAAATTACAGGTGAAGGATATAGCTTTAAAGTTGGGGAATTCTTTCTGTGAGAGCAAGATAGAGGGAAACTACGTAGGAGACTTAATGACAGGATGGCAACTGAGAGGTATAAAAGGAGCTGAGCAAAGAGCTGAGGAGATTTTCATAAGCTTCATCAGACTATCAGAGGGTCTATGGCACAAAAAAAATGGTTAAGTACTTCTAGTTTAGTTTGGTTAACCACACTGAAAAGTTCCCTTCCCCAAATCCACAATGGAAATACCCACTATGTGGCTTGTGGTATCTTCTGGAAGTCCCCATAAACATCTGAGATCCAACATCTTCACTATGATTCACCTTTTCCATACATATTCATAAACATTGTCCCATCTTCATCACAGCACTCCAGTTTAGAATGCTGAAATCTGAAATGTCCTTCCTCCCTCTTCTCTGAATCAGATCACTCAGCCCTACTGTGGCCTGTTCTTGATAGCTTCCTATAACATTTTGGTCTGCCTTCCCTTTCCTCCTTATCCACTCAGCCATCACAGAATTCTTTCTAGTGCCCCTCGCCAGCCTTCAATGATGCTTTAAGCTTTAGCTGCCAGGTTCTCCCTTCTCTCACATACAGAATAAACAAAGAAGCCTGTGTAAGGGCAGAAAATGCTTCCCTTCTTCCCTTTTAGGTTATTTGGCTGGTCTAATTATGAAATTGTTATGCAATGGATCAATAGGAGAGAAACAAATTTAAATTTGTATGTATGAAAGCCCCATAAACATAAGAGACTTAACATTATTTGCAGATAACATGGTACTGTATATAGAGAACCCTAAAGATTCCACCAAAAAACTACTAGAACTGATAAATAAATTCAGTAAAGTAGCAGGATATAAATTAAATATCCAAAAATTGGTTGTATTTTTATACACCAAGAATGAACTGCCAGAAAGGGAAACTAAGAAAACAATCTCATTTAAAATTGCATTAAAAAATACCTAGGAATATATTTAACTAAATAGGTAAAATATCTGTATTTGGAAAATAATAAGACACTGAAGAAAGATATTAAAGAAGATACAAATAAATGGAAGCATAAATCATGCTCATGGATAGGAAGAATTAAAATTATTAAAATGTCCTTACTACCCAAAGCAATCTATAGAATAAATGCAATTCCTATCAGGATGCCTATGATGTATTTCACAGAACTAAGACAAATAATCCAAAACTTTATATGGGACCACAAAAGACCCTGAAAAGCACAGCAATCTTGAGAAAGAAGAACAAAGTTGGAAGTTACACACTACCTGATATCAAACTATACTAGAAGGCTATAATAATCAAAACAGCATGGTACTAGCATATAAAAAAAGACATATAGATCAATGAAACAGAATGAAGAGCCTAGAAATAAACCCACACCTGTATGGTCAATTACTATTTGACAAAGGAGACAAGAAAATACAATGGGGTAAAGACAGACTATTCAATAAATGGTGTTGGAAAAACTGGACAGATATGTGCAAAAAGGTGAAACTAGACCACCTTCTTACTCCATACACAAGAATAAACTCAAACTGGATTACAGGCTTAAATGTAACACTTGAAACGATAAAGCTCTTAGAAGAAAATATAGGCAGTAAAATATCAGACATTTCTTGTAGTAATATTTTTTTCTGATATATCTCCTCAGGCAAGAGAAACAAAAGAAAAAATAAACAAATGGGACTACATCAAACTAAAAAGATTTTGCACAGCAAAAGAAACCATCCAACAAAATGAAAAGAGTAGTCTGTACAGACTTCCAGATTTTTGGCTTAGGAGACTGAGTGGATAGTGAAGCTCTGATGTCTGGGGCAGGATAGGCTTGTTAGTTCCCAAGCCAAGAAAGATGATGAGACAGAAAAAGCTCCTAGTGAAGATTATTTAACTGATAATATGGAGACATGCAATTCAGGAGACCCAAAAAAAGACTCTCATAAGGCAAATCATGAGGCCTGGCATTCTTGTCCAGAGATGGAGCCAAGAAATGGTGATCATACACTTAGATAACAAAGAGGACATAGAAGGCAAAATGGAGGTCAAAATAAAAGAGAAGCAAGACCCTTAGTATGTTAAAAAAAATATTATCAAGATGATTTGCAAAAACCACACATACCTGTCACTGGAACTCTTACATAGTTATTGATAACAACAAAAACCTTTAAAAGGAGTGATATTTTTAGGGAGGTAATAGTTGTGGATCTTGGGGAGGAAAACTCTACACCTCGAAGCTATACTCAAGAACATAAAGAGAGAAAATGAAGCCCAAAAAAGGCTGAGAGTGAAAGAAATATAACCTTAGACCAGGGGTGGAGAAAGTCCCATCCGAGGGCCATAGAAGGTCTTCAAAATCATTTGGTCTGGCTCTGCCAAGGCATTTGGGGTGAGTTAATTAAATGTTTGACCAAATATAGCAGGTTAATTTTTAAGTTGATAATTTTGAATGGCCCATGAATGATGTTATAAGTATCCAAATGGCCTTTGGCAGAAAAAAAGTTCCACACTCCTGCCTTAGACTAACAATGAGATGACTGGGGGTACAAAATTATGTTGAAACAACAAATAATGGGAAATTAAGCAATACAAATAGTATTTTACCTTTGTGTAGAAACAAGTAGGCTACATGAAAAATTCTGTAAGTAAAATACCCAGAGCTTGAATATAGTTAAAAAAACAGAACAAAAAAACCCTCAAATCTGAGTTCAAAAATTATAGTAAATGTTCTTGAAACTCAATCTACTCAAACACTGTCTAAAATGTGAATAAAGAATTTTGTGTTTGTGCCAAAAAAAAAAAAAGACAGGAAGAAAGAAAGAAAGAAAAGACAACGCACTGAATGAAATAATATATTTGCCACCCTGGCCTGTGTTGCTCAGTTGGTTGGCCATTGTCCATGCACTGAAAGGTTGCCTGTTGGATTCCTGGTCAGGGCACATGCCAGGGTTGTGGGCTTGATCCCCAGTAGGAGGTGTGCAGGAGGCAGCTGATCCATGTTTCACTCTCATGTCGATGTTTCTCTCTCTTCCTCTCCCTTTTTCTCTCTCTAAAAATCAATAAATTATTCTCTTTTTTTTTAAAGAAAGAAGATATTTGCTGATGATACTTCTGATAAGGTGTTAATAAAATTTATGAAGAATTAATATGACTCAATGCAGAAAATCAAACAATCCAATTAAAAAATAGGCAGCCCTAGTTGGTTTGGCTCAGTGGATAGAGCGTCACCCTGCAGACTAAAAGGTCCCAGGTTCGATTCTGGTCAAGGGCACATGCCCCGAGTGCGGGCTCGATCCCCAGTGGGGTGTGTGCAGGAGGCAGCCGATCAGTGATTCTCATCATTCATTGATGTATGTCTGTTCCCTCTTCCTTCCTCTCTGAAATCAATAAAAATATATTTAAAAACAAATAGGCAAAGGACCTGAATAGACACTTCTCCAAGGAGATCATACATATGACCAATAGATATATGAAAAGATGCTCAACCTCATCCATCAGAGAAATGCAAATTAAAACCACAATGAGATATCAACTCACACCTCCCAGAATGGCTATTATGAATAAATCAACAAATAAGTGTTCACTAGGATGTGGAGAAAAGGGAATGCTTGTGCACTGTTGGCAGGAATGCAGATTGGTGCAGCCACTATGGAAAACAGTAATGTGGTTCCTAAATAAAATAAAAAAAATGGAATTGCTTCATGATCCAGCTATTCCACTTTTGGGTATTTATCTGAAGAAACTAAAAACACTAATTCAAAAGAATATATATACCCCTATGTTCATTGCAGTGTTATTTACAATAGCCAAGATTTGGAAGCAGACCAAATGCCCATCAGTAGAAGAGTGGATAAAAAAGTGATATGCATACAACAATGGAATATTACTCAGCCATAAAAAATGAAATATTATAATTTACAACAGCATGTATAGATCTAGAGGACACTACACTAAGTTAACTAAGCCAGTCAGAAAAAGACAAATACCATACGATTTCATTTACATATGGAATCTAAAAAACAATATAAATGAACAAACAAAACAGAAAGATACTTTTTAAAAAAAATAAAGTTTATTGATTTTTTTCAGAGAAGAAGAGAGAGGGATAGAGAGTTAGAATCATCGATGAGAGAGGAACATCGATCAGCTGCCTCTTGCACACCTTCTACTGGGAATGTGCCCGCAACCAACGTACATGCCCTTGGCCGGAATCGAACCTGAGACCTTTCAGTCCGCAGGCTGACACTCTATCCACTGAGCCAAACCTGTTAGGGCCAGAAAGATACTTATAAATACAGTGAATATACTAATGGTGGCCAGAGGGATGGGGTGTTGGGGGACTGACTGCAAAAGTGAAGAGATTGAGAAGTAGAGATTGATAGTTACAAAACAGTCACAAGTATCTAAAGTACAGCATAGGAAATCTAGTAACAATATTGTAATAATCATGTGTGGTGCCAGGTTGATATTGAAATATAGGGAGCATCACATTGTAAAGTTTATGAATGTGTAACCAGTATGCTGTACACCTGAAACTAATACAAAATAACATTAAATGTAAACTGTATTTGAAAAAAATAAGAACAAATTTTTAAAAAATGAGACTCAAAAACGTGACTGAAACAGGCAGTTGTGTGACTTTTAGACAAAAAACAGTACATTTGTAAAGAATTGACAAAACAAATAGGTTTGGGTGTGAGGTAGTAAATTGGTGAAGAAGTAACAAGGTTTTCTTATACAGCCTTTTTAGCTGTAAATTCCGTATTTCTGGTGATAAGGATGTCTTCTAGCCTCCTGGCATGTCCTTCTATTCACGTGGGAGATCTATTTTTTGCTTTTAGGGGGACAAAGGATGGTCAGTGTGTCCTTCTTGCTCCAGCTACTCCCTAAGTAACTTTAATTCAAAATAATCAATATGCCAAACTCGCATATTTTGGGTGTCACATTCTGCTCTCCTTCAGCTGGTTCTTACTGCTGCCCCAACATGCAGCCTCATCGTCTTCGCCAGTTTAGCTTTCTCTCTCAAGTTTCTCTGAAACTGTTCTGCCCGTTTTCTGGGTTTAGATATATATACTTCAGGCTTGCACACTACTTAACCTCTCTGAATCTGGGACCCTGCAACCCGATTTCTCCACCTCGACACCGCCCTCCCCCATAAGTTCTCTGACCTCCTCTGATTCATCCTTCCTTTTAGACAAGGAGTATATTGTGTGTGGGTGCCTGAGTGATCACTCTTAGTGTCTCCAAGAGTTCCACAGCACCCCTAGTGGTCATCTGGGCACACTGCAATACCCGGTGCATCCTGTCTGTTCCCTCCGTAGGGGGCGATGTCTAAGGAAGGTTGGTCCCAGAAGGCCTTGTGGCAAGACTCCTAGCTGGTCGCTGTGACGTCACCCAGTCGCCTGGTCGGAGTTGGTGTGAGGAGAAGGAGGGCGTGAGGTACGAAAGAGGCCCAGGCCGAGGCCGAGGCCGAAGCCGGGACTTTGCTGGGGCTGGACTAAGACTGAACTGGGAGGTGAGGGGCGCACGGATTGGCAGCCAAAGCTTTTATTTTTGACGGTTGGTGGTGGCGGCGGCGCGGCCTCGTTGCCGGTGAGGTGGGCGGTTGACTAGGCCTCAGCGGCCATGGCGGCGAATTTTGGAGACTGTGCCGGCGGGTTCCGCCACAACGAGGTGATCAGTTTCATCAACAATGAAGTCCTCCTGAACGGGGGCGGCCCTGATTTCTACACGACCCTCCGCTCGCAGTCCTGGAACGAAATCGAGGACCGACTTCAGGCCGTCCTGACCGACCCGCAGGTACCGCGCATGCGCCAGAGGGCCAGCACCTGGAGCGCGCTCGCTTTGGGAGTGCGCGTGGCCGCGAGGCAGTACGAGCATCAAAAGCACAGGATCCAGCAGCTGCAGGACCAGGTGGAGGAGCACAAGACAGTTTCCTGGGCTCTTGCTGCTCAGCTTCGTAAGCTGCTCAGGGAGCGGGACCAGGCGGCCTCGGAGCTACAAAGTATACTGGCTGTCCTCCGGCAGGCTAAGGACGAACGTGATATGTTGTGCCAGAGACTGCTCCAGGTGGAGATATCCACTCACACCAACCCACTGCCTCAGGTAGTCCAGCCTGTGAGGAGAGACCAGCTGGGTAGGGCCCCACCATGGCCCATGAATGCAGAGAAGCAGGGCAAGATGGTGGCTACAGGGGCACATAACATGCCACATTTGAAAACCCAGATGGCAACTCTGGGGGTTAAGCTTTACCTGTCGGGAAACCCAAGTGCCGGGGCCCAGGCCGTACAACCGCGTCTGCCAATACCAGCACCACATCCATTGCCAGTCCGTGCGCCATTTCCAAAGGGATTTTCATACCTGACACCTCAATCATCAATAGCCAGGAAAGCAGAAGGTGCAGTGGCAGGAACTGTGACAGCAGCCGCAGTACCCAAGACACCTCCTCCTGGCTTCTGTGCTGCAGTGGGGGCCCAGAAGAAGATGGCTTCCCTGTCTGACCAGAGGGGATATCCAGTGATGCCACAGAAGAAGTATCTCCTGGGGAACAGCACGAGCCAGGGCCAAGAAAAAGGTCCAGTGATGCCCCAGGGGTACCACTCCCTGGGGAACAGCAAAAGCCATGGCCTAGGAAAAGGTCCACTGATGCCCACATGCCCAGAGAAACAACAGCCTCAGGGGCAGAAGGCCAAGCAAGCAAAAGGGATAAGAGCCTCAGAATTCCAGCACCAGGGGATGTCTGCCTCACGCTACAATAGAGAGAACTGGAACTGCCCATGGTGTAAAACGATTAATTTTTCATGGCACAAGTTCTGCCATAAATGCAAGAAAGTCTGTGTGCCAGTTCAGAGTGGAGGCCTGCACCCAGGACAAACTCATTTTGGAAAGTAAGTTAAAACAATTTCCTAAGATTTCCTACTGATGGAAAAGTAACTCATTTACTTCACAGAAAACTTGAAAACCAAAATTATAGATAAAATTACATAAAATAATCTATTATCCCATTACCAATTAACCACTTCTTATTATTCTGAGTCCACAAAAATATGTAGGTATTTATATTTTTATTTTATACATTTATTTTAACAAAGATAGACTACTTTGAGTATTATACTTATCTCTCCCCCTCCCCACTTAGTCTTTAAATAGAGGATTTCTCCTAATTGAATTTAAGTTCATAGGTGGTGAATTCTGGATGGCTGATGCTGATTAGTTGACATTCAGAGACACTGAAATCATTAAGCCTTTTTTCTCCTTTCTGTTTTCTCTAACCTTCTTTTCCTAAAAATGCCATGTCTTTGGCTGGGAAGAGCCATGTGTCTTTTAGGGTTATACACTACTCTGAATTTTAGGAGCACTGCTTTTCCTTGAAAATGCTGTTGTTCCTTTGTAAACTACTGCAGTGTTCATGTTTGCTTGTCTTTTTTAAGTTTAACAGGTGAAGACCTGTTTTTGTGTTTCTGAGCCTCACGGAATTTGCTTGTTGCCGAAGAGACACCCTACTGGCTGGAGCAGAGAAGAGTGAGAGGAAGAAGAGATTCATTCATGTACTAGTATTATTGTTTTTATATGAAAACTTTAAAAATTTTAATCATTTTTATTATTCAATTACAGTTTACTTTCAATATTATTTGTATTGCTTTCACATATATAGCATAGTGATTAGACAATCACTTTACAAAGTGTTCCCCTGATATTTCCAGTCCCCTCCTGGCACCACACATAGATATTACAATATTATTAACTATATTCCCTATGCTGTACTTTATATCTCTGGACTGTTTTGTGACTATGAATTTTTAGTTCTTAATGCCTTCCCCATTTTCACCCAGTCCCCCAACACCTCTCTCCTTGGGGGAGTGTTGGCTATACACGCAAGTCCTTAGCCTCAGCCATCTCCACCTCAAGTCCCTTTCTAGTCAAAAGTAGATGAAGAGGAAAACCCTCTTGTGTTTCTCTTGGGAAAAGTAATTGGATTAACAATAGAACTGGACTGGGACAAGTGCTCTTGAGAATGCCCCTGGGCCCCTTGTCTTCTACTTGATATATTCTGGGCAGGCTCTCCACAACCCTGAGGCAGTTTCTGCAAGCAAGGAGTAAGCCAGCTTGGAGCCCAGGGGTTGGGAAGTTAGATTAGACTCTAGTTTGAACAAAAGATGTCCTAGAGTTTCGTCCTTGAGATCTCACCTCACCAAGCTCAACATATGTCAAGGTTTTTCTGATTCTAATTATTAATAAAGAGTATGTTCTTACCTGCTCTGTCTTTTGTGTAGTATGCATTTCAGCAGCTTTGCTCATTTACAGCATCTTAAATCTTCATGTTCCTTATGTCCCACTGAGGTGAAGGAAAGCTCAATCTCATTCACTATTGAAGAGCCACTCCTCTTCCAGGGAGGAGCTTTAATGGGGCTTTCAATTCATTGTGATCATTCCTCCTACTCTCCCCAAATCCACAAGGTCACTTGAAGGTAGGCACTTCAGTTAGGTAGGAAGTTAGTTATGAATGGCTGGGGTTGGGCCTGCCCTGAGGTTCTGAGCAGGGATCAGACCAACATTCCCTTCAGACTGCCTGTCTGTGGGTGGCCCTGCAAACTGCCAGCAGGCAGGCTTGGAGCCAGCCAGTCCTTCTTGAAAGCTCAAAGGAAAAGGACATGACCTTAATGCCAATGTGACCTTACTAGGTCCCTGGACTAATTACCATAAAATTGCATTTCTGTTTTGACCCTGACACCTCCCCTCCCCCGGTGGGTTTTCTATATACATCATGGGTAAGGGCATGCCCAGAAGAAATAGTTTCTGTCAGTCATCCCTGAATGCAAATGAAAGGCTCTACCCAGAAAATCCCTCTTTTAAACCCAGGAATTTGGTCTCTCTCTCTCTCTCTCTCTCCTGACTCGCTCCTCGTTTGGAATGTAAGCAGCCCAGCCATTATGGCCATGCACCCATTCCATTCAGGGGCTCTGTTTTCTCCCTGGGGTCCTGGTAGGGAGTAAGGAGTGCTTAGGTATCATAAGCAGTTTCCTCCTTCCTTTCTCTCTGTTCTGTAAGTCACTCCTCTCTCCCTTAGCATAATTTGCTCAAGATGATCAGGATTATAGAAAACCAGGCTGGCAGCATAACCCTCCCCGTGAAAGGAGGGTGAAAGAGCTGGATACCTTCTTGGAATAGGTATAGCAAAATGAGGGGATAGATAACAAAAATGATTCTGTCATACCAGAAATTTCTCTTTTCTCAGAGATATGACTAACAGTGGGGGCCTTGGTTAACGGTGATAAGAATACAGGAAAAGAAGAGGGCTCTTGGGGGAACAAACAAGTATTTTGAGGGGCAGAGTGGAAATACTATGATTTTTTTTTTTAGTAGATCGTAATGTCACCCATACATTTGGAAAGATGGGCATGTGCAGGTATTTTTCCTGCTGGGTATAAATTTAGTGCTGATGCAATAGAAGAAGAGTACAAACAACAGGGGATAGAATCAGGCCTGGCAGCAGCAGTTGCCATTACTGATGTAGGGTGGGCCTGGTACTGCTGCCTTATGCAGGCGCTTATGAAGGTGGTGGTGATGGAGGAAGGATATGGGTGCTTCTCTGAGCAGGATAGTGCTGGAGAGGTGGGAAGAGGTATTTGAGATCCTTTGGGAGCCTCAGAGCAAGTGCAAAATTCTATATGGAGGATCATAGCAATTTTCACTTCCACTCCACCTCCTCACCCATTCCTTCACTTTATACTCACTACTAGATCTTATGCAGGAGCAGTGCATTCAAACTCCTATTTCCAATTTCACAATATAGCACCTATCATTTAACCCCTTCCATTCCCACTAGCAAAAGCAGAGTCAGAAGAAGTGGCTTGAATAAGAGCACTTCCTGTGGGAGCATTTGCAGCTACTATATGGGCAAGTGTGGGAGATATGGACAAAGCTCCCGTGGTAGGCAAGAAGAGGCAGCCGTCTTGGTGGCAGGAGGGAAAAAGGGGTTAGCATTCTTCAAGATCCCATAGGGATGAAAGAATTGTTCCTGGTAAAGACCAAAGGACTGGAATGGTAAAAGTGGTAAAAAAAAAAAAGTATTTGTGGAATAAATCCATGCTTCAAATGAAGGTGATACCTAATCTTGGGCAGGAGCTTTGTCTTCTGATGGGCCAGTCTGCTTTGATTTCAGAAATGTAAGAAAGGACTAAGGAGATCTGAAATAAGAAATCAGTTTTCTGCGTATGTCTCTGATTATACATGCAACTATAAATGTAGGTTAATTTCATTTTAGAAAAATTATAAAACAGAAAGAAAAACAAAGATTTAACCATAACCCTACCACTAGAGGTACCACTGTTTATATTTTTATGTATTTAATTCCATATTCTTCACTTCAACTCCTCACCCATTCCTTCATTTACACAAGCTACTAGATCCTATGCAGAAGCAGTGCCTTCATACAGAGATAGGCATGATAATTTTTTTAAAACATCTTATACATACTGTTTTATAGCCTTATTTTAAAAAATATTTTTATTGATTTCAGGGAGGTAGGGATAGGGAGAGAGATAGAAACATCAATGATGAGAGAGAATCATTGATTGGCTGCCTCCTACACGCCCCACACTGAGGATCAAGCCTGCAATCTGGGCATATGTATGCCCTGCTGGGGAATCGAACTGTGATCTCCTAGTAGTTCATAGTTCGACGTTCAATCATTGAGCCATGCCAGCCGGGCATATAGTCTTATTATTATTAATATGTTTAATCCTCACCCGAGGCTATTTTTCCATTGAATTTTAGAGAGAGTGGAAGAGAGA
>NW_005364953.1:3926134-3926409 GCF_000412655.1 Myotis brandtii
CCTCTCCAGCACTTGTCATTTGTTGATTTGTTGATGATAGCCATTCTGACAGGCGTGAGAAGAGAGAAATATTGATGTGAGAGAAATACATTGATTGGTTGCCTTCTGCATGAGCCCCAACCAGGGCCAGGGCTGGGGAGGAGCCTTCAACCAAGGTACATGCTCTTGACAGGAATCAAACCTGGGACCCTTCAGTCCGCAGGCCGACACTCTATCCCAGGGGTCCTCAAACTTTTTAAACAGGGGGCCAGTTCACTGTCCCTCAGACAGTTGGA
>NW_005364953.1:3926440-3929569 GCF_000412655.1 Myotis brandtii
ACTATGAACAAATTCCTATGCACACTGCACATATCTTATTTTGAAGTAAAAAAACAAAACAGGAACAAATACAATATTTGTATTTGCATGTGGCCCGCGGGCCGTAGTTTGAGGACCCCTGCTCTATCCACTGAGCAAAACCGGCTAGTGCTAGCCTTATTTTTTTGTTTTGTTAAAAAATATAACATGAAATCTACCCTCTTAACAAAATTTTAACTGTAAAATTTACATTGTTAACTATAAGCACAATGTTATGCAGCAAGATTTGACCTTTTTCATCTAACATAATTGAAATTTTATACCTAAGCTTTCTTTTTTAATAGATATATTTTTTTTCTTTCATACTTGGGTGCCCCAGGTGCTGGAGGTCTCTCATCCTAGACTCTTCTATAAGAAGTCTGGCTCATGCCACCTATCAAGCAAACCCCAATCCTTTTCAATGCTCTACCTTCCCCACCTCCTCTTCCCTCAGCATCACAGTGCAATGGTGCCTTCCTCCCAGGAACCTGTGGCCAAGTGTCTGGCACCAGGCTCCCAACCAGATGCTGTGCAGGGCAGGACTGCTAGAGGTCAGAATGGAGGAGTGAAATATGCATGCACAGGTTGCAAAGTCTATTGCCTTCCAGGACTCTAAAGGCCCAAATGCCCTGGGATAAGTGACCTGGGCCTCTGGATTAGAACCCTTGGGCCCCAATCCCATTTCTGCCAAGGTCCAATGCACAAGCAACAAGTACGCACCTTTTCATTGCACATCCTTGGGGACCAGTTCTTTCCCCTGTTGGCAGTTTCCCTTCAACCAAGCCCCTGCATCAGGAAATGTCCTCTTTTTTTTTTAAAAAAAAAAAAAAATTATTTCAGAGAGGGAGGGAAAGGGAGAGAGAGAAACATCAATGATGAGAGAATTATTGATCTGCTGCCTCATGCACACCCCCCACTAGGGATCGAGTCCGCAAACGGGGAATGTGCCCTTGACCTGGACCCCTCAGTCCGCAGGTCGAGGCTCTATCCACTGAGCAAAACCAGCTAGGGCTGTCCTCTTGTTTTGAACACAGGGAATGCCTGCAGGCCAGCGCCCAACCAGGTCTGGGTGTGTGGAATGTGGCGTTTCCTAGAAAGACGAAAGGTGTAGTTGGAACCCGCAGGGTACGCTTTTCGGCTTCCGGTATGTGGGTGTGTACGGGTCCAAATACTGGAGCAGGGGGAGCATGGGCTGGGGTCCAGGTACAGGTGCAAGGGGAGGACAGGCTGGGATGCACTGAGCGTCTGGGGTGACTCAGAGGATAGTGGAATCAGGACTAAAGTGTTTCCCGCGTTCTGTTACGACTTTTCCGAGAGGAAGTCAAATCTCGCGGGATCTCGGGAGTTGTATGGAGGCCGCGGGATCTCGGGAGTTGTACGGAGGCCGGGCAGACAAGGAAACTACGAAATGAGAAACACTTGGATGCCGCAGGAGCCGGAGGTCCCTGGTCCCACACTTGCCCCGAAGGAGTCTGTCTCATGCCACCTATCAAGCAAACTCCAATCCTTTTCGATGCCTGCCCCCCTACCCCCTTGGTGTGGGGCCTGGGCTTCTGCCACAGGCTTTGCCGGGGTGGACCGCCGGCCGAGGCCAGAACTGGTGAGTGAACTGCGTGTGCAGTATATTAATTAATCTACGGACAGCATTTACAAAAAAATAAGTGATGAGTTATCCCCATGAGCCCTAAATACATGAGGCTGAGGGCAAGTCACATCTACAGACCTAAGCAATGTGTGAGGGAGCAAGCAAAACAGAAAAACCCTAAAATACTTTACAAACCGTGAGACAAAAATAAACTTTACTTTTGGTTATGAAGAAAAAATTGGTTACAAAACAAAAACATAACAAAAACAACAAACAAAACTCTACAACTATTTTCCTAGAAAACACAGTGGACCAATTTGAGATAAGCAAGTGGAATTAGACTGGGTACATGTGGTAGTGGTAAGGTTGAAGGACTTGGGGGGTCATCTAGGCATTATGAACTCAAATCTGCCCAGTTTACTTTGCAGGACAAACCCACACAGAGAGAGCCATTCTGCTCCTTATTCTCTTTTTCCTTTATAATAACTGGGTTTTTCTTCCGTTATTTTCTGTTACTTATTTTTAAATGAAATTAGTTTTTGTGAATTTGGTAACATTTCAAAGCTCAATCTGTTGTTTTTGCGTGGCCTTCAAAAAACAGTTTGCTTTCTTGCAGTTCTGGAGGCTAGAAGTCTAAAATCAAGGTGTTAGCAGAGTTGGTATGTGAGGGTAAGAATCTGTTCCAGGCCTGACTCTTTTGCTTGTAGATGGACATCTTCTACCAGTGCCTTTTTAAAATCTCTTCCTTTTCTGTGTGGCTCTGCCTCTGTGTCCATATATTCCCTTTTTACTAGTAAAGGACACTGATCATAATGGACTAGAGCCTGGTGCTCGAAATTCATGCATGGCGGGGTGGGGTGTCCCTCAGCCCAGCCTGCACCCTCTCCAATCTGGGACCCCTCAGGGGATGTCCAACTGCCTGTTTAGCAGTCGGACATCACTCTCACAATTCAGGACTGCTGGCTCCTAACCGCTCACCTACCTGCCTGCCTGATGGCCCCTAACCGCTTCTGCCTGCCAGTCTGATCACCCCCTAACCACTCCCCTGCCAGCCTGATCGACACCTAACTGCTCCCCTGCTGGTCTAATCACCCACAACTGCCCTCCCCTGCTGGCCATCTTGTGGCTGCTGCCATTTTTGAGGGCGTGACAGTCAATTAGCATATTTCCTCCTTATTGGCTGTGGGCACCACCATCTTTTGGCAGCATGAGGGTCAATTAGCATATTCCCTCTTTATTAGATAGGATTAGGATGCACCCTAAAGCATTACCTTAACTAACTTACAGGCATACCTAGCTTTATTGTACTTTGCTTTATTGCACTTCACAGATGTTGCATGTTTTTTACAGATTGAAGGCAAGCCCTAACCCAGTGGTTCTCAACCTTGGCTGCACGTTAGAATCACCTGGGAATCTTTAAAATCCTGATTTCTGGGCCTCATCCTCCGGAAATTCTGTTTGTTACTGATGTTGTGGCCCCACCCCATAACAAAGAAACAGAATTTCCGGAGGATGAGGCCCAGAAA
>NW_005364953.1:3929946-3931709 GCF_000412655.1 Myotis brandtii
CGACCCCTGGGATAGAGCGTCGGTCTGCGGACTCAAGGGTCCCAGGTTCGAGTCCGGTCAAGGGCATGTACCTTGGTTGCGGGCACATCCCTAGTAGGGAGTGTGCAGGAGGCAGCTGATCGATGTTTCTCTCTCATCGATGTTTCTAACTCTCTATCCCTGTCCCTTCCTCTCTGTAAAAAATCAATAAAATATATTAAAAAAATGGGAATAATACCTATTTAATATGGATATGGTGAGGATTAATTGAAGTAACATGAAAACACACCACCAGCTTCAGTTTATAAAAATCAACTTTGTCTGACTTTTTCTTTACTCAGAAGTAACAATGAAACCCAACTGATTGGTATTAATTAGGCAATCTCTCGCTGAATAGTTTCTAAATAAAATACAACTACATGAAAACTTACACTTTTTAACTTTCTTACTAGTAACAGACAACGCTTCTGCATATATTTCTAATTTTTTTTTTAAAAAGTGCTTATTTGGCTGACGGGAAAATCATGCTAAAAAAACATGAGTTCTACCTTGGGCAATTAGCTTCAGTCATGATCTCCATGGTTTAACTAATTGAATGAATCAGACAGATCAATTGAGATATCACCCATTGAATATACTAAAAGCTTTAAATGATGAATCAACTCTAGTTTTTATAGTAATTTTATCTCTTGGTGCTCCTTGTTTTACAAAGAAGAGAAAATACCCTTAATTTCTGAAGAAGAAAAAAGTGTAACTAGCAACACATTAATTTGATTCTAGTAGCTAAAATTTCAGTTGAATGCACTATTTCTTTATAATTACAAGCATTGTGATGTAGTGGTCCACCATGCATTTTCTTCTGACTGATCATCTTCCTGTTGTGTAATCATATTTTGAGGATCAGTCTGTAGCTAAAAGAAGAGTGATTTATATTGTTGATGTAATAGAATTACTGTGTGAGTGTAGCAAATTGGAGCTTTTCATTATAAACAGTACCATAATTGATCATTTTAGCTATTGGTTAGGGTAACTTAAATGTAACCTGTAATTTCCAGAACTTGAAGTCAATGGAGTACATTTATTTTTAATTAAATGGATGCCAAAGTAAAATCTAGGGAAAATAAAGAAATAAAAACAATAATTTAGTTTTAAGTACTGCATTAGTTGCCTATTGCTGTGTAACAAATTACTCAGAATCTCGCAGTTGAAAGGAATATACATTTATTATCATAATTTCCGTGGGTCAGGAATTTGGATATGGTTTAGCTGGATCCTCTGTTTCAGGGTCTCTTACAAGGCTGCACTCAAGGTATCAGCCAGGGTTAGAGGCTGATATGAAAGTGCCACTGTGGAAAGATCTACTTTCAATCTCAATTACATGGTTATTGGCAGAATAACAGTTCCCTAAAGAAGTCTATGTCCTAATTCCTGGAACACGAGAATTTGTCATGTTACATGGCAAAGGGGAATTAAAGTTGCAAATGAAATTAAGTTTGCTAATCAGCTGACTTTAAAATAGGGAGATCGTTCTGGGTTATCTGGGTGAGCCCAATGTAATCACAAGGGGCATTAAATGTAGAATTGAGGGCTGGGCAGAAGAGGAATTGGTGTGAGAATGATGTGATCTAAGAAAGGCTCAGCTCGCCATTGCTGGCTTTGAAGATGGAAAGGGTGTGCGAGCCAAGGAATGTGGGTAGCTTCTAGAACAGTGGTTCTCAGCCTTGGCTGCACATTAGAATCACCTGGGAATCTTTTTAAAATCCTGATTTCTGGGCCTCATCCTC
>NW_005364953.1:3931769-3949376 GCF_000412655.1 Myotis brandtii
GAATTTCTGGAGGATGAGGCCCAGAAATCAGGATTTTAAAAAGATTCCCAGGTGATTCTAATGTGCAGCCAAGGTTGAGAACCACTGTTCTAGAAGCTGGAAAAGGCAAGTAAGTTGATTCTTCTCTAGAACCTCCAGAAAGGAATGCTGCCCTGCTGATCCTTTGATTTTAGCCCAGTGAGATTTATTACAAACTTACGATTTTCAGAACTGTAAGATAATAAATTTTGTTGTTTTAAACTGCTAAGTTTGTGATAATTTGTACAGCAGTAGTAGGAAACAAATGAAGCAGGATTCAGTTACAGAGATGGCTTCTCGTCCCTTTTGGTGTATTCCATTTGTTAGAAGCAAGTCATGATTAGGTCAAGCTCACAATGGAGGAGATGGGATTACACAGGGTTGTGAATTCTAGGAGACAGAGATCATTGGGGTCTGTTTCAGAAGCTGCCTACCACAAGCATTTTCTTTTTTTTTTAATTTTTTTATTGCTTAAAGTATTACAAAGGGTATTACATATGTGTCCTTTTTTTCCCCGCCCTTGACAATCCCTTGGCCTCCCTTAGCCCCCAGTGTCTTATGTCCATTGGTTATGCTTATATGCATGCATACAAGTCCTTCGGTTGATCTCTTATTCCCCTCCCTCCTGCCCCCCAACCCTCCCCTGCCTTCCCGCTGCAGTTTGACAATCTGTTTTAGGCAGTTCTGCCTCTGTATATATTATTGTTCAAAAGTTTATAATGGTCTCTATTATCCATGAATGTGTGAGATCATGTGGCATTTTTCCTTCATTGACTGGCTTATTTCACTTAGCATAATGCTCTCCAGTTCCATCCATGCTGTTGCAAATGGTAAGAGTTCCTTCTTTTTTACAGCAGCATAGTATTCCATCGTGTAGATGTACCACAGTTTTCTAATCCATTCATCTACTGATGGGCACTTAGGCTGTTTCCAAATCTTAGCTATGGTGAATTGTGCTGCTATGAACATAGGGGTGCATAGATCCTTTCTGATTGGTGTTTCTGGTTTCTTGGGATATATTCCTAGAAGTGGGATCACAGGGTCAAATGGGAGTTCCATGTTTTGTTTTTTGAGGAAACTCCATACTGTCTTCCATAGTGGCTGCACCAGTCTGCATTCCCACCAGCAGTGCACGAGTGTTCCTTTTTCTCCACATCCTCTCCAGCACTTGTCGTTTGTTGATTTGTTGATGATAGCCAGTCTGACAGGTGTGAGATGGTACCTCATTGTTGTTTTGATTTGCATCTCTCGGATGATTAGTGACTTTGAGCATGTTTTCATATGTCTCTTGGCTTTCTGAATGTCCTCTTTTGAAAGGTGTCTATTTAGATCCTTTGCCCATTTTTTGATTGGATTGTTTATCTTCCTTTTGTTAAGTTGTATGAGTTCCCTATAAATTTTGGAGATTAGGCCCTTATCAGATATGACATTGGCAAATATGTTTTCCCACGCAGTGGGTTTTCTTGTTGTTTTGTTGATGGTTTCTTTTGCTGTGCAGAAGCTTTTTATTTTGATGTAGTCCCATTTGTTCATTTTCTCTTTAGTTTCAACTGCCCTAGGAGCTGTATCAGTGAAGAAATTGCTTCGGCATATGTCTGAGATTTTGTTGCCTTTGGATTCTTCTAGAATTTTTATGGTTTCCTGTCGTACATTTAAGTCCTTTATCCATTTTGAGTTTATTCTTGTGTATGGTGTAAGTTGGTGGTCTAGTTTCATTTTCTTGCATATATCTGTCCAATTTTCCCAACACCACTTATTGAAGAGACTATCTTGGCTCCATTGAATGTTCTTTCCTCCTTTGTCAAATATTAATTGAGCATATTGGTTCGGGCCGATTTCTGGGTTCTCTATTCTATTCCATTGATCTATATGCCTGTTCTTGTGCCAGTACCAGGCAGTTTTGAGAACAGTGGCTTTGTAATACATCTTGATATCTGGTATTGAGATCCCACCTATTTTCTTCTTTCTCAGGATTGCTGCAGCTATTCGGGGTCTTTTTTTATTCCAGATGAATTTTTGGAGAGTTCGTTCTAGATCTGTGAAGTATGCCGTTGGTATTTTAATGGGAAGTGCGTTGAATTTATAGATTGCTTTGGGTAGTATGGACATTTTAATGATGTTGATTCTACCAATCCATGAACACGGTATGTTCTTCCATCTGTTTATGTCTTCCTCTATCTCTTTTTTCAACGTCCTGTAGTTTTCTGAGTAGAGGTCTTTTACCTCTTTAGTTAAGTTTATTCCTAGGTATCTTAATTTTTTTGGTGCGATGGTAAATGGGATTGTTTTTCTAATCTCTCTTTCTGAAAGTTCACTATTGGTGTATAGAAATGCCTCAGATTTCTTGGGGTTAATTTTGTATCCTGCTACATTGCCAAATTCATGTATTAAGTCTAGTAGCTTTTTGATGGAGTCTCTAGGGTTTTGTATGTATAATATCATGTCATCTGCAAATAAGGACAGTTTTACTTCCTCTTTTCCAATTTGGATGCCTTTTATTTCTTCTTCTTGCCTAATTGCAATGGCTAATACTTCCAGTACTATGTTGAACAGGAGTGGTGAGAGTGGGCATCCCTGTCTTGTTCCTGTTCTTAGGGGAAATGGTGTTAGTTTTTGTCCATTGAGTATGATGTTGGCTGTGGGCCTGTCATATATGGCTTTTATTATGTTGAGGTATGATCCTTCTACTCCCACCTTGCTGAGAGTTTTTATCAAAAATGGGTGTTGGATTTTGTCAAATGCTTTTTCTGCATCAATTGATATGACCATGTGGTTTTTTTCTTTCAATTTGTTTATGTGATGTATCATGTTTATTGATTTGCGGATATTGTACCATCCTTGCATCCCTGGAATAAATCCTACTTGGTCATGGTGTATGATCTTTCTGATGTACTGCTGGACACAAGCATTTTCTTCATGCTTAAAATCATGAGAACTTCCTGCTAGTTCACTATTCTTACTTTACTTATTCTTTCTCATCTGCTCTAATTTCTTTTAAAAGATTTAAAAATATTTATGCATGTGGGCATATAAAAATAAGTAGAGAAAGTGAACAAAATATTGAATGTTGTGATCTCTGGTGGAAGAATTTTAAGATACTTTCTTTAAATGTTGCTGTTTTAAAGTTTTGCAATGAAGATGTTTTACATATATAATTAAAATTAATTTTATAAGGCTATTTGAAAAATTAATAGATAAAACTTTCCACATTTATGAATAACCCCCACTAATATGATGTGTGCTTTGGGTTGTTATTTTTGTGTTGAGTACAAGTCATATTCTGTATTCAGTGAACCATGCATCTCAACACTGTTTTTCATTGCTGGATAACTTGATCATAGGTTTCATTGGAAAAATAATTAAAGGACTTAGAATGCTTTAAAAGTTTATTATGAAAATACAGAAACCTAACCTCTTATGAGATAAATAGTGACAGAACTTTGAAATAATAAGCTGTTTCTTAAAAACCACACACAGAGGTCTTACATGTATCTAAGACCTTCAAATATTTTTAATGGAGTTTATCATACTCCTGAATCATTCTATATTTAGGCATGTAGAAGCAAGTTGAAACTGGGGAAAAAAGCCATTTTCCCCTGGTTTGTTATGAGTAAGGAGATTTGTTGTGAGAACACTGAAAGTGAAGGATATGCTCTGAGGTTTCTCTGAAAAAAAAAAAAAAGACAACTTGGCAGTGATTCAAATTGGACATCCTTTGCCTTTGTAAGAAAAGCAAAGTGAACATATTGATTTGATTTCCTCATATTAATGAGTTACATGACCAGCTAAAACACTAGCAAAGAATAATTTACATATAATCACACTCCATCCCTGAGAAAAATTTAGTGTTTTTTTTTTTTAAATAAAACTGCTTTGAGCTAAGATAATATGAAAAAAAAACATTGTTATTTGGAAAAAATAGTATCTACAACATGGTTTTTTGTTATATTCTACACTTCAAAAATAAAGATATGGTATACATTACTAGATTGGCATAAGTAACTCACCTTCTGCCTGCAGTTTGGATTTACACATTGCATGCTTTATGTTTTATTAAAATAATTAATAATTGTGTGTGATCTCATATGTGTAAAACAGATGAGAGACAAATTTTTCTCTGAAGCTTAAAGTCATAGCTTCTGTCCAAAAAAAGTGACCAAAGAAACAAAGGACTTTATCTACTGTGGCATTTTACAAATGCACATGACATTAATTTTCTCTTAATTCCTTTTGTTTGCATTTGTAATATTCTGTGAGACATTATGAGGTTAAAATAAAATTAATACTGCCCAATAACAATGATGAGAAAATTACTAAAGGAATATTTGAAAATATGATTATTCTCTATAGCTTGAGAGAAAGTAAGTTATAAGACTACCTTTTATTCTTACCATTAAAAAATAAACTAAATGCAAACATGCATAACATTACTAAGATAAGAGAAATATGTATACTGGAGTATTTGTGTTCACTCATTGTTACTATTTTCTATTAACTTTATTTATTTATTTTTATTGATTTCAGAGAGGAAGGGAGAGGGAGAGAGAGGAACATCAGTGATGAGAGAGAATCATTGATTGGCTGCCTCCTGCATACCCCTCACTGAGGATCTGGCAAAAATATGGTATTTAGAGATACTGTTTTGGGTTATATCCTTGGTCTACCACTTATTGACCCTTCCATAAGAGAAAATGAAAATTAAAATGAAGTTTTCTTTTCCCCACATTTTGTTGAGCCAGCACACTTTTTTTCTCTTGGCTGCTTTAGGACATGGTTTGAAAGCATCAAGGTGGTGCTTCACTTGTTATTTCATTGCTTCGTGAAATTAAATCAACTGTTATTTATTGACTGCTTACTCTATTAAGAGTTCTGTGATAGGCAGAAGGAAACAAAAAAATAACTATGTGATCCTTTTCCTGAAAAACTTACATTTTTAAGGTCACTGACTACCATATCCCAGTGTTACCTAGTAATCTTATAAAATTGTGTGGCTTGATCACAAGGGGGATTTCTGTGAGAATTGTGAATGGCGTATTGTGAACATGTCCTAACTGTCAGGAACAAAAACCAAATCCCAAACTGTAACGTAGTCCTTTTCAATTTTCTTGTTAACCACAAAAGAAATGCATTTTACATCAAGGACTACCTATACACATATACATACATGAGTACATATGTATATAATAAAATGTGCATATATGTGTATATACAATGCCAAAACAAATATTTTGCAATACAATATTTACCCTCATTGCTGGGTATATTCTACACTTATTTATTTATTTATTTATTGAACTGATGTATTTAACATTTTTATTTGGTGACCACTAAATTGCTTTTCTGATCCATTAATAATATGTGATCGTTCTAAGGTGGAGTCTGATGATGGTGGGTCTGCTACATCATCCTTATTCCTAAGGTAGGGAGACATATGCTGAAAGGTAGCAGAGATGTATTCTAAGTTTAAGCACAGTGGGGATTTACAGCCCTCCACATTGTCTGGGCCACCATCACCTCTTTGTGATCTAGGATATGGTTCTTTAGGGCACTCCAGGGAGAACATTTATTTGTCTAGTCTTTTTGGGAAAGGATAGATGTGAGCAGAATGTTGGGGGCAATGATGCAACTGAACATTTATAAAGTGCCTATTATGTACCAAGCACTGTTTACAGTATTTTACAAATTTCATTAATTTGGCTTCCAAAAAGAAGTTAGAATCAGAGACTATAGTAATCTGCCCAAGTCCTTAGATTCCTTTATCCAAGAAACCTGAATGTAGGCCGTAGTCTTTCTGATATCAAAGCCCATGCACATTCCACCATGCTGCATTAACTTCCACTTTAAAATCTGACTTGCTTTTATGCATTTGAAGTGCACCTTTCTTCCCACCCAATTCATAAAACTCCAATTGCCTTTCTAGCAAGATTTCTCCTTTGGAATACACATTTTGTTATTCCGAATTCCTTCTGTATTCTTTATTTGAGACTCAGATTTGTATAGCACAAAAACTCTGGAGACTCGGGAGCCAGATATCATCCGTTTGTATCTTGGTCCTTCCACTTTTTCAGCTGTGTAAAGTTAGCCTCTCAGTGCCCAACTGTCCTCATCTGTAAAAAGAAGATATTAGTGGTCTCCTCATAGTTTTGTGCGATATAAATAAGCCGTGAATGGCAAGCAGAATAAAAGGGTGCATGCTATGGGAAGTCAGGTCTGGATGACAAATTTTACCTAACTCATAGTTACTGGAAAACACATCATTAATGGCTTCTTATATTAGAGCTTCATACTGCTAAGTGGACTATAACAAGTGTGAGGGCTTGAGGCTCTTTTTGAAGTGAATTAAAAGAGTTTCCAGAATGGGGACACAAATGTTCAGGTGACAGAAAAAGAGCTTCAGGACATTAGGCCCTTTAACATTTGCTCTAACTACCCAAAACATGACATGGACCAAGATTCCTCGATACACTCAGTCTACTTTAGGTTTACTCACCAGAGTGACAGTACTAGAGGAACTGAGCAGACATTTTTAAACTTATTTGAAAATGGTAGAGATGTGAGATTCTCCATTTAATATGCTTAGTTTCCAGAGATAGTTACATTCTAAACCCCCTTTCAGCCCTTAAGAAATACTAAAAACAAAATGAAAATGAAAAGAAGGCAAATTTTGGAGCCTGGAACTCTGCATCTAGGCATCTTCCACATGATTTACTGTTCACAGTGCAGGATACAAATAATGGCCATGCCAGCATGTGAAAGCTTAAAATACATTCTAATGAAGATCACATTGTGAGCATTGCCAAGGCAGAATAAAATGCAATCAGGATTTAAATGTGGCTAAAATAATAGCTCCTTGGATTCAAGCACACTGATTAATGCCAGAGACACTTATGAAATGCTGTTGTCTGGTCATCAGTGTTATTTTTCTTGTGGAATACTTTGTACTAAAAGCAATAAAAGAGGACTAATAAACTAAGAGAATACTTTATTCTATAAAATTAACGTGGCTCAGGTGAAGTGCTTTTGTTAGATGTGATCTATGTTCCAAGATTGACATGTTATCAGCATAACTTATTTTGAAATATGCATATTCCAAATATTTCTGAAATATTCACCGTTCACAGCAGATTCTCTTGCTTTTCTCATGTCTGCGTATAAATGTAAATTTTGTGCTTACTCTGTACTCATTTTTTTTTTATTTGAGGAGCCAAAATTAGCTTTAAAGATGTTACTCATGTCATTTGAAGAGGAAAATGTGCCTAAACTTAAAAAGAACATTGAAGCAACTTGTAAGCATTCCTGACTTAAATTTCATAACCTGAGGTGGTAATTAAATAAACATATGTCTACAAAGGCTGGCATATTTAAAAGACTAGGTCACAAAAGTTAGTGATAAGAGTATATGGTAAATGCTCTCTGACATGGTAACTAGCTATCTGTGATTTTGTCTGATATACTTTGTCTGAAACACAAAGCAATAATGAACACAACAAAACAAAGCCATTGTGTGCATCCCTGATATCTCATATATACCCTCTCTTTGTTTTGAGGTTAGAGTTGTTCGGGAGCAGCAGAAACTTGTTTATACTCTTAAAAACACCCATTGGAATGACCACCCATTGCTAAGAAGGAAGTGACATTGATAAAACTGTTCACTGTTGCTCTTTTCAAATAACACATTCATGTAATTGACTTAGTAAGAAATAATGGTGGTCATGATGAAATTTCAGCATAGCAATACAGTATCTCTACTAACCAACTATATCCCCATCATTGCCATTATGTAGCGCAAAGAGGAAGAGCTTGGGAACCGATGACAGCTAGATGCTAACCTTGGCTTTATATCTATTTACACTTTTACTCTACTTCCATCATTGTAACATAAGGTTTGATAAAGACAAAAGGAGGAATGTAGCTAAAATAAATAAATGGAATACTGTAGGAACAAAACAATTGGTAGAACCTATCTATAAAATTATTAATACAACTAATAGGTTTGGCTTGTTATGGTATAGTAGGAAGACTACTAGACCAAGAACCAAGAGACCTAGATTCTAGTCATGGTTTTATAACTAACTAGAAGCCTGGTGCACGAATTCATGCACGGGTGGGGTCCCTTGGGGTGCCCTGTGGGGATTGGGCCCCAGCTTGTGCCCCCAGCCTCGTAGCCCCACAGCCCCGACTGGCACTCTACCTGGCACCCCACTGTGGCCTGGTGCGGCCCCCTCACCTGTTCCACCATCCCGTCTACGGGGCAGTCTATTGGGGCTGAGCCCCCTGCCCGCTGGTCACTGTCTGCGGGGTGATCGGACCCCTGCTTGCACCTGCCTTGGCCTAGCGCTGTCTGCTCACCTGCTCCACCATCCCGCCGCCATCCTGCTCTCAGGGCCCACTGGGGCTGGCAGTGCCTCCACTGCCGCATGCTGCCAGCGCTGCCCGCCATGTTCTGTGCCACCCGCTGGTGGTCAGCGCATGTCATAGTGAGTAGTCAAACTCCCTGTCAAACAACAGCCCAAGGGGACAATTTGCATATTAGGCTTTTATTATATAGGATTAGCTATGTGACTGTAAGCAGTTCATTTAGTCTTTATGTGATTCAACTTCATCTTTAAATGAAGCATTGAATCCAGATGATCTAGGTTCCAGTTTCCCTCCCCTCAAACAGCTTTACATTTCAGTGAATTTGGCTCATATAGGTAGACCAGGTCTTGGCCATAGCCAGCTAGGTACTACTCTATTACCATTCATTGTGAAATTACTACTAGAGTTTAAATGAATTCTTTATGAATTTAGCCCAGTGTATGTGAAATATAAACTATTTCTGCATCATGCTCATTGGTGAAAAGCTAAGCATAGCAGTTCTGGCAACATGATATATTGAACTAGTGTACGCATGCCCTTTTTTTACTTGTTATATAAATTGGCCAAAGATGGTCTCTCTGTATTGGTCGCTAGGTTTATTTGTACATAACAGGCTGAGATCCCTTAGCCCAAATACCCTCTGGCACCAAATTTAAATTTTTATATGTCCAGTTGTTTTGAACAAACCCCCGATAAGCAAATTATTAGCCATTATAGTCTGCCTGCTTTGCATACCCTGTGGTACTGCAGGACATCTGTTAGCCATAGATAAGATAAACTCTGTGGCTATAAAGACTCTCAGTCACTGCTGCCCTTCAGAGCTCTAACCCAGAGACTCCATTCTGTGCTGCTGAGGTACATCACCTAGGCACATGAGCCCCATCTGTGATTTCTCCTCCCCCTGGAGTTCCCTTGCCCTCATCCCCTTCTGGACTGTAGCCAGTGTACCAGCACCAAAGCCTTTGAGCAGTTTTATGCTGTGAGGGACTTTCCTACATGCATGCGAACTTGTCAATGTGTCACCCAAATAAAGCTTGTATGTGCAACAGCCATATGTGAGAATTATAAACACCTGAAGGAAGAAATTTCTAAATAAATAATGATTCAAAGAAGAAACCATTACAGAGATTATGAAATACTTATAATTGAAGAACAATGAAATCACTATAAATCAAAACTTGTAGAGTGTAGAAAAAACTATTTAGAAGGACATTCATAGCTTAAAATGAATGTATTTGAAAAGGAAGATTGAAAATTGAGGCAAGCATTCAGTTTAAAAAGTTAAATAAAGAATATTACTATAAAGCCAAAATAAAATAGAAGAAAATTTTAATCAGAAAAGCAGGCATTAATTCAAAGAGAAAGAAACAATAGATAATAAAATACTAAATATTTGAAATAATAAGATATAGGAACTCCTGGCTATATTGTGGAATAAATAGAAGGCCAATTAAGTAGCATTAGCACAAAAAGGGGGGCCATATATTGCTTCGGTAGGAACTTTTAAAGATACAACACACTATTATGAATAACTCTTCAACTAAAAGAAAACCAAGATGAAATGAGAAAATTTCCAGGTAAATATATGTTAACAAAATTAGATCAGTTTACTCAATTACTAAGAATAGTCCTACAAATATTAAATGTACTGAATTAATATTACAAATTTACTTCCCTAAAGTAGTAGGTCCTGAGGATGTAAAAAGCCATGTTTTGCATGTCCTCCAGGAACAAATAATTCTTTTCATTATTCAAACAGATCCAGAGAATAGAAGAAGAGAGTGTTTCCCTCATTTTATGAGAATTTTATAACCCTGATATACAATATTAATAAGAACAGTAAAATAAAGTACAATAATAGGCCAACATCAGAAACATATATGCAAAAATACTGAGTAGTATATTAGGAAACTTAATCCAGCAACATATTTTTAAAAAGTAACTCAAGTATGTTTATTCCAGAAATTAAGAATGGTTTAATATTAGGAAATCTATTAATAAGATTTACTAATAAATATTTATTAATAAATCTATTAATAAATCTAAAAACAACAGAAGAAAAGAGAAATAAAATAGTGTAATCTTAATAGATATAGAAAAAGGTTTTAATAAAATTAACATCTAATCATAGTAAACTATAAACTTTTTAACCCTTTCAATAGTATCTACCAAAAATGTATTTAGTTACTATAGTGAAATAATAGGCACATTCTTTAATGTCATCTTTAAAATGATGCCCATTCTCATATCTTTTCAACATTGCAATAGAAGTTCTACCCTGTGCAAAAACAAGCCTGGGGAGGGTTTGGGGTAGGGGACGCCGGGGGAATGCCAAAGGGGCAGGGAAGGAGACATATGTAATACTCTTTGTAATACTTCAAGAAATAAAAATTATTAAAAAAAGAAAAGAAGTTCTACCCTGTGCAAAAACAAAAGAAAATAAGGACAGGAATCAGAAGGGAAGGAACAAAAGTTGTCTTCTTTCAAAGATGATTTAAGTATCTAAATATAAGATCTAAGCAAATATTCAGACCAAATATTAAAACTATTAAGCAGTATTGCTGAATCTAATGTTAATATATACAAAAAACCATTAGTGATTCTATACACTGAGAGCAGCAATTAGAAAATGCATTTGAAATTAAAAAGATCAAATTCTCAAAATATTCATAAGGTAACTAGTTATAAGTTTAACAAATGGTGTATAAGAAATATTTGAAGAAAATTATATTTATAACTTTATTAAATGTCCACAGTATAGTGTGAATTAAAAAGATACATAATGGTGAAAGGCGAGGATTCAAAACTTCCAAGATATTGATTCTTGTCAAATTTACTTATAAATTCAATGTAGTTACACTCTAAATGACAACTAGATGTTTCAAAAATCCATGGAAAAATGGTGAGGTATTATCAAAACATTTTTTTAAAAAAGTAAGGTCCATTTTAGCCACTAGTTTCTTAGGCATATTATAAACATACAAATACAAACAGTGTGATGTGTGGATGGGGTTAGGGAGAGAGAGGTGAACCAGTGGAACAGAACTACACATAAATAAGAAATTGGTATATGATGGAAGTGGCATTTAGATCAGATCATAGATGCATAAAATGATGGAAAATACCCAATATTAGCAAGAATGTGGAGCAACTAGTACTCTGTTTATTGAACTGTAAATTGGTATAAACTCTTTGGAAAACAGTTTGGCAGTACACACTAAATTTGTTCATACTCATGTAGCTGAAGATTTTCACTTTTAGATAGACATCCTAAAGAAATATGTGTATGTTTGCACCAAGAAAGATATATAAGAATGTTCATAACAGCATTATACAGAATATCCCTAAACTCAAAAGAATGCAAATGTTCATCAAAAGTAGAATTGATAAAGTTATACTCACATAATGAATAGTATGTAGTAATGAAAATGAATGAATTATAGCTACATGTAAACAATCATATGAGTGAATCTTACAAGTATGTATGTGAATGAAACACACCAGGCACAAAAGAATATACATTGTTAGAGTCAATTTATAAAAAGTACCAAAATATGCAAATCAAACTATGGTGGTTAGAAATTAATAGTGGTTAAATTCAGAGAAAAATGGAGTAGTGACTGGGATGGAGTAGGATTTTGAGAGTGTTTGGGGATAATGATCTTGACTAGGTAGGAGTTACATAGATGTTCACTTTTTGAAAATTCATTTGAGTTGTTAATTTCTATTTTGAACAACTTGTCTAGGTGTTTTAACTTCACATTAAAAATAAATAAAAATAGAACAATTCAACTTCTGTGTGTATATATATATATAAAAGGCTAATATGCAAAGTGTTCCCTCGGGAGTTTGACCGGGAGACCTGAAGTTTGATCGCTCGCTATGATGTGCACTGATCACCAAGGGGTGGCGCGGAACAAAGGAAGGCTGCAGCCGGCAGCTGGCAGCCAGGGAAGGAAGGCCCCAATTGGCCCTGATCACCAGCCAGGCCTAGGGACCCTACCCATGCACGAATATCCTGCAACAGGCCTCTAGTCTAAAATAATTGAAAACAGAGTATTTGTACACCCATGTTCATAGGGGCATTCTCCACAATAGCTGAAAGGTAGAAGCATCCCGAATGTCCACTGAGGGTGAAGGAATAAACAAAATGTAGTATGTATATACAATGGTATATTATTCAGACCTAAAAAGAAAGCAAATTCTGCTACATGCTAACACATGAATGAACCTTGAGGATACTATCCTAAGTGAAATAGGCCAATCTCAAATACTGTATGATTCCACCTAAAGTAGAACACTAACAGGAAAAGAAACAATGGTGGTTTCCAGGGGCTGGGAGAAGAGGGGTATGGGAGCTATGTTTTAATGGGTACCAAGTTTAGTTTTGCAAGATGTAAAAGTTCTGAAGATTGGTTGCACAATATGAATATACTTAGTATCTATAATCTATACACATCAAAATCGTTAAGATGTCAAATTTTATGTGTACAGTATTTTACCACAATTATAAATTTTAAAATAAAAAAGGATTTCAAATGGCATTAATGAAAAAAAATACAACTGGTGAAATCTAGTCTTTAATTTATCTAAACGTGGTGTACCAAAGTTAATTTTGTAGTTTTGATAATTTTATTATGGCTATGTAAGATGTTAAGCAGCTGAGTGAAGGCATTAAATAGAACTATACAGAGTTTTTGCAACTCTTCTGTAAGTCTAAAATTATTTCAAAATGAAAAGTAAAAGAAAATATATAGTTGGTGAATTTCCATGCCAAATTGTGGGAAAAGCCTAAACTTACAGGGCTAGATAAATTATCTTAGCACTAAAACCTCTTTTCCCTTTGGCATATTTCCCTCTGTTTTCCTCACACAATGAGGAAATGTTCCAAGATCCCAAGATCCCCAAAAGTAGCATCCTGTCTAAGTATGTCATTCCCATGAATGATTAAGAGGTTCCTGGGTATGAAGTGGAATTATTAAATAGACCACTTTCTCCTGAGCTCACATTTCCTTTGGCTATTTCAAAGTTTTTTATCCCAAAAGCAACACAGTGCTTGCTACTTCATTCCCATAATAGAATCAATGGAGAAACTGGTATCATAAGAAATGTTCCAAATTTTATAATGTGGTATGCAGGTTTTTTTGTTGTTGTTGTTTTTTTTTTTACTTGCCAATGATAGCTTTACTTCAGTGCAAAGAACACTTTGTGTTTTTCCCTGATATTGGTAGGACTTGGTGACCAAGTTTACTGATGAATAGCTGAAAATATTTTGTTGGAAGGAATAATTGGAAACAGATATACCCATGTCTTTAATTAACTAAAATCCTAAAATTAGTCTTAATTTCTTGTCAAATAATGAGATAGATATCCATTTACTTATTTTAAGAAAACATAGAATATATACTGCAACTATATCAGGTGTTTCTCCGAGAGATCAAGAATAAAGAGCATGAACACCTTTATTTCCATATTATGTAATATATGCATATGTATGTATACACATGCTATAGAGTGTGTTTACTTTCTTCTCCTAAAATGAGTAAGGGAATAACAGTGGATATATAATACTTTTAATGAATAATCACATTTATGTATAACTAGAGGCCCAGTGCATGAAATTTGTGTGCTGGTGGGGGGTGTCCCTCAGCCCAGCCTGCACCCTCTCCAATCTGGGACCCCTTGGGGGATGTCCAACTGCCAGTTTAGGCCCAATCCTAAACTGGCAGTTGGACATCCCTCTCACAATCCAGGACTGCTGGCTCCTAACCACTCGTCTGCTTGCCTGTCTGATTCCTCTAACCGCTTCTGCCTGCCAGCCTGATCACCCCCTAACTGCTCCCCTGCCGGCCTGATTGACACCTAACTGCTCCCCTGCTGGCCTGATCACCCCCAACTGCCCTCCCCTGCTGGCCCAATGGCCCCCAACAGCCCTCCCCTGCAGGCTTGATCGCCCCCAATTGCCCTCCCCTGCTAGCCTGATGGCCGCCAACTGCCATCCCCTGCCGGCCTGATGGCCCCCAACTGCCTTCCCCTGTCAGCCCAATGGTCCCCAACTGCCCTCCCCTGCCAGCCCAATGACCCCCAACTGCCCTCCCGTGCAGGCCCGATAGCCCCCAACTTCCCTCCCCTGCCAGCCTGGTCACCCCGTATGTTTACATGTGTGTGTGGGGCGGGGGCGGGGGTTCCCTCAGACCACCCTACACTCTCTCCAATCCGGGACCACTGGCTCCTAATAGCTCACCTGCCTGCCTATCTGGTCACCCCTAACTGCCCCCCCCCCACACCCTGTCAGCCTGTTCGACACTCACTGCCTCTACGTGCCGGCCTAATCACTCCTATCTGCCCCACCTGCTGGCCTGGTCACCACCAACTGCCCCTCCGCTAACCTACTCGCCCTTCACTGCACCCGCTGGCCTAATCACACCCAAAACTCCCTGCCAGCCTGGTTGCCCCAACTGCACCCGCCTTGCCACGCTGGTCACTTCTAACTGTCCCGCTGCTGGACTGTTCGCCTCTTACTGCCCCATCCCCCGCTGGCCTGCTCGCCCCCAACTGCTCTCCCCTGCTGGCCTGGTCCCCCCCAATTGCCCTCCCGTGCAGGCCCGATCACCCCTAACTGCCCTCCCCTTCCAGCCTGGTCACCCCCAACTGCTCTCCCCTACCAGCCATCTTGTGACAATGTGGGGCGGCCATCTTGTGGCAGCCATCTTGTGATGACATGAGGGTGGGAGGGTCAATTTGCTTATTACCTCTTTATTATATAGGATAATTTCAATAAATGTAATTTAATAGTCATAGTAGCTCCTTCCCCCAGAAGTCTCTTTAGAATTGACTTTGTAAAATGATGTGATATTTATTCATTACATCAATTTTGTTTCAATTCACTTCAGATTCTAGTTAGTTATATCTAAGGTTGATAGACTTACTGTTAGCATTTTAACAAATAACTATTCAAATAAATTAATGGATTAATCCTAAATATATTCCTATAATAAATTATCTTCATATAAATATTTGGTTTTCTCTAGTTTTGACCAAGCAAAATGGCTATTAACAGGTGTTCTCATATTTGATAACTGGTCATTGAATTATGACCCTGAAAAAAAGCAAAATATAGGCTTCCTTTTGAATTGTCAAAGAAGAAGTAAACTATGCAGTTTATTTTTAGCATTAAGAATAGTTTATTGGAGCAAAAATCTTTGAAGATTTGTGAATTGTGAATAGTATAAATGTCAACAATATATTAATCAAAATGATTAATATGCATATCCTATTCTTCAGTGATTAAAAAATAGCAATTAATATTTGTTATAATCATTTATTTTTTGTCTATTTCCAAGCAAAAATATAGAGCAATGTTATTCATCTTTGGATTCTTGGCCCTTAAGGATAGTTTATTATGTATATTAATACTGGTAATAGTTAGTAGTGGCAGCAGCAGTAATGTTAACATTTGACATCTATTGAGCGCTTACTATATTCCAGGCCCTGTTATAAGTGTTACTAGAGGTCCAGCGTGTGAAATTGCACGAGACCCAGACCTGCCGTGCTGGCGGGACCCAGACTCCCTCCCACTGCACCAGTGGGACCCAGACTCCCTCCTGCCATGCTGGTGGGACCCAGACTCCCTCCCGCCACGCCTGCGGGAACCAGACTGACTCCCGTCGCACCAGCAGGACCGACTGACTCCTGACTCCTGCCGTGCTGCGAGACCGAGACCCGCCATGCTGTGAGACCCATCAATGCACTTCCTGGTGACTGGTCATTACGGCGTTACGGCCACTGGCTTTTTCTAATATAGATACCAGTATTAATTAATCTCAAAGCAGACAGATGAGGAAAGTAAGGCACAGAGAAATTTAATAACTCTCCTAAGGATACACAGCATTTACTAGTAAATGAGTCAGGATTCAAACCCAGGCAGTCTGGTTCTAGAATTTATGCTCTCTCTAGTTTATGAATTCTCTTAAAGAAAGTTCCCTACAGCCCTGGTCAGTGTGAATTAGTTGGTTGAGCATCGTCCCCATGCACTGAAAGGTTGCCGATTCACTTTCCAGTCAGGGCACATGCCCAGGTTGCAGGCTTGATTCCTGGTCTGGGTGCATACTGAAGACAACTGATTGATGTTTTTCTCTTACATTGATGTTTCTCTCTCCCTCTCCTTCCTCTCTCTAAAATGAATAAAGACATATTTTTAAAAAGAAGGTTCCCTACAGTAATTATGTAAAGCGTCATTAATTCCTTCTAGTGTTTACTAGAATGTATATTACTATAATCTTATTTGCCTTTTAAACTCATATTATTCATTCAACAGTTACTGAATGCCTACTATGTTGTAGGAATTGTGCTGAGTACAAGACAGACATAATCACAGCTCTCATGAAATTTAAATTATATTTAGGGAAACTGGCACTAAATATCTCTTTCTGTCATACAGTATTTACCAGGTGTACCGATTAATCGGATTATTTTCAATAGATGGAGTTACACATATGTTGATATATATGTGATTTGATATGTATGCTATTTTGTTGTATTGATAGCAAGCCTCAGAACTTCATATGTCAAATTTGCTGAAGGTGTTAACATCATAGATATTTCTATGCTTACAAATGTCAAATTTTGTGACAAAAAAAGAGCATTTGCGGGAAGTTTTACAGAGAGGTAGGGAGAGGGACAGAGAGCTAGAAACATCGATGAGAGAGAAACATTGACCAGCTGCCTCCTGCACATCTCCCCACTGAGGATGTGCCCGCAACCAAGGTACATGCCCTTGACCGGAATCGAACCTGGGACCCTTCAGTCCGCAGGCCGACACTCTATCCACTGAGCCAAACCGGTTAGGGCTTGGGAAGTTTTAATTCATTACTTTATTTTGAAGAAAAGTGCTGCTGAATACTTCAGGAAGCTTATGGTGAACATGCTCCATCTCAAGATACTTGTGAACACCGGTTTAAACACTTTAAAAGTGATGATTTCGATGCAAAAGACAAAGAACATCCAGGTCAAGCGAAAAAGTTTGAAGACCAACAATTACAAGCATTATTGGATGAAAATGCGTGTCAAACTCAAAAACAACTTGCGGAAAGATTAAACGTTGCTCAGCAAACAATTTCTGATCATTTACAAGCAATGGGAAAGATTTTAAAGGAAGGAAAATGGGTGCCACATCAACTGAACGAAAGACAAATGGAAAACCAAAAAGTCATCAGTAAAATGTTGCTTCAA
>NW_005364953.1:3949980-3955685 GCF_000412655.1 Myotis brandtii
AAGGCACGTTAAAAGATCTTGCCTGGGAAGTATTAACTCACCCGCCATATTCACCAGACCTTGCTCCTTCAGATTACCCCTTGTTCTGATCGATGGCACACCCACTTTCTGAGCAGCATTTCAAAACGTGCGAAGAAGTGGAAAATTGGGTCTCTGAATGGTTTGCCTCAAAACAAGAAAAGTTCTATTGGGACGGTATCCACAAATTATCTTTCAAGATGGGGGAAATGTGTAGCTAGCAATGGACATTACTTTGAATAAAGCACTTTTTATGTTTCTCTTGAAATTATCATGTTTTCTTTGATTACAAAGTCCGCATTATTAACCGGTACACCTGGTAATTATAATCAGATATGGCTTATTTTTAAAGCTATCCCAATCATAAAGTGTCTCTGAATCTCTCAGTCAGATGCTCTTTCTTTCTTCTATAAACTCCTCCAGTACTCTATAACACTCAAATAGTAGCTAGTATGGTTTGCCTTACTTTGCAGCTGTTTGGACATTTATTCTTTATCATTTTCTAAATGTCAAGTTCAGTGACAACCAAGATTGCTGTTTACTTATCTGTGACTAGTAGTGCACAATACACTATATATTTTATATAGTATACAGAATAGGTCCTCAATATTTAATTGCTTAAATTAAGGTGAATTAAATCTGCTTGTGTTGTTAGAAGAATAAAAATGATGAGCAAACTACTTTAAAAATAAGACAACTTTTGACTTACTCTCCTATCAATTGTTAAACAGGTTTAATACTCAGATTGGGATCACCTCTTATACTTGCTATCTGAATTATCTGAGTTTAATAAAAGCAGAATGGGCACTAAATTAATGGATTGCTGCTAATAGCCTCTGTTTTTACCACGAGAATTATTGCCAAAATATACAGAATCTCTAACAGAGAAATAAAATTTTTTAAATAAAAGGTTTCCATGGTCCGTTGAATCTACTTTGTTATTTTGCTTGACAAGCTAAGGAAATGGGAAGTTTGGAAGCACCCACTCTTTTTTAAGCAAAAAGATATAAGATAAATGTTTTAGTGTAATGGCATACATTATGGAAGTTTAAATTAGAAGTAGGAGAACTACTTTGTAGCAGCACACAGCTAGAGGTGGCTTGGTGTGCCAGTGGAATGACATCAAAGACATTTTGTGGTTTAAAACATAAAATATGTGTTTTAAATTCACTATTAATAATGTTATATTCTATGTTTTGAGACTAGGACATACAGACAAGTATTATACATCAGAAGCAGAGATTGTTAATCATGACCGTACACTTTTAAATGGTGGAACACTTATCTTTTGTTTGGAACACAAATTATGTTCTTTTCAATAATGGAGGCAAGATCATTCTATGAGCTACTTATAATAAATATCAAAAGGAGAAGCTGATTAGGTTTGTTAAAAAATGTTGGATATTTATTTATAAATTCGTAATGATGTGTAATTTCTGAGAAATACTGAATTCAGTTTTTTCCCTATTTACAACCAGAGGACCAGAAAATGGATACACATGTCAAATTATTTATATTACAGTAGCTGCTAAATAGCATCTTGTTTGGTTATTGAAATGATCTCTTCTGTTTAAAATAGACACATGACTGAATAAAATGCATTTTATTATCGATAAAGATATCTTTACTTAGAATGACTGCATTTTGGAAAATTCAAGAAAGGAACATGATAACAGCTACAGGAAGATTTTGGAAGGTCCTTAGGTAAAATAATAAAATTGCTGTTGTTCAACTATCATGCTTCTGAGTATTCAAAAAAGTTGAAATTGGGATCTTAAGGAGATATTTGTACTCTCATGTTGATTGCATCAGTATTTACAATATCCAAGAGATGGAAACCACCTAAATGTTCATTGATGGGTGAATAAATAAAACATGGTACATACATACAGTGAAATATTATTCAGCCTTAGAAAGGAAGGAAATTCTGCCATATTCTACAACATGGATGAAGCTTGAGGACATTATGCTCAGAAAATAAGCCTGTCACAGGACAAATACTGCATAATTCCATTATATGAGACTAGAGGCCCAGTAGGGCACTCAAGGGGGATTCCTCAGCCTGGCCTGCATCCTCTCGCAGTCCGGGACCCCTCAGGGGATGTCCGACTGACAGCTTAGGCCTGCTCCCTGGGAGATCGAGTCTAAGCTGGCAGTCAGACATCCCTCTGGCAGCCCAGCTTCTGGCTGAGCAGCGCTCCCCCTGTGGAAGCGCACTGGTCTCTGCATTGAGTGCCCCCTGGTGGTCAGTGCGTGTCATAGTGACTGGTCGTTCCCAGTCATTCTGCTGTCAGGGTCAATTTGCATATTACCCTTTTATTATATAGGATATCTTAAATACCCTTTTATTATATAGGATATCTTTGATGAGTCAAACTCATCAAAGCAGAAAGTAAAATGGTGGTTGTCAGGAGGAGGAAATGGGGACTTCCTTTTATTGGGTATAAAGTTTCAGTCATGGACAATGAAAAATTCTAGAGATATACTGCACAACATTGTGCTTTCAGTTAACAATGCTATATGGTACATTTAAGAATTTAAGAGGGTAGATCTCAAAGTTATGTTTTTTTTTTAACACCAACACTAACAATAATACTAAATAAAAGAGGTTCACATGGATTAATTACTGAGATAGAGTATCATTTCTCCTTCCTGACTCGTCAAAAGGAAAATGATGTTTCTGTCATATAAATGTTCTTAGGACACCAACAAGAAAAGTTTACTAGTAAAGAGAATGCATTTCCTTAAAAAAGGAGTCAATTCCCCTCTCCCCTCTTCTCTGACTACCAGAACCTTTAATTTTTAGATCTGCAAAGAATAGAGTAAACATCAGACTTGTCTCTCTTGTAGACAAACAAAAATCTTTGTAATGCATACTGTTTTAAATATGCTATTTAAAATTTCCACAAATGTTTTTTTTTCAATTTTGAAAATCAAACTCACTTAATTATAGAAACGTCGCACATCACCATTTAGTATTGCACACATGATAAGCTTGACATTTTAAAACAAAATTGTTTTGAATCATTTAGCAGTGAGAAAAGCACATAAATAATTTCTGAGCAACTGGAATATATATTTTAAGCTAAATTCATTACAAACAGTGACGCATTTCCCCCAAAACTTTCTAAAATAAATGGACAGTTAGGCTAAGAACAGCCATGGAAACTTTTACCTTCACAAATCTTTTTGTGAGAAATAAAAGCCTTAAAATTATGTGCTTATAGTCTAGTTGCCTTTTAGTTTTAATTATAGCATTGATGTTGACACTTTATTTTCTGACATGAAACACATTTAAATGTGTTTTTATGTTAATTCCCTTTTATAATCAGGCTCTTGAGTTATTTAAGAAACAACTGTGATAACAGATGTCTTAAAACTAAGGATTGACAACATAGTTTAAGGGAAATGAGAGTGGCAAACTAATATTTGCACTGTTAGGTACTGATCTTCACTTATGCAACTTTTAAGCTATGAGTGTATGCTATGTCCATTATATTGTTCAGATATGATATCTATAATAACAATGTGTGCATGTTTATTGTCACTAGGAGAAATATTTTCATTTGGTGTTTGTTCATTCATTCAGTAACACTTTATTATAGGCCTCATGTGTACCAGGCACAGTATTAGAAATACAGAGACAAAATATAAAGTCAGAGTTTTCAAGGCACTCAGTGTAGAGGCATGATAGCTCATGTATTAGCTAATTGTTTTAAGTGAAAGCTGATAATGAAATCTATAACAGGCTCATGACATTAACATCTAAATAAGAACAAGTGAAATAGAGGAAACAATATTATAATTGCCATCAAGAACTGACAGGTATTTATTCATCAGAGATTTATGATGCTTAAAGTACTAGAAATGATGAATGACTATATGAGACATGGTCTCTGCCATTAGGGAGTGTGTAATGCAGAGGCGGTCAGAGAAGAGACACTTGCATAAAAAACTAATACAAGATGGAATAAGATAACTTGAAATATAATGGTGGTAAAAAGAGCTGATGTAGAGTGCAGAGGAAGGAATGATTGCTACCACGTGGATGGGAAAAGCTTTGTGGATAGGGTGAAATTTCAATTAAGCTATGAAGAGTGCCTTTTTTTTTGCTAAAAAGAACAGGCAGAAATGGGCATTCCATACTGGAATCATGACAAAAGTGGTGAGTCTTCAAAAGTCATGGCTTACCATGCCTAGAACAAAGTATGTGGATTAGTGTGCAGTCATTGATGAAGCTAGGAAGTTTATTTAAGGCCAGATGGTGACAGGTCCTAAATATCATTAATAGGAATCTTGAATTTCATCCTGTAGGCAAAGTGATGGTGGGTGGGTGAGAGAGAGCAGTGAAGATTTTGAAAATGCTATTTCTAAGTCCTTTTTGGTCACATCAAAGTGATAGGGCCTATGGACTAAAAATTTTTAATGTTCTATAAAATTTTATGCAACAAATGCTTCTGTGGTTGCTGCACTTATATCAACATTACAAACTCTCTTTTAAAATTCCTTTATTTTGCCTTGTATTATCTTTAGTATTTTTTTCAATGCATGTGTATCTTCTATGTTAGATAAAAAGTTCCTGAAGGCAGAAACCATGTCTATACATTCATTTATCTATAACATGCATTTAATAACAGTTCCCACATCTCTGGGTTATTATAAAGGTTAAACAGAAGAAAGCACATGAGAGACTAATGGTATAGTGGTTAAGTTTGAACTCAGGTACCCAGCTGCCTGAGTTTGAATTTCAGTTCTGTCACTTACCAGCTGTGAAATTTTGAACAAGTTACTTAAACTTTTTTTTTTAAAAAAATAGCTTTATTGAAATAAAATTCATACCATACAGTCCACCCATTTGAAGTTTTACCATTCAATTAACAGATATGTGCAACCATCACCACAGTCAATTTTAGAACATTTTCCTTGCCAAAAAAAGTAACTCCCATACCCATTAGCTATTATCCCACTATTCTCCATCCCTCCTTCCCCAGCCCTAAGCAACCACTAATCTACTTTCTGTCTTTGTAGATTTCCATGTTCTGGATATTTCAAAAGAATGGAATTATATAATATGTGGTCTTTTGTGGCTGGCTTCTTTGATTTAGCATAATGTTTTTAAGACATCAATATTTTAGCATGAATCCAAACTTCATTGTTTTTTTTAAAAAATATGTTTTTACTAGAGACCCAGTGCACGAAATTTGTGCACTTGGAGGGGTGGGGGAAGGGGGGGGAGGGCGGTCCCTCAGCCTGGCCTGCACCCTCTCGCAATCCAGGAGCCCTCAGGGAATGTCTAACTGCCCACTTAGGCCTGCTTCCGACATCCTTAGCACTGCCGTAGAGGCGGGAGAGGCTCCCGCTACCGCCGCTGTACTCGCCAGCCATGAGCCTGGCTTCTGGCTGAGTGGCACTCCCCCTGTGGGAGCGCACTGATCACCAGGGGGCAGCTCCTGAGTTGAGCGTCTTTCCCCTGGTGGTCAGTGCATGTCATAGCGACCAGTCGTTCTGTCATTCTGTCGATTTGCATAATAGCCTTTTATTATATAGGACTAGAGGCCCGGTGCACAAAATTCGTGCACGGGGGGTGGGTCCCCTCAGCCCAGCCTGTACCCTCTCCAATCCGGGACCCCTCAGGGGATGTCTGACTGCCGGTTTAGACCTGATCCCCAGGACAGTCGGACATCCCT
>NW_005364953.1:3955817-3957846 GCF_000412655.1 Myotis brandtii
TAACCCCCCTGCCGGCCTGGTCGCCCCACACAGCCTGCTGTTCAGTCATTTGGCCGCCCCTCACTAACCCCTCTGCCAGCCTGGTCGCCCCACGCAGCCTGTTCGATCATCTGTTTGGTGCGACAGTCACTTAGGCTTCTAAAGGTTGTCCCAAAATTCACGCAAGAAGTAATTTTGATAGAAAACACAGGTTTATAATTAAAAATTGTAATTTTTTTATTGATTCATAAAGTATATATTATAGGATTATGTATGGAATAGCATATCAGGTAAATGGCCTCCATGGCTTTGCTGGCACATACGCACACTTTTGTTGAAATTTTCCATGACTGTTTTGCATAAATGTGGCTGAATTTCGATGAGGCTCATTTTCATCTTGATGGCTTGGTTAATCGACAAAATTGTCGCATTTGGGGTTCAGAAAATCCACGAGTGATTGTTGAGAAACAAATGCATCCACAACGTGTCACTGTTTGGTGCGGATTTTGGGCTGGAGGCATCATCGGACCATTCTTCTTCGAAAATGCGGCTGCTCAGGCAATAACAGTTAATGGTGCTCGCTATCGCGACATGATAATCCAGTTTTTTGTGTCATGGAGGCCATTTACCCAATATGCTATTCCATACATAACCCTATACTGTATACTTTATGAATCAATAAAAAATTTACAATTTTTAATTATAAACCTGTGTTTTCTATCAAAATTACTTCTTGCGTGAATTTTGGAACACCCTTTATATATATAGATTATTATACAGGATTGCTATGAACCACTTGTGTATAAGTTTTTGTATAAGCATATGCTTTCATTTTTTTGGGGTGTATACCTAGAAGTGGAATTGCTGAATCATATAGTAACTATATTTACTCATTTGAGGAACTGCCAGACTATTTTCCAAAGTGACTACAGCATTTTATATGGTGCACCAAAACTGCCTCAGGGCTTTTTTTTTTTACATGATTGTCAATACTTCTTTTTTTGTATGACTTTTTGATTCTAGCCTCCTAGTAGGTGTGAAGTGATATTTTACTGTGTTTTTGATTTGCATTTCTATAATGAATAATGATATTGTTTATATATCTTCCTTGGAGAAATGTCTATTTAAGACCTTTCCGCATTTTTAAATTGGGTTATTTGTCTTTTATTATTGAATTGTAACTATTCTTTATATATTCAAGATAAAAATCCCTTTTCAGATATATGATTTGCAAATAGTTTCTCCCATATTATGGGTGAAGTTTTTACTTTCTTTTTTTTAAAAAAATCGTTATTGTTCAAAGTATTACCTATGTTGCCTTTTTCCCCCTTTGACCTCTCCGCGGCCCCACCCACCCCCCAACACATGCCCTCACCCCCCTTATGTTTGTTTCCATTCATTGTGCTCATATGCCTATATACAAGTCCTTTGGTTGATCTCTTACCCACCCCTCCCTTACCTTCCCTCTGGGGTTTGACAGTCTGTTCAATGCTTCTCTGTATCTGGATCTATTTTTTAAATATTTTCTTATTAATTTCAGAGAAGAAGGGAGAGGGAGAGAGAGACAGAAACATCAACGATGAGAGAGATTCATTGATTAGCTGCCTCCTGCACGCCCCACACTGGGGATGGAGCCCGCAACCTGGGCATGTGCCCTGACAAGGAATTGAACCATGACCTCCTGGTTCATAGGTCAACGCTCAACCGTGGAGCCACGCCAGTTGGGCTGGATCTATTCTTGTTTATCAGTTTATGTTGTTGTTCATTATATTCCACAAATGAGTGAGATCATGTGATATTTATCTTTCTCTGACTGGCTTGTTTTGCTTCCTATAATGCTCTCCAGGTCCATCCATGCTATTGTGAACGGTAAGAGTTCTTTCTTTTTTATAGCAGCGTAGTATTCCATTGTGTAGATGTACCAGAGTTTTTTAATCTACTCATCTGCTGATGGGCACTTAGGCTGTTTCCAAATCTTAGCTATGGTAAATTGTGCTGCTATGAACATAGGGGTGCATATATCCTTTCTGATTTGTGTTTCTGGTTTCTT
>NW_005364953.1:3959715-3967288 GCF_000412655.1 Myotis brandtii
TCAATCTTGTTTATCCTTTCAAAGAACCAGCTCTTGGTATTATTGATCTTTTGTATTGTGTTTTTTTCCCTTTGTCTCTATTTTATATATTTCTTCTCTGATCTTTATTATTTCCTTCCTTCTGCTCACTCTGAGCTTTTTTTGTTGCTCTCTTTCTTTTCTTTTCTTTTTTTAAATTAAATCTTTATTGTTCAGGTTACATTTGTTCCTCTTTTTTTCCCCCCCATAACTCCCCTCCGGCAAATGGCTCTGCGCAGGGCTTGGGCGGGGCGGGCTCAACAGGGCGGGCGGAGGGAGCCGTTATGGTGCCCTCAGTCCTGTTCCCAGAGGCTCTGCTTCTCAGAACCCCCGGAACCGCTGCAAACCTCGGAGGGAAAGCTGCCTTCCAACTGATGCCAGACACTCCCGCTTCTCCCGTTTGGGTCCGAGTCCCCAGCGATTCGCCCGTATCTGGAGCTCAGAGTCTGAGACTCCCCCCTGACCGAAAACGACAACCGCGCTCTCAGCCACCAGCCCGCTTTGCGCGCGCACCTCCGCACCTGAGTTTTTTCCACACTGCGCCTCCTCTGAGCCTCGGTGTGCTGTTATTTTTCCTTCTAGTTGAAGAGTCTCTCCTCAGCCAGCCTTCCTGTGGTTCTGGGTGATGTCCGTTCCGTCTTTTAGTTGTATTTTTGAAGTGGTTGTTTGCGGCAGCAGTCTGCGGTGTTTACCTATGCCGCCATCTTGGTCTCTCCGCTGTTGCTCTCTTTCTAATTCTTTCAGTTGTAGAGTTAGATAATTTACTACCAGTTTTTCTTGTTTTTTTTGTTTGTTTTGTTTGTTTGTTTGTTTTGAGGTAGGCCTGTAATGGTATGAACTTCCCTCTCAGGACTGCTTTTACTGTGTCCCATAGATTTTGGATTATTCTGTTTTCATTGTCATTTGTTTCCAGGATGTGTTTGTTTTTTTAAAATATATTTTTATTGATTTCAGAGAGGAAGGGAGAGGAAGAGATAGAAACTTCAAAGATGAGAGAGAATCATTGATTGGCTGCCTCCTGCATGCCCCCTACTGGGGACTGAGCCCTAAACCCGGGAATGTGCCTTTGACTGGAATCTAACCTGGGACCCTTCAGTCCGCAGGCCAATGCTCTATCCACTGAGCCAAACCAGCTAGGGCTCTAGAATGTTTTTCATGTCTTTTTTGATCTCTTTGGTAACCCATTCATTGTTTAATAACATGTTATTTAGCCTCCAATTGTTTGAATTTTTTTATTGTTTTTATTGTAGTTGATTTCTAATATTATGCCATTGCGATCTGAGCAGATGCTTGATATTATTTCAGTCTTCTTGAACCTGAAGAGACTGCCTGTGTCCCAATGTGTGGTCTATCTTTGAAAATGCCCCATGTGCACTTGAGAAGAATGTATGTTCCGTAGCTTTGGGGTGAAATGTTCTGAAGATGTTAATTAAGTCCATCTGATCTAGTGAGTCATTTAGGATTGCTGTTTCTTTGCTGATTTTTTGTCTAGAGGATTTATCCAATGATGTCAATGGGGTATTAATGTCCCCTACTACAATTATATTGCTGTCTTTCTCTCCCTTGATATCTTTCAGAAGTTTTTTTTATGTATTTGGGTGCTCCTGCATTGGGTGCATACATGTTTACTGGAGTTATATCCTCTTGTTGTATCGATCTGTTTAGTATTATGAAGTGGCCTTCCTTATCTCTTGTTATGGCCTTCACTTTGAGGTCTATTTTGTCAGATCTTGTTATGGTCACTTTGAGGTCTATTTTGTCAGATATAAGTATTGCTACCCCAGCTTTTTTTTAAAATTTCCATTTGTCTGTCAAATATTTTTCCATCCCTTCACTTTTGGTCTGTGTGATTCCCATGTTCTGAGGTGGGTCTCTTGTAGACATTATATATACGGGTCATGTTTTCTTATCCATTCAGCCACTCGATATGTTTTGATTGGAGCATTTAATCCATTTACATTTAAGGTTATTATTGATGGGTACTTGTTTGTAGCCATTTTTATTCTTTATGCCTGTGTTCCTTTTTTCCTTCTCTATTTCTTCTTTTTACAACAATCCCTTTAGCATTTCTTGCATTGCTGGCTTGGTATCAACAGCTATTGTTGTGTTGGCTGTTGTCTTTTTTTTATTTGACAGTCTAAGTCAGTTCCCCTGACTAAATAGTCAGGTATTACATGTTTTTAAAATTCTTGCAGCACACACACAAGAAAATCACTGACTTAAATTTCAAGAAACAAGACCTTGATGACTTGGAGAAGGGTCTAAATGCAATGGGTTGTGCATTACACTTGGAAAAAAGTGTGAATTAGTTACTAATGGAATTGCATAAACTGGCCACTTAGCAAAATGACTCTCATTTGTGTGACTTCATTGAGTCTCATCTGAATAAGCAGGTGAAATCCATGAAGAATTGGGTGACCACATAACCACTCAAGAGTACCCTGTTCTGGCATGGCAGACTATCTCTTTGACGAGCACACCCTGGGACATAATGAAGAGAGCTAAGTCTTAGGCTGGATTCCTATAGCCATGAGGGTAACTTTCCTGGTTACCAAAACAGTACATGCATGTTGGAATTACCTTTACCTTTTTATAAATTGTACCATATCATCCACTTATATTTTCTCAAACAAAGTAAATTGGTACCCCTCTCCCAAATAAAGGCCCATTTTATTTAAAAACAAAGATTACAAGGACACAATTTTAAATATTTTATCTAAAGTTGTTTATTGTTAAAAAACTGGGACAGTGACGAATAGTTTTAAATTTGTCTTTAATGTGTTGCTTTTTATTCTGTCTTTACTTCTTACTCTGGTGATCATCAGGGATAATTTGGATTTTATGTTAATGAAGGAAATTGTCAGTTCACTTTTGAAATATTATGGCAATAATGGCTTTGTACTAAAGATAAATCCTTTATCTTCTCCAAAGTAATATGATGTGTCAATAAATGTGAAGTAGAAATGACATTCATATTTGTTTAGCCAACAACCTTTAGGGAAGCTTGCCATGGATCATAATAAAACAGTTTTAATAATTTCCACTATAGACAAAAGAAGTTTGGAAAATGTATCAAAGTTTCTTTCTGTTTTTCTTTTTTTTTTAGTTTTAGCCCTAAGCATGTGTTCTATATAGATAAACATTCATTCAAATGAAAATATAATTGTGTCAATATGAAAAAAATTTCACAACCAGGAGAAATGTGCATGGAAATTACATAGACAGGAGAGAGAGATAGAAATGGAAGATCCATAGCTAAAGAAGAAATTGGGACTCTCATTACAGAGAAAGCACTTATTAACTCATTAATTGATTGTGTCGTATTTATTTTTCTTTTGTCTACCCCAATTCTTACTTGCCCATCACAGGCCTCCTTGTTTAATATAGCATTAATTGCTATTAGTGACAGACAGTGCTTCTGAATATTACAAATATGTAAAAATTGCACACTTGCTTTATCAATCTAGGTTCTTTTCAAAATCAAAGTCATCAGAATGGCCTTGAGGAGACTTCCGGAGGTACGGAGTGATTATTTTTCTCTCTTCAGTACCAACTAAAGCTGAATCTGTGAGGCGAGAGAGGGGTCTGCCTGTTACAGGTTTTGATATTGCTGACTAGATAGGGAAATGGCTGAGGCTGTCGTTACTCATGTGGAAATCTATTATGAAAGTATCTGATTAAGGCTCTGTTGAGAAAAGGACTCAGCTCTTGGCTATCTCACTAGGGAACTTTGAAGAAGTTATTCATTCTCTGACTCTGTTCTTCAAGCCAGAGGATCACAGGGGAAAACAAGCTTTTTTCACATCATTTGATAGGTCATTCGTGAGCTTTCTATTTTGTTTTAAATAAAGATAAAGGCCTTTGCTTAGTTCTTAGTGTCCCTTCTTACCATAGTGGAATTAATGTTACTATATAGTTATTTTATCATTTGCTTCATTTTTTCATTCATTCATTCCTTTATAGAAATATTTCCAACTCCTTAACTTTCATGCATTTTTGAATGGGAAAGAGAAGTGCCAGCACAAGGGGTATAGTGCCAGACTATGCATCTTCCCCTTAGGCTGTCTTTACAGAGGTATCTCTGTTCCCACATTGAGGTGGACCTCAATAAAGTTTCTAGCTCTATGCCTAAGGTTATATTCCTTGACTACTTTGTGAAATTGCAGGCTAGACAATCCCCATAAATTGACCCCAAAATAACTCGGAAGAACTCCTAGCAGATGATTCTTTTTTATTTATTTCATTAAAAAGTTTATTAATTGAGATATTTTATGCATCCATCAAAGACACAAAGACAAGTCATCTTCTCTGCCATCAAAGGGCTTTTGCTCTAATGGAGATATTCATATAAATAAATGTAGTAGACGATTTAAATGCTATGAAATATATGTAGTTATTGTGGGGCACAAATAGAGGAATGCAAATTATTTTCTTGGTGATGTAAAAGGGACAGTTAAAGATTTTCAAGTAACATGTTTTTCCCCTTCTTTACGGAATGCCATCTTGTTATTATCTATATGGCAAATTTCCACTACTGCTCTTATAGTCAACTGAGTTTTTCTCTCTTAAGAAGATTTCCCTGACTCCTCATTCTACCTTCTCTATGTTTCCTGCTTCCCTGTGTATACCTCCATTCAATTAATTATTGTATTGTATTGTATTGTATTGTATTGTATTGTATTGTTTACCCTCCCCAATCAACGTAAACTATAAGCTCATTGAGGGTAAGAATGATGTTTTCAAACCATGCATCACTAAATTCTGACCACTAATAATAAGCAGTTAATAAATATGTATTCAATAGTTTAAACACTTAAATACAAACATTACTTCAGTTAAAATACTTATGCTAAGTTTAGCAGGTTAAAGATAGCTACAAATTATTTGACATTCCTCTTTTTATATCTGGGCTGGTTTATGATTGTTTTGACTAACATAATATAACTAGAGGCCTGGTGCACAAAAATTTGTGCACTCAGCCCCTCTTGTGCCCTCTCACAGTCTGGGACCCCTCGGTAGATAACCACCTGCTGGCTTAGGCACGCTTCCCGGGTGGCAGATGGCAGGCCCAATCCCTCGGTGCCTGCCCCGCCTCTCCAGGTTGCACACACGGCAGCCGGGCAGGCCAGCCTTTCACTGCTGCCCCGCCCGGCTGCCCTGAGTCGGGTCGCACACAGACACCTGCCGCCCTGTGTCGCAAATAGCAGGCCCAGATGGCGGCAGGGCATGCAGGATGGCGCTGTCCCACCCCACCACCCCGGGTCACAAATAGCAGGCCCTGATGGTGGCGGGGAAGGTGGGATGGCGCTGTCCCGCCCTGCTTGCAATATACAAATTAGTCGCCATCTTTGTTGGTGGTTAATTTGCTAATCACACTGATTAGCCAATGGGAGGTGTAGCGAAGGTTCGGTCAATTATTATGTTTGTCTATTATTAGATAGGATGGCCTAACCATTAAGAGAAGCTTCCACAGTGGTCTCTCAGAACTCTGAACTGTCATGTAATAAGTCCAACCATATGGCTGGAAACACCAGTGGGAGAGCCCTTGAAACAACATGGGAAGAAAGAGGGTTCCAACTATGCCCTACCTACTCACCAATCCTGAAAGGTACCAGGCACATGAGTAAAACTATCTTGTACCCTCCAAATAATTTCAGATGCTAACTGAATATTACAAAGTAATCCCAGTCAACAACACATGAAGCAGAAGAATTGTCAAGCCAAGCCCTGTCTATATTTCTGACTCCTCAAAGCATGAGGTAAAGTAAAATGATTGTTATATTACCAAGTTTTGGGATAGTTTGATAATTAGAAATAGATAATTAAAAGAACAAGTCTCTTCAACTCTGTTTTTTTCAACATTTTATATGAAAAATTTCAAACATACAGAAAAGTAGAAGCAACTATACAGTGAACACCCATATACCACCATCTAAATTTTACAATTCAATTTTTGTTATAATTGCTTTATCATATTTATCTTACCATCCCACTATTGATACATTATAATATAAGATTCAAAATAAGTTGACATCAGTATACTTTATCCCTAGACATTTCATCATGCATTTCATTAACTAGAGTTCAGTATATGGTTATGTATTTTTTCTTTTATGAGAAAATTGGCACACAATGAAATACACAGATCTTAAATGAAAAGTGTCTGAGTTTTAACAATGGGTACGCTTGTATCACCCTAACCTTCCTGAAGATATAGAATGTTTACATTGCCTCATAAAATTCCTTCATGTGTCTTCCAAGTCAGTCTCTGAATCTAGCCCCTCAAGAAGCCATTTGCCAGTTGTTTTTCTATCATAAATTTAGTTTGTTCTAAAACTTCATATAAAAGTTACTGTAGATTTTCTAATCTTTATGTGAGGCTTGTTTTATTCACATTAATGTTTTTGAGATTCATCCATGTTGTATTTATTAGAGGTTTATTCCCTTCTATTACTCTTACCAAACACAGATTTCGTCCACCTGGTACCAATGAGCCAAACATTCAACACTGAGAATTGTAGTGGAGAAATTAGAGTCAATTTATTTGTAGAGTGGTAAGCAAGAACAGGAAAGTTATTGCTTTAAAAAAAGAAAAGTTCTGCCTGGACAGTGTTGCTCAGTGGATTGAGTGTCCTCCCATGCACCAAGAGGTTACTGGTCAGGGCACATGCCTGGGTTTCGGGTGGAGGGCGTACAGGAGGCAGCCAATTGGTGCTTCTGATTGATGTTTCTCTCTCCCTCTCCCTTTCTCTCTCTCTTAAAAAAAATCAATAAAAACATTAAAAAAAAGAAAAAAGTTCTAACTCCTGGATCCAGGGTTTGGGGTGGGTTTTAAGGGATTAGGTGGATCAGGTATGTGAAAATGATGGTGGGGCAAGTTTTAATTTGAATGTTATAGCTGGGAGTGGTATTCTTAAGGTGCTGCAAGGAAATGAATTTCCTGAGGCCCCCACAGGAGGATGAGGTTTCCTGGAAAGCTTTTATTGGTGATGTAATAGTAAGGGGCTCCCCTCCAAGGACCCATCTGTGTTATTCAGAGGTCAGCTAGATAGACACGATGATTTCACACACTGAGTTTAGGGGCCCTACTCTGTGGCTCTGTTCTTTATGAGATACTGCCTTATGTTTCCAGTTGCTGTCATAGCTCCTAAGTCTTTTACTCATTTCTTCAAGTCATGGTTTGGGGTTTTCTATTCAAGTTTACCCACTCAGGTGGGACTGCCAGGGCCTTCCCTTCATGCAAAAAAACCTCTAAAATGTGGAAACTCAACCATGCTCTTTTCCTAAGTGTATCTGCCTGCTTCTGCTTGCTCTCTGGTGCCTTTAGGCATCCCCACCCTCACCCGAAATTTTTATCTGTATTCTGTAGGAGGGTTGGTCTTATAGGAATTAATTTTCCAAACTTTGTGATTTTAGAATATGTAAATAAGATATTGAATGATACTAGATGATTCCCAATTCATCTTTTGTTTATTGTTCTATAAATATAATCTTTCAGACTTAGTATAGTAGGAATTGGAGATAGATACTTATATACATACTAGAGGCTCCGGGC
>NW_005364953.1:3968215-3972546 GCF_000412655.1 Myotis brandtii
TCCTCCATCATTGGGACAACCAAGCCTCCTGCTTGCTCTAGCTCCGTGGCTGCCGGCCACCATCTTGGTTGGGTTAATTTGCATATAGTTGCACTGATTGGCTGGTGGGTGTGGCTTAAGGCATAGCAAAGGTACAGTCAATTTGCATATTTGTCTTTTATTAGTATAGATGTGTATTTATTTATTTTAATATCTCCTGAATTCTTATGTTTGCCCTTTTTTTGTAGTGCATTTTGTAGAAAGAGAAATTAAATATTGTATTTAAGCTTGTATCTTTTTCTGATACAATTTTAAATTAAATATTGTATTAAAACATGTATCTTCATGTTTTAAAATTTGATTATGTTTTTTATTATTGGACAGTTTTTCTACTAAACAAGAATGAGTTTAGATATATACAGAATTATAATTTTGAGGTGGGCAAAGGTAAAATGGGGACATCTGTAATAGTGTCAACAATAAAAATAAAGCAAAAAGAAGAATTATAATTTTAAGTAAAAAAATATTTTTGACCAAAGATGACATGCCGACAATAAATGACAACTTTAAATAAAAATTAACAAAACTAACCTGTCTTAAGAAAGTGAAATAGCAAATCCAAATGATCTGACTTCACATTTTAAGTGTTGTCAAATCAGTTTTGAAAAACAAAGGTAATATAATTTGCATGGCATTTTGCTACAATTCACATTTTAATTCTAAATTTGTGGAATTGAGACTATGATTCTTAAAATAACCTCAAATGGACTGTAAATTATAAATTTCTAGTACACTGTAAACAGGATGTGTTGTTTACAGCTGTTTAGATCCACTAAATATCTGTAGATTTGCTTCCTCAGCTAGAGCAGGAACTTACTGGCTATAACTCCCTGCCTTGTTCAATAACTTCCAGTAATTATCAGGAAGAAAATGCAATAAATTTATGTAATAGACTCCCCCTTTGCCATAATATACAATCAGAGGCGATCAATGCTTCTTACAATAAGGAGAAGAATTACAACTGTGTTTTATTTTGTAGCTTTGGTAATACAGCTTTGCAAACCACCAGAGGGAGTAGAGTTAAACTTCAGTGGTCAAATTCCATTGCGGTAAAACATAGCCTCAGGCTGACATTTTACAAACCAGCAACACAACAAGAGGTTGTGTACTTCTTAGCAGACTATTTTATTTGCTCAGCCATCAAACTAGTGGGAAACCTTCACGTATTGCTGCTCTTTTAGTTCATATGACTGGAATTATGAGAATCTGTGAATATAATAAATAATAATCAAGTTTAACCTTTGGCCACATCCTTTCAAGAAGGGAGAGATAGACATAGCTGATAATGAAGCCTCCAGTGTTGCAGCAACCCACAATGACTTGTTCATTACAAAGTTATATTTGTTATGGTTTTAAAAATATACTTTTATTGTGGTTTAAATCAAAGGGCATTTTTGAGCCCTGCCTAGTTATGCTTAAAGTATAATTACACGCTACATATCTTGTTAAGTAAATGAAAGCCTTTTCTTGGTTATTTGTTATAAATTTTACTTTGCCTATAGCTAAGTGAAGGCCAGTCCTCTAAAGTGTTTCAAGTATAATGCACAGTGAATATAAAACAGTCCATTAATTGGGATAATAGGTCCCAGCATGTAATTGCATTTCTTAGGTACTATGGATAGCAACTGAATGAAGTGATATTTATTCAAGGTTGTTAGTCACCCGTGGATAACTTTATTTGTCCACTGACGCTTAAATAAATGCATCATCCATCAGTAAGAATATTTATAAAGAAATTTATAACAAAAATCATTATTGCGTCTCAAATTATGAAAGGAAACAGTATATAAAAGTTACTGAAGAATGCTACAATAAAGTCTTGTCAGTGCTCCAGGTTACTTTTATGGTGGCGGACAGTAAAATATTGTAGAAACTCAAAAATAAATATGAACTAAACATAACTTTATGTTGTTTTTTCCAATGAATTATCTGTAAGACCTGTAGTAAATTCCATCAGCAATTTCTAGCCACATATACTTGCACAGTTTCTCAAGGAAAAAAAAAGACTGCCAATAATCTGTTAATGTGCCACAAACCTTTGCAATCTCTCAAATGGTGTGCATGTGAGGTTTTATTTACAGTTGTAAAAATGTTTCCTTTAGTTTTCATTTAATAGGTTGTTGACTATTTCTATGATGTTAACATGTGTTATTTTAACACGTGCGGCTCTCCACAACTCATTCAGAAAGTCAAAAGGGTATCCCAGAGCTCCTTTAGCTCAGAAAAAGATTACCTTCTTTCCCAGAAATCTTTTGCAGGATGAGGGGAGGGCCCAGAACTTTGACTGATTTACCACGCTTCTGTACCCCTCAATGTCTCAACTTCCCCCTGCATTTTGTGTTCTAAGACTATCTGGATGAATTCTATGATATCCTTTGCTCTGTTCACATCAATTCCTGAAAGAAGTCCAGGATTCCTAGAATCCTTGATCATCTTAGTGTTGACTGTATTCCCCATGAGGCCCTTGGCCTGTGAGTCAGCCTCTACCTATTGTACCGCATCACTTCCTATTTCTTTGCTTTATCCTTCTCCATACCATCTACCAACTTTTTATTTATTAAATAATTACTTATCTGTTTTCTATGATAGCAATTGCATTAAAACTATTTCTTGAATGACTGACTGAATGACTGAATGAATCTTTCCCCTTTCTTTGGATTCAAAATAGACATTTCTAAAATTAAAATAAGGAAAATGTTTTCTTGAAAGAGGAGGATTTTATGGAGCTCCAAGGGACAGTGTATAATATCTTCTTGTATTATTGAATAACCCTTAAGGAACAGATATATTTCTCGTACATGAACCAGGAATTTTTTGTACCATTTATGTTACTGATCACATCATGCTCCTAAATATGAGAATGGTTTTGTTTATTGACTTGGGAAGTTTTGCTGCTTCTGGGTTCCTGTTAGACTATAGTACTTAGTACTGCCTGGATTTTCCTCAACTGTGTTCCTATAGAATCCTTCATATTGGTGTAGATATGTATAAGGTATCACACAAGTAATGACTCTTTGGCTCAGGACTTTTAAAATTTAAATTGATAGACCATAGTAGCTTGTTCATTCAGACCAAAAATTTAAATTGTCCCCATCTTCTCAGTTGTATTAAACCTTTAGAGTATTGCTATGAGATCATAAAGGTATTTGGCAAAGAGCTGAAAATGGAGAAAAAGGGTCTGTTAAGGGCTGTATCAATTTAATTGGCAATTTCACTCTTACATACAAATGAGCCAATGTTCTAAGAATCTTGGCATTTTCCTTTCAGCTACAAAGAAATAGGAGACACAAATTAATTACTTTATCCTTAAAATCTTGCAGATGCATTTTGTTTTAGAAAGAAGACATTTACTTATTCTTCAGGTTTTTCTAGGAGTAAACACTTTTTTAATGACAAAGAATGCATAAGTGTTCTATTGTAGAAGGAAAAATAAAAGATTTAAAAGGAGAAGACAGATTACTAATTTTGAAATCAGAGCTCATGGATAACCTAACACAATATCACCATTAACTAATATTGATGGGTGCTTAATATATCTAATATTTCTGTACCCTTTCATAACAATTCAGGAAGGAGAGGCATTAGTTTTGTATGATATCCTTTTAACTTCTTGATCAGCAATTTCATATTTCTGGAAAATATGAGATATGCTGTCTTTTAGAATCTTATTTGGCATGGTCTTTAAAATTAGAATAACTGTGTTTTTTTAGGGATTCAGTCTGGATTATAAGTCCTTAATGCCATTTTATGACAAATAGTGGGGTACATTGATGTATACTAGTTGTTCTATGGTTGAAAAGGGTAATATATTAAAACCATAAAAGGAAGATGCTCTATAGCAGTGGTTCTCAACCTTCCTAATGCCGTGACCCTTTAATACAGTTCCTCATGTTGTGGTGACCCCCAACCATAAAATTATTTTCGTTGCTACTTCATAACTGTAATTTTGCTACTGTTATGAATCGTAATGTAAATATCTGATATGCAGGATATATTTTCATTGTTACAAATTGAACATAATTAAAGCATAGTGATTAATCATAAAAACAATATGTAATTATATATGTGTTTTCCGATGGTCTTAGGCGACCCCTGTGAAAGGGTTGTTCGACCCCCAAAGGGGTCTCGACCCACAGGTTGAGAACCACTGTTCTATAGGCTTCTGATGTGGTATACCTAAATAAATTTTCAGTGAGAAGACTGCATCTATTCCAGTGATGGCGATTTTGAGCTCGGTGTGTCAGCATTTTGAAAAACCCTAACTTAACTCTGGTGCCGTGTCACATATAGAA
>NW_005364953.1:3972922-3992445 GCF_000412655.1 Myotis brandtii
TATCTTCCCTTTAATTTTTCCTAGACACTCTGATTTTACTTATGTCTCTCACCTTTGTTTTCCCTCCATCCCCCACCGCAACAGTAACTTGCTCCAGGCTCACTTTTCTCTAGTGCAGCGGTTCTCAACCTGTGGGTCGCGAACACTGAAAATACATCCTGCATATCAGATGTTTACATTATGATTCATAACAGTAGCAAAATTACAGTTATGAAGTAGCAACAAAAATAATTTTATGGTTGGGGTCACCACAACATGAGGAACTGTATTAAAGGGTCACGGCATTAGGAAGGTTGAGAACCACTGCTCTAGTGTCTAGGAGATCCATCTGCCACCAGAACTACGATTCCCAGCATTCCTGGTGCTCCCCACACTCTACGTTTTCCCTTCCTTCTCTGTCTTCATCCCATGGCCTCCCACTCTGCCACATACCCCCAAGCCTCTGGCTCTTCTGCTCTGCTCTCCACCCAGTGGCTTGGGGGAGCGACCAAGGAAGCCACATCCCCCCAAGCTGCCGGCTCTCCCTCTCTGCTCTCCACCCGGCGCCTGTGTATGCAAATTAACCCACCATCTTTGTTGGGTTAATTTGCATATTCACTCCTGATTGGCTGGTGAGCGTAGCGAAGGGATGGTCAATTTACATGTTTCTCTCATTATATAGGATCTCTCATCTTAGCACAACTTCTCTGCAGAGCTTGCTTTCATTTTCAGGCTTCTTTATTTTTCTTTGAAATATAAGTTGACTTAAAATCTACTTTCTTAAGAAGCACCAGTGAAGGGCTTAGAGATTTTCTTAATAATGTATATCTCTCTTGCTATCTAGGAATCAATTTATTTTTTATTTTTTATTTTTTTTTAATTTTTTAAAAAAATATATTTTATTGATTTTTTACAGAGAGGAAGGGAGAAAGATAGAGAGTTAGAAACATCGATGAGAGAGAAACATCGATCAGCTGCTTCCTGCACATCTCCCACTGGGGATGTGCCCGCAACCCAGGTACATGCCCTTGACCGGAATCAAACCTGGCACCTTTCAGTCCGCAGGCCGACGCTCTATCCACTGAGCCAAACCGGTTTTGGCTAGGAATCCATTTAAACTTTATATTATACACCTCTCTTCAAAGTGCTATCTGCATATGGAACAGTGCCAAATATATTAACATGTTCCTAATGTAGACTAGAAATTCTACTTATGGTAAAATTTTGTAGGTCTGTATCACAATTTGACTTTAACCTGTTCCCAATTTTGCTTCCTCTTTTTTCTTCTCAAATGTTAGAACTTTGTTGCAGAAACCCCCAAATTGCAACATTACTTGCTTATCTCTAAATTCTCTTCCAAATCTGATTAGGCTTCTGATATCTTCTACATATAGATTCTCTGGCAAAAACACAGTTTCCTCTTATCCCTTCATTACTAATATCACAAAAACAGAAGATGACTTGGCCTTCAACAATATGAACTATCATGAGAATCACATCTGTCATACTTCTTTATATAGTCACCATGGTGGGAATGCTTCATAATTGTTAAAATAGTACACAAGCAAAAGTGAGTTATATCACTTTTGATACTTGCATCTACTTTCCTTCCTGACCATATCCATCTGCTACTTTCATAAAATGATCCAAGAATGAAAATTGTAGATAAGGGAACTCTGCCGGAAGCCAATTCCAGCATGTCATAATTGCAAGAGTTTCATCAAAAGGTTGATGGAACTTGGTGACTCAACAAGAGCTGAGTCACATATGTTGTCACCTGTTGGGAATGGCTGAGGGTGAATGGCTGGCATTTCCCCAAACCTGAAAAGGGATGATTGTTTGCTGCCAGACAGCTCAGGGCATCTTAATCTACATGTTATTGCCTCCTCCTGGCCAAACACCTGAACATCCATAGGTGATTCTTCCAATCTGACAATGGACTCTGTATACGAAACCGGACCCTTTGATGTATATATCTCTACCTCGCCTCAGGACAATTTGTGTTAATAAAAAGCATGGGGTCCTGAGACGAGGAGACCTTAGTTTCTTTACCTAGGCTCCTCTGACCCCAAATGCCTTTCAAAATTATATTTCGTCTCTGGAGTCTTACTTAAGTTACACCAGCCCCTTTTCCAGGTTGCTGAACCCTTCTTAATGCCAGAACTAGAACCCTGGCAGAACTCCAAGGGCCAATATCCTATATAATAAGAGCCTAATATGCTAAGTGTCCAGTCGTCTGGTTGGCTATTCAACCAATCAAAGTGTAATATGCTAATGATATGCTAAAGTTGCTCAACTGCTTACTATGACGTGCACTGACCACTAGGGGGCAGACAGTCAACTGGTTGACCAGTCGCTATGATGTGCACTGACCACAGGGTGTAGACGCTCCAACTGGTAGGTTAGGTTGCTGTTGGGGTCCAGCCAATCGGGACTGAGTGAGTTGGGCCAGACATGCCCTGGAGTCCTCCCACGGTCCCTACCCAACCCCGACTGTGCACCGGTGGGGTCCCTCAGCCTGGCCTGTGCCCTCTCACAATCTGGGACCCCTTGAGGGATGTCGGAGAGCTGGTTTTGGTCCGATCCCGCAGGCCAGGATGAAGGGACCCCAGTGGTGCATGAATTCATGCACCAGGCCTCTAGTCTTAAAATAAACAATGAAAAAATGAGTGCAAACTATCAAAATCAACTTTTTTGGAATTCGTAAATAAGCAAATATTTACAGGAATCAGGCAATAACTGAATAAAGAAAAAGGTGACTTAAACGTGGATGTAGAGCTCTGTGGTGTTTTAATTAGCCTTTCAACATTCCCCTCCCTAGCATAGCAGTTACTTTAAAGACAGCACTCACATTCTTGGTGTAGGCTCCTATTTTCAGAGGGAGCAGAGTAGAGCTTATTCCTAAGAACTTGTATGTGTCTGCTTTGACCTAACTGACGGTTCCTTAAAGGCCTGACACAAGGGTTTGTTTGTTTTTCTAACTCAGAACTCTCTCAGTGCAGAAAAGTCCTAAACACAGGGTGTTTGTCAAAACAAACAAACACTGTAAGGCAAGTGAACAATCTGCTGCTGCCTGGAGCAAAATATTACAATTGGAGGAAACAATAGACATATTGAAAGCCTGAGTGGAAAATCTGGGGAGTGAGTTAATTTGAAGAATAAAATAATTGAAAAGCTCCCACAAATAATAGGAAATCTGAAAAGTCATGTTTATGGTCATAGAAAACCTGTGAAGGCCTTAAGTTTTCACCTGTGGCTGATCTTTAGGCTCAGCCCAATTCAGAAGTGAAAGCTAAGGTAGTGTTAAGAGAGTGGCTAAGTATTGAGGGAGTGTCCAATACAGATCGAATTTGCAAAGACTAGGAGAGTTTTTTTTTTACTGTTTAAAAAAAATTTTTTTTAATCCAGCCAGTTTAGCTCAGTGGTTGAGCATTGAGCCAGGAACCAAGAGGCCACCGGTTCAATGCCTGTTCAGGGCACATGCTAGGGTCTTTCTGCAGCTAGGGTTCAGGAATCTGGAGAAGGGGCTGTGTATAAATGGATAAACTAGACAAGAAATATAAATTTGGAAGGCATTTTGGGGGAGCCAGGAGAGGCTTAGCTCTAGTGACTAAGCTCTCCAAATCTCCGGACCCATGGCTTTTTATTAACACATTTTGCCCTTTAGCAAAGCAGATACACATATCAAAGGTAAGATCCAGTAAACAATAAAGGATCATCAGGTTAGGGGGATTGCCTTTGGCTGTTCCAGCAGCAGGTAACAATATGCAGATTTTCAGTCCTGATGAAAGAGTCCATTCAACCTTTTGAGGACTTCTTGTATTTATTATGACCTGCTGGACTTAGCCTCCAGCAGGCATATGCCTGGGTTGTGGGCTTGATCCCCTTGGGGGGGGGGGGGCAGAAGGCAACCAATCGATGGTGTTTCTCTCTCATAGATGTTTCAATCTCTCCCTCTCCCTTCCTCTCTCTCTAAAAAATCAGTAAGATATGTTAAAAATTTATTTTTTATTTTTTAATTATATTTGATGTACAATATTATATTAGTTTCAGGTGCACAATGCAATGATTTGACATTTATATAACTTATATAGTGATCGTTCTGATAAATCTAGTACCCATCTAACACCATACATAGTTGTTACAATATTGATTATGTTCCCTTTGCTTACTTTATATACCCATTACTACCAATTAGTACTTTTTAAAAATTTTTATTTTTTTCAATTACAGTTTATATTCAATATTACTTGTATTAGTTTCAGGTGTATGGCATATTGGTTAGACAATCATATACTTTACAAAGTGTTCTCCCTGATATTTCCAATACCCACCTGGTACCATACATAGTTATTACAATATTATTGACTATATTCCCTATGCTATACTTTACATCCCTATGGCTATTTTGTAACTACCAATCTGTACTTCTCAATCTCCACTTTTTTCACCCAGCCTCCCAACCCCCTCCCCTCTGACAAGCATCAGTTTGTTCTTTGTATCTATGAGTCTGTTTCTGCTTGCTCATTTATTTTGTTTTTTAGATATAAGTGAAATCATATGGCATTTGCCTTTCTCTATCTGACTTATTTCACTCAGGACAATATTGTCTAGGCCAGTGGTCGGCAAACTGCAGCTCGCAAGCCACATGCGGCTGTTTGGCCCCTTGAGTGTGGCTCTTCCACAAAATACCATGTGCGGGCGCATGCGCAGAAGTCGGTATTTTGTGGAAGAGCCACACTCAAGGGACCAAAGAGCCGCATGTGGCTCGCAAGCTGCAGTTTGCCGACCACTGGTCTAGGCTGATCCATGTTGTTGCAGATGGCAAGATTTCATTCTTTTTTATGGCTGAGTTCTATCCATTGCATATATGCACCCCCTTCTTTATCCATTCATCTATTGATGTACACTTGGGTTGCTTCCATATCTTGGCTATTGTAAATGCTGCAATGAACATATGGATATATATGTCCTCTGCCCAGTTTTTAATTGGATTGTTGTTTTTGGTGTTGAGTTGTCTGAGTTCTTTATAAATTTTGGACATTGCCTTTGTGCTGGAAAAGCAGTGTTAACCAGCTGGTAGAGCCTGGGCAGGCGGTCCAAGCCTGGGATTGGTCGAAGGCTCATCTCCACAGGCTCCTTTATCCACTCCTTTTTTCCTCAGGGACTATTAACATTTTCTAGAATCTGAGTTTCTGTCTTAGATGTTCACTTTAAAAAATTATAAGGGAACAATTATTTTTTTTCCTGCTTATAGAAGTTACTTATGTCTGTGTAGGGTTGTCACAGCAGGATGAACTCCCACCCCCATGCAGTCCTGGGAAGGATGCAGCCTTGGATTTGGTGGGGTGATTGTCAGAGGCTGCAGCACTAGAGCACAGGGGGTGGGTGGTATGAGGCAGTGGCATGAGGTGTGGGGCTGGCGCCAGGGATGGAGGTGCTGCCCCTGGCCCTGCCACTCCCGCTGGAGTTCCTTGCCTTGCTCTGTCCATGCTGAAGTCTTCGCCTGAACCCCCCCTTCCCCGCCCCCAGGACGTTCCCGCAGATACTGGCCTCTTTGTGCCTAGCATCAGTGAGGCTGGAAGATGGCCTGGATACTCAAGATGGACGAGGTGATCGAGTCCAGGTTGGTGCACAACTTCAATGCCAACCTCTCTGGCATTGGGCAGGAACTAGACACTAGCGCCTACAGCATGAGTTATGTCTTGGCTTGCCCATCTTCAAGCAGGAAGATTCCAGCCTTGCTATGGAAGGTGAACCTATCCCCCCTCTTCCTTTTCAGTATGTGATGTGTGTGCTGCAGTGTCTCCAGTAGTAAAACTGCATGATGAAATGCTAACTTACCTGAACCAAGGTCAGTCTTATGAAATACGGATGCTGGAAAATCAGAAATGGGAGATATGCCTGAGATCATTGGAAATTTGGTAAAGAGTATCTTAAAGGTTATATTCCATGATAAACAGTATACAGAGCATTAACAACTTGAAAGTTAAAAGTGGAATCGCCCAGGAGAAAGACTTCTTGATTTAGAAATTCCTGTGTCTGTGGGAATAATTGACACAAGGACAAATCCAAGCCAGTTAAATGCAGTTGAATTTCTGTGAGATCCTGTGAAACACACATCTGCTTTCATTCAGGTGCACTGCATCAGCACAGAATTTACTGCACGGAAGCAGGGAGGTGAAAAGGGAGTGTCTTTTAGCATCCAGGTAGACAGCTTTAAGCAGAATGAAAATGGAGAACACATAAATCATCTACACTCAGCTAGCTGCCAAATCAAAGTTTTTAAGCCTAAAAGTGCAGACTTGAAACAAAAAAATGACTGAGAGAAGATGGAGAAGAGAACTCCTCACGAAAAGGAAAAGTATCAGGCATCCTATGATACCACAATCCTCACAGTGTTCTCCATGGCCAGATACTCCCACATGCTATGTGCTAGATACCCCCAGGCTATGTGAACAATAGCTCCTCTACAATGCCCCCTTTACCTCCCCACAGAGGAGCACTTGCAGTGTCCCCGACAGTAATTCTTCCCCAAATCATCAGGGAGATGGAGTTTCACAGACTTCTAGTGAACAACTTCAGCCTTCAGACACAACCCAGGAAACAGCAGTGGCTGCTCAAAAACAGATTCTCTTCCTACACAAGACTGTTTTCCAATTTTTCAGTTGCTGACTTATTAAAACTGACAAAAGAAGATTTAGTCCAAATTTGTGGTACAGCGGATGGAATTCAGCTCTATAATTCACTGAAGTCAAGGTCGGTTAGGCCACGCTTAACCATCTATGTCTGCCAGGAGCAGCCGGGTAGCAGCAGGTTGCAGGCAGTGGAGCTGAGAATGGCTGTGGGACACCCTCCGTTTATCATTCAATCTACTTGGAAGAAATGGTTGCCCTAGAAGTTGCTCGAAAACTTGTGTTGCTGTTTAATATTCCTTTCTACCAAAATAACCAGGTTTACAGGCAGGGTCCTACTGGTATTCACATTTTTGTTAGAGACCAGTTGGTTCAGAACTTTTAGGATGAGATTTTTTTTTTATTCTCCACAGTAAAAGTTGAAAATAGTGGTGGTATCCACATAATTTTGAGGTGATTGATGTCTCATGTAGTCTGAACTATATTTAGTTCCAAATAAAGTCACACTTAAAAGTGTGTGAATACTGAATCCAAGAAGTTTTGGGATTAGAAACTACTGTATGAAATATTTCATATTGGAAACACAAGATGACCTTTCTAATGAGCTGTATGAGAGGTGACTCGCCTCACTGTCCCTGCCATAGCCACGCATCCTTGTGAGTGTAGGCCAGGGGTGGGCAAACTTTTGGACTCGAGGGCCACAATGGGTTCTTAAACTAGACCGGAGGGCCGGAACAAAAGCATGGATGGAGTGTTTGTGTGAACTAATATAAATTCAAAGTAAACATCATTACATAAAAGGGTATGGTCTTTTTTTTTTTTTTTTAGTTTTATTCATTTCAAACGGGCCAGATCCGGCCCGCAGGCCATAGTTTGCCCACGGCTGGTGTAGGCACATCCGGACAGCACGTGTGCTTGAAGGCCAGGGTGCCGGCAGGGCTGCCTGCTTCTCTGGCAGAGGCCCATAGATAGAGTTCCTAGAAGCAGCCTTTGCTGTATTTTTCCACTGAATGCAGTTTGGAAATGAGTATAAAAACATACTTGTGGATATTTACCTTCCTGTGCCAGTTTGGCCTTTATTGCCTGAACCTTCTGCTGACCTGGAGCTATGGGACAGTGCTGTTGTGGAGCCAGCATGGAATCTACAGAGAGATGTGATGCACTGATACCGTGATTGGTGGTCAGGTTTGGCACCTTCTCAGAAGAAATTTATGGGTGTGAGTCTTATGTAATCATGCCAGATTGGGGAAGAGCCAAGCAGGAAGACAGCTGGAAGGGAGCTGCATTATCAAGAGTACCTTGGTGAGAGGATCAGTGTAAATCTTAATAAGTACAAAGACTTTTGTGCTTTGCTTTGTCACAGATTTATTGAAAAGCTTTTTACTTCTGCTTCCATTTTTAGCTTTTTGTTTCTGGTGTTCATTTTTGAAGCCCCATTGCCCTTTAAACTTATGTGTTTTTCTTTCTCTTTTCCCCCATCCCTCTGTCTTCGACTGCCCTTCCTAACTCACCTGGCACCATCCCCTTAAACATTTTTAAAGCTCTATCCTAGACATTGAAAGTAAGTGACCTAAGCAGGAGAAAAAGTATAGTTTCTGACTTGGTGTTAAGGGGTCTTTGTTCAACAAGTTGAAATTATTCTTGGAACATTACACATCATAAATCAAATACTAAATTGTACCATGAAAATTCCTTACACTTCTGAAATATTGAGCTTTAGTGCAATCATGAGTAAATATTCTGGTATTATTTAGAAGCTTTTTTATATACCTCATAATAGTTTCTTTTTATGTAAAAAGATTGCCTCTTTCACAAAACCAAATGCTTGTCTGCCAGTATGCTTTTCAAAGGGAACCCATTGTTTTTGCAATTTTTCCTACTATCTTTATCTCTTCCCTTCACGCAAAGCTTTTCCCAAAATTCATCAGCAAGCATTTTTGAGGTCTCTGGTGTAGCACACCCAATTTGTTTTTAAACTTCACTTCCATTTTAATTATAACATCTCTGTCCATTTAACTAGGTGTCTTGGTTTTGAATGTATTATTTGATCCTTATCTTTGTTCAGGCAGAAGTAGGAAGGAGTAATTTTGAATTTAAAATCTTTCCCAGAAGATAAACTACTTCAGTGGGTAAAAGCTTTGACATTTTATTTTATTCATAAAGGAGTTTGTCTGATACAACGAAACACTGTAAATATTTCTATCTTTGTTTTAAAAATATCTATAACTCCTATAGACCCTAAAGTAGGAGTGCCATCCGTTCTGTCATTTTCCCTTTAGGCTTTTGTATGACCACATGTTTTCTGTACCAATCACTTGGGAAAGAAGGGAGCTTCTATTAATTGTTTTAGTTTTGCTTGTCTATTTAGCATTCATTTTTTGAGTCTCAAGATTTATGGAGCAATAAATGCCATTTAATGCTGTGTGCTATTTTGAATTCCTCATCGGGTTTTAGAAGTGGGGTAAAATAATTAAAAGCTCATCAAACTTGAAATTACACCAAGTGGTGTTGAGCATTATTCTGTCCCAGTGAAACAACTTAAGTTATGGTGCCAGCAAATTTGCTACTTTTATTTTTAAATCCTCACCTGAGGATAAGGTTATTGATTTTAGAGAGAGAGAGAGAGAGAGAGAGACTGAGAAATATCCCTGTGAGAGAGAAACATCAATTGCTTGCCTCTTGAATATGCCCCAACCGGAAACCAAACCTTAACCTAAGTATATGCCCTGACTGGGAATTGAACCTATGACCTTTGGTGCACAAGTGTATACTCTAACCAACTGAGCCACATCGGCCAGGGCACTATTTTTTTTTAATAGGATGTATACATTTCAGTATAATAAATGTTTTCTGATTGTTTTGAAAAAAAAAAGTATTATTATTAAGTATTATTATTATTGGGTATCCTTTGTCTATAACCATTCTTTCCCATCATCATTTACCCCCTCTATGCTCTCTCCACCCTTCCCCCCCACCCCATCATCATATTTTCTCCATGTTTAGGAGTTCTCTTTTTTTTTCTTTTTTTGCTCAATCCCTCCACACTGCCCCCACTAACACCTACCCCCAACCAGAGTTGTCTGCCTATTCTCTATCTATGACTCTGTCTCTGTTTCAATTTGTTCATTAAATTCCACACATGACTGACGGATATTAACCCCTTATCAGATGTATCATTGGGGAATATCTTCTTTCATTCAGTGGGTTCTCTTTTCATTTTGTTGATAGCTTCATTTGCTGTACAAAAACTTTTTAGTTTAATGTAGTCCCATTTGCTTATTTTTTCTTTTGTTTCCCTTGCCCAAGGAAATATACTAGTATTAGAAAAAATATTACTAAGAGAAATGTGTGAGATTTTACTGCCTATGTTTTCTTTTAGGATGTTATGGTTTCAAGTCTAACATTTGTCTTTTCTTTTTAATCATCACCCGAGGATATGTTTTTATTGATTTTAGAGAAGGAGAGAGGGAAGAGGAAGGGAAGGAGGGTAGGAGGTAGGTAAGTAGAGAGGGAGGGAGAGAGAATATCATCAATGTTAGAGAGAAACATTGATCAGTTACCTCCGGTATGTGTCCCAACTGGGTATCAAACCTGCAACCTAGGTATGCACCCTGACCAGGAATTAGACCTGCAGCCTTTTGGTGTATGGAATGATGTGCCAGTCAACTTACCCACCTGGCAAGGGCTAACATTTAAGTCTGTAATCCATTTTGAGTTTATTCTTGTGTATGGTGTAAGAAGGTGGCCTAGTTTCATTTTTTTGCACATATCTGTCCAATTTCCCCAACACCATTTATTGATTAGATGGTCTTTGCCCCATTGTACTAATATATTCTTGCCTCCTTTGTCAATTATAAATTGACCATAAAGGCTTAGGTTTATTTCTGGGCTCACTGTTCTCTTCCATTCATCTGTATGCCTGTTCTTATGCCAGTACCATGCTGCTTTGATTACTGTAGCCTTGTATCTCATACTTTGTTCTTCTTTCTCAACATTGCTGTGGCTATTTGGGGTCTTTTATGGTTCCATATAAATTTTTGGATCATTTGTTCGACTTCTGTAAAATACATCATTGGTATTTTGATAGGAATTATGTTGAATCTAGAAATTGTTTTGGGTAGTATGGCTTTGAGTATTTTCTGATTAGATATGGATCATGCAAAAAACTTCATACTTTATGAGTAGGAAGCAATTTATAGAGTCATCTTGCATATTAAGTAGAAAAATAATCACTAGGAATGTAATGTGCACTGATTATGTGCTTAGAACTGTGCTAGATGCTACTACATTAGGAGAAAAAATAACCAAACCAAAGACAACGTTCTTCATTTCTTGACTTTCTTACTCTGAATTCCTAAATCAATGAAAGTAACATCTCTCATTTGACAATAAGTTATATTGGTGTCTTGGGTATATTTACTTTTTCCTTTTGTCAACTTCAAAGACTGCATCAGTCCTAGGGTAAAGTGAAAAGTAAAGTGAATCTATCCCAGATACAGACAACTGATGGAAATCTCATTTAGGGGCATCAGGGCAGGAGGGGAGTTCCTTGTAATCACAAGATCACCCAGCCACTGTATAATAAGCACACACACACAGAAAACTATTGTGGTTAAATTAGAAATGCTTCCAGGGAGGGAATAAAAATGATTTTCATATTTGTTTCTTGCTCTAATGCTGGTTTCATAAGAGGGATGAAAATCTTGACTTCCAGGGCTGGAGTTATTCACCTGTTCTAGAAGTATGATGTTGTCATCTTAAGTTCTAGCTAATGCTTGCTGCAAAAGTTGTGAAGGAACGTCCTGAAAATAGTTGTAGAGTCTGATCAAATTTGCTAAAGTTTAATTTTCCTCCTATTCTGGGCTGCCAGGTTTCAAATTGAAAGGGGAGGCGCAGCACTGAATCTAATTTTTAAAAGTGCCTAATGGAATCTTAGCTTTCCAATAGATAATCCATAAAAATATTTATTAAAATGTTAAGCAGAGGTATTTTCTTATTTAAGGTGGTTAATTATTCCAGGTAAGATATATTAACTATAATGCAGTGGCAGAGAAAAATTACAAAACAGTCTTGGATTTATAAATTGAGGTAAGGGATTAGTAGATGGGATGATTCTTTCTAAAATCTATTATTGAGCTCTTCTATTTATTTCATGGATCCATTCCTCATTTGTCGGTGAGCACATATAAGAATAAAAGTATATAAAAAATGGTTCCTGCCCATGTATGGAAGAATTTTTCTTTACTTGTTCTCATCCTTACAAATGCACATTTTCCCTCTGTTTAAATAAAACTCCAATTTCTATTTAAATGTGTGTTTATGCATTATCCACCTGCTATCTTGCTCTTTTAAGTCATTTACCTCCTGTCTCACAGGTTTCTTAGAAACATTTTGGGAAGTGGTATTTAAACTCCCCTACCTTGCCCTTCTTTTACTTACTACCTTTAATTCTCACGACTCACAATTTTAGTCTGAGATGAAGAATATCATGTAACCTACATTTCTCTAATCTGACTCATTTTTTATCACTTTCATATCACTTTCCCACATGATCCATAGTTACCCTGACACAGTTTGTACTTTTTTCTAAATGAAATTTGTTTCTTGTCCCATTCTCTTTTCAATGCCTGGCAGAGGACAGGCTTTCCTGAAAGCACAGCTGCTTGGCATTATCTGTGCTTATTGGTGACCCTGAGAAAGGGTGTGTTTTAATCACTTATTTACTCCTTTAGTGAGGGAGGAATTTTCGCCCTGGGGCAGTAGTCGGCAAACTCATTAGTCAACAGAGCCAAATATCAACAGTACAACAATTGAAATTTCTTTTGAGAGCCATATTTTTTAAACTTAAACTATATAGGTAGGTACATTGTTATTAACTTAATTAGGGTACTCCTAAGGCTTAGGAAGAGCCACACTCAAGGGGCCAAAGAGCCGCATGTGGCTCTCGAGCCGCAGTTTCCCGACCATGGCCCTAGGGTATGGGTAAACACACTTAACACTGGACAGATGATATGGGCAGTAGTTAAATGTTACATTATTACAGCCTAGGGGAGGAGCACACAACATAACGCACAGAGCCACACGGGGAGGCAGGTGTTATAGTATTAAGAGGGTGTGGTGCTCCCCTCCCCCAGTTTCCACAGGAGGCTGTGCTTGGCTTGTTTGAATAATTCTGTGGGCTGGCTAGGAACTGAAATCCACTACTCAGGGATAAGCAAGAACTGTGCCTGGTCTCCTTGATAAGAGGGTTTTTTGGCTAAAGGTGGTTATTTGTGGGAACATACTAGGGAGGTGAACTTGCCTAGACCATTTGAAGCCCTCCCAGTTTCACCACATGTCAAGGCAGCACATAATATTGGGCCTTAATTTTAAGCCTATACCACAGGGTATAAGCAACCAAAGTGGGCAATGGAAAGGGGAAGGGTAAAATAAGGACCTGTGGAAGAAAGTTTGTTGACCTGAGATTTGACTTGTTGGGTAGTTGAAGGCCTGAGAACAATACTTTTGTGGGTGATAGCTGATCTTCATTCCTCCCATCCAGGCCGGAGTTTGGGCTGGTTGTAGAGTTGGACACAACTATCCTTTTTTCTCTGGTTCTACCATGGGGAATTAAATTAGATAGGCTTAGAAATATAATATTCAGTCATGAAATTAAAATTGAGAGCCCGGAACCTAGTCTAACAAAAACATCAAATCAAATGAACTGGTGTTTGGTGGAATTAAGTTTTGGTATCTAAAACTTGGGTATCCTTTGTCTGGAACTTGCTGTTTCTAACAGTGTCCATATTCTATAACCTCAGTCTTGTAGCTGCTATGATTACCCCCACTTACCCCTCATTAAATATTGTAGTTCCATCTCTTTTCTCCTGTGGGCAGTCTTTCTGGGCCTCCTGAGGTGACAATTAGCTAAATTTAGGAATCAATTTGTGCTTATGTGCTAATAAGAGAAGGCAATGGGTTCACATTCCCTTCCCAGGGGGCATATGTACATTTAAATGGTGCTTTACAGAATACTTTCCCTAACTCTGCTAATCAGATGAAAAATTAGTACTACTCTATGGTTTGATACCCAGGATATGGTCTCAAGCTACTGGATTCAGATCCGAATCTATAATTGCTATTGTGACCTTGCAAAAGCTGCTTAACACTTTTCTGTGCTTTAGTTTCCACATATGAAAAATGAGGGTGATAATAGCTAACACATATCAAGCAGTTAGTATGTGCAGGTGCTGTGCATGCTAAATTTCATTTGATCCTTACATGTCTATGAAGTGCAGGTATATTGCGCTTTATTGCACTTCCCAGATTTTTTTTTTTTTTTACAAATTGAAGGCAAGACCTTTTACCAGAAAAAAAGATTATGACCTTCTTTATTGCAATACTTGCTTTATTATAGTGGTCTGGAACTGAACTCACAATATCTCTGAAGTATGCCTGTAAGTATCATTGTTACTCCTATTTTCACACATGAGAAAATTGTTAGTATATCTAATCTTTAAGATCTCATAATTAGAATAATAACTAACATTTACTGAGTACTAAACTGTATACTAAAAAATATTCTAAATGCTCAATACACATCTCACTTAATCTCTACAACTGCTAAGTATATTTTCTGAATAATACAGCAAGTCAATTCTCCTAGGTCCAATTTACTCATTAGCACAGTGGTTCTCAACCTTGGCTGCACATTAGAATCACCTGGGAATCTTTTTAAAATCCTGATTTCTGGGCCTCATCCTCCAGAAATTCTGTTTCTTTGTTACTAATGTTGTGGCACCCCACAACAAAGAAACAGAATTTCTGGAGGATGAGGCCCAGAAATCAGGATTTTAAAAAGATTCCCAGGTGATTCTAATGTGCAGCCAAGGTTGAGAACCACTGCATTAGCAGAACAGGGATAATAGTACTCACCTTTTAAGGTTGAGATAGCAGTTTTACAACCTCATGAAGCTGCAGGGAAGATAAGATGAGGTAACATGGGGAAAGCTTAAGAACGTAGTACATGCTCAGTAAATAGTAGCTACTATTTAATTCTTTAGTTTACTTTCCCTGGGAAGGGGCTGGATGTGTCAATGGTTACTTGCATCCACATTTTATACAAGACATTTTATTCTTCCACTTTCTATTTCTATACAGACAAACATTCCTCTGGCATGCTTATTAAAGAGAAGCCACAGCTCACAACTTCCACATGAACCATTTACTTGTATAGTAGCTGCTGCATTTTCACTAATGGATGCAATCATTATTTAATAACAAATTTTACACAAAATACCTGAAAATATATCTTCTGAGTGTTTCAAGAATAGGTCATGGTTCTATTTTGAGAATGGGCCATGGTACTGGTAGAATGTTGATGAAAGCATTTATTGAATGTAATGTAACATGTTACTCATGCTCACCATGGAATTATATATGAATAATACTTGAGTGCTTACTTTGTGCCAGATGCCATAATAAGATGTTTGACATAATTAGATATTTATGTCTCCTACTCCTCTCAGCCATCCCCTGAGCTAGTTATTATCACCTATTTTACAGAGGAGAAAATAGAGACTTAACTAGATTAATTAATGATGTTATAAAGCTTGTAAATGACTAGTAATTCTATCAAACTTAAAAGCCTGAACAACTGCCCTAGCCAGTTACTCAGTGGTTGGAGCATCGGTCCGCAGACTAAAGGGTCTCGGGTTCAGTTCCAGTCAAGGGCATGTACCTTGGTTGCAGGCTCAATCCCTGCCCCATTTGGGGCAAGTTTAGGCAACCAATGGATGTATATCTCTCACATCAGTGTTTCTCTCTCTCTCTCTCTCTCTCTCTGTTTCTCCCCCTCCCTTCCACTCTCTCTACAAAAAAGAGCAATGGGAAAAATACCTCGGGATAACAACAATAACAAAAAGCCTAAGCAGCTACTTCTCTTCCCTTCATTCCAGTCTTGGCTTGTTTCTGATCTACTTTCCCATATATAGTGTTATGTACCAGTATGAGCTCTCAAAAATAAAATTATCATCTTTCTTTTACAAAAGAAATGTAAGAAATTTCCCTCTCGGTCCCTGAGAATATTGTTAAAATTTATTTTTAATCCTATAAATTAAGAATCACAAAAGGTATAACAGATTTTTGTTGTTTTATGTTACAATGATTTAATTTGGTTTGTCTTAAAGAGTATTCTGAAGGGAACATTAGACCTTTTGAATAATCTTTGAAAAAACAGTTTCATGTCCAAATATGTTTGGAAAATTCTGCATATTTTATCCTCTTATTGGAGCTTGATAATATCAATTAATGTTTTAAAAGATATGAGAGGTCTTGCAGTAAAGATATCTGTTTAATTACATGTGATTTGTGATTTTTTTGTTTTGTGTATTTTTTGTTCTTGTTTCTTTACTTCTGCCTTCTTTTGCTTGCATTGTTTTTGAGTTATTTTCCTAGTGATTGCCATATAGATTACAATTAGCATGTTAACTTAAAACAACATATTTAATATTAATACCAACTTAATTTCAATAATATATAAAAAAACTTTGCTTCTATATAGCTTCATTTCCTACACCCTCATTTGTGCTTTTATTGTCACACAAATTACATCTGTGTGTCAAGCAGATTTGTAATTATTGCTTCATGAAATGTCTTAGTTTCTCATTCATTAAAAAATACTTTTGCTGGCTATAGAATTCTTTGTTGACAATATTTTTCTTTCAGCCCTTTGAGTATATCATCCTATTGCCTTCTGGCCTCTGGTTTATGATGAGAAATTGTCTTATTGAGGATCCTCTGTACATGATGAATTGGTTGCCTCTTTCTATTTTTAAGATTTTGATGTGCCTTGACATAGCTTTTTAAAAAGATTATCCTACTGGGAGTTTGTTGAGCCTCTTAAATATCAGAGTAATGTTTTTAATCAAATTTGGGAAGTTTTATGCCATTGTTTCTTCACATGTTTTTTTTTTTCTGACTCTCACCTTTCCTTCTTCTTTTGGAACTTTCTATATGCATTTTTTGGTACTTTTGATGGCATCCCACAGATCTCTTAGGCTGTGTTAATTTTACTTCATTTCTTTTTCTTCTCCTCAGACTGGATACTTTAATTGGCCTGTATTCAAGTTCAATGATTGGTCCGTACTCAAGTTCAATGATTCTTTTTTCTGCCTTCTCAAATCTGACATTGAGCCTCTCTAGTGAATTTTTATTTTATTTTAGTTATTTACTTTATAATTCAGGAATTTCTATTTGACTCTTTTAAATAGATATCTCTTTCTTTAAATTCTGTCATGTGAGATATCATTTTCATACTTTCCTTTTGTTCTTTAGACATGGTTTTTTTGAAGATATTTAAAATAACTTATTCAGAGGTATTTGTGTACTAGGCCCAATTTCAGGGCTTCCTCAAGGTTAGTTTCTATTGATGGCTTTTTTTTAATGGGCTGTATTTTTCTATTTCATTTCATGCCTTATATGGCTTTGGTTGAAAACTGGACATTTAAAATAATATAATGCAGCAACTCTGGATATCAAATTCTCCACATTCCCCAGGTTTACTGTTTTGGCTGTTTGCTTGCTTAGTGACTTTTCTGGACTAATTCTGTAAATCTGTTTTCTTTGTTGTGTATGGCCACAGAAATCTATTCTTGGTTAGGTCTGAGGTCAATTAATGATTGGAACAAGATTTCCTTAAATGCCTGGAATCAATACGTTTCTCAGTCTTTGCCAGGGAGCTCTGTATGTTTGTTGAAGCATGCCTTCAATACTCATCCAGACAGTTAAAAACTCTGCCTTAGTCTTTATTTCTTGCTTCTGCTGAGCTTCAAAGTCAACAGTGGTAAGAAATAAGGCCTTCTCAGATTGTGCTTGAGTATGTGCAAAGTTCTTGGCATGCACACAGCCCTACATACATGGACTTCTTGATTCCAGGAATATTTTATAATGTTTCAAAGCTCTTATGGACATCCTATTCAAAAACTTTTACTTTTAAGCTTTTTTGGATGATCTTTTGTTTGCCTCAACTGGTACCCACTGCCCTAGGCAACCACAATTGCCTGCAGTTGTATTTGATCAAGTCCCCTGAACAAAAGACTTTCACAATGGATAAGCTCTTAAAATAAAGACATTCTTATAAGTGTGATCTTTCAGGGAAGAGCCAACTGGTCAAATAATAATAATTCTTTGTGAAAGGGTTTTGGAAGGATTTCCGGTTTCATATTGCTGACTCTGGTCTCTGCTTTTGGCTTTCACCATGATTGGGCTGTTGTTGGTTTTCAAGAGTACTGCTGATCTGGGGGAGGGGCACATAAGAATAGGGAAGTTTAAAACACCACAAAATTTGCTGTTATTACTGAGATTTAGCTGTTTTTCTTTTTTGAATAGATACTACCCAGATTGCTGCAAGACTTTGGTTAATTTCCAGGGTTCTGAAAAAATGGATTTCATAATTTTTTGCCAGAGTTTTCATTGCTTTTATGGAGGAGCAATTTCTTAGAAGTTTTTACTGTGTCATTTTTGCTGATGTGTCCTTACCACATGATCTTGACCTCTTAGGCTTATTAGTGTATCCAATTGAGCTAAACAAAAACACACTGTGTGAGGATGTTTTATGGCCTTTTAAATTTGCCTAATATTCTTATGACATGGATATAAAATACAGAATGTCATTGGGCTATTTTTTGACCATATAATAAATCATCTTTTATTTATTTGATCTTTGCTAGTGAGAATCAAACACTGAGATATTTTAATAAGTAAAATTAAAATGACACAATTCTCATTACCATAACCCAGCTAGGTCCCCATATGTGCAGAATTTAGATTTTTTAAGGTTTATAATATGAAGTCCCAAGACTGGAAGAACATTATGCTCTAACTAATTCAAGATGACTTATTTGGAGTAGTGCTATCCATATATAATATCTATAAATATCCATATGCCAGTATAGTACCTATATATACAGATATAGTATTTTATATAGTATTTTAAATCCATTAACCTATAAATATAGTATCCATATATAGTACCTATAACACAGTTGATTTCATGAAATACGTTCTGTGTGTAATCTGAAAAAGAGAAGTGATCTTTTTTTTGCATTATAATACAAAAGGGCCTTGGCATCCTTTCCAGACCTGTAATTACATTACATATCTACACTAATAAAAGAGAAACATGGTAATTAGCGTACGACCGCTACCCTTCCCATTGGCTAATCAGCATATCCTTATGCAAATTAACTGTCAGCCAAGATGGCGGCTGGCAGCCAGGCAGCTGGAAGCGAACATGAGGCTTGCTTGCTCCAGTGACTGCAGACTCCAACGTTCCCCGCCTGACTTGCCGGCCTCTGAGTTGCAACTCTAAGCAACTATGTACTATGTTGCAAATAAGAAGCTAAACAAAACCCCAGAAACCAGCTTTCAGCCTGCCGGGATCTCAGAGCTGAAGTTATACATTGTCTCGATTATAGAACGGCAAACAAACCAGATACGAAGCCTCAGAGCTAGAGCCAGAGCTAAAGCTGGCCCAGAATAAAATAAAAAAAGAGAAAAAAAAGGAGCGGTTGGGAGCTTCAGTCAACAACCGCCAGCCTGAAAGCAGCCCTCAGCCCCTCACCCAGACTGGCCAGGCACCCCAGTGGGGACCCCCACCCTGAAGGGGGTGTGACCAGCTGCAAACAGCCATCATCCCCTCATCCAGGCTGGCCAGGCACCCCAGTGGGGACCCCCACCCTGATCCAGGACACCCTTCAGGGCAAACCAGCCGGCCCCCAGGCCTCTATCCTATATAGTAAAAGGGTAATATGCCTCCCAGCACCGGGATCAGCGGAGCCGAGAGGCCTCTTGGCACCAGATCAGCGTGACAGGGGGCAGCCCCCAAACCCCCTGATCAGCCCTGCTCTGTGACAGGGTGCGGCGCCCCAA
>NW_005364953.1:3992794-4010940 GCF_000412655.1 Myotis brandtii
GCTCCTCAACCCCCTGATCGGCCCTGTTCTGTGTGTGACAGGGGGGAGCTCCTCAACCCCCTGATCGGCCCTGCTCTGTGCGTGACAGGGGGAGCTCCTCAACCCCCTGATCGGCCCTGCTCTGTGTGTGACGGGGTGGCGCCGCAATTTCCCTATCGACCCTGCCTTGAGTGTGACAGAGGGCGGTGCCCCAACCCCCCAATCGGCTCTACCCTGAGCTTGACTAGGGGTGGCATCGCAACCTCCTGATCCGCCCTGCTCTGTGCATGACAGGGGGCAGTGCCCCAACTCCCCAATCGACCCTGCTCTGAGCCTGACCAGGGGCTGTACCTAGGGATTGGGCCTGCCCTCTGCCACCTGGGAGCAGGCCTAAGCCAGCAGGTCATTATCTCCTGAGGGGTCCCAGACTGCGAGAGGGCACAGGATGGGTTGAGGGACCCCCTTCCCCACCCCACCCCCCGAGTGCACAAATTTTTGTGCACCAGGCCTCTAGTTGAACTATAATTTTCCAAACCATGAGAAAAAAAGAAATAAAATTCTAAATTTGGGTGATACTGTTGGAAAGACTGAATTTGATTGTAAAAAAATACTTTTTTACAATAGTAATAACTACTTGTGGGTGATGAGGCTGATGGCTCTTTTTACTTATTTAGAGTGGAGAACTAGGTGACACTTCATCTTATTTTATTATCACAATAAAAAACATGGCATGGATTGCTATGAAACAGATACTTAAGCTATATATACAGTTTTTTAAGGCTAGAACATTACTATTTGCCAAAAGTAGTATCATTAAAAATGGATACAACCTTAAATGAGAAGTGGCCATATTTCTTACCTAGCTGAAGACTTAAAGAAAAAAAAAAGCTTACCATCAATATTTTTTCCTGTTGTAACGCCACATATTGCAGTGTTACAAATAGGAGTAAAGTATCCTGTATTGATTGCTTTTTTTTTTACAAGACGGATATCAGTGAATGATATACTGGTTGCCTGTTCTTTTCATTGTGCTCCTGAATCAAATAAAGTGAGTATGTGAGTCATGAAAGCAAAATTTGGTAAATAATAAATGGGCAAATGCATGATAGCTGTAATATTATTTGTATCTTCACATAAGGATTTTATTGACAGTATACAGGCAACCTTGATTTATTTTGCTTCACTTTATTGTACCTCACTGATGTAGTGTTGTGTTTGTTTTTTATAAATTGAACGCAAGACCCTTCAAGAGAAAAAAAGATTAAGACTTGGTTTATTGTGATACTCACTTTATTGTGTTGGTTTGGAAACAAACCTGCAATATCTTCAAGGTATGTCTGTAAAGGAAAAACATTCCCTTCATTTGGGAACTTTGTAGAGAAACATTCATATCTACCTTAGATAATCAGTACCAGGCAGTATTGTGAGGACAGTAGAAAAGTGTTCCTTCTGTGGACCAATCTTCTTTCTTCTCACCTTTAGTACCCTCTCCACCCCTCCAGGGTATTTAAATTGGTTCCTTACTCTTCCTGATTGAGAAAAAAAGACAAATAAGTATTCTTAACACTAAGGTGTTGGTAAATTATTGTTATGTTTTGTTTTTTTCCTTTCAAGGGCACTTGCATCTTAAGCAAATTGACATTTAAAAGTGGGGATTCTGATGTCAGTATCCAGCAAGCAGCGAAAATAGAGTCTATCAGGTGGTTCACTTCCAGAACTCCTCAAATTTTGTGCATAGTTTAGCACTTTACTCACCTACTTCATAAGAATCTATAGGCTCCAAAAAGAATGTCTATAGTCACCAAAGATATGGGCCTGAGGAAATCATAGAATACATTTTCAGCTGGAATGAACAAATGTGTGGGAAGTAATTTCTGTAGTTGATAATTGTACAATTAAATATTTGTTCTAGCAGAATGAGCAGAGGGTTTTTTTCCTTAGATTTTTTTGAGAATAAATTTCAAAAACAAATAATTGCTTGTGGCATAAATCATCCTAAACTGTAAAAAGAAAAATAATATTAAAAGTATCACTTGCTTGTTCTGGCAAGAGTGGCTCAGTTGGTTGGAGCATCATCCCATGCACCAAAAGGTCACAGGTTCGATTCCTGGTCAGGGCACGTACCTAGGTCATGGGTTCCATCCCTGGTTGGGGTGCATAAAGGACACAGCTGACAAGTGTATCTCTCTCACAGTGATGTTTCTCTCTCTCTCTCCCTCTCCCTTCTTCTCTCTAAAAAATCAATAAAAACATATTTAAAAAATATCACTGGCTTTTAGGACTAGTGTTAAAGCATTTTATAGTTTAGCCTTTAGGCAAAGAAAAAAATGATAATATTTTATGATTTTGTGGTAAATGTGATGACCCCAAAACAAAATAATGAACGCTTAACTATTCCTATTTAAGCAATTAATATAATATTTTACTTAGAAGTATGCTTTGTAAACTGTGGTCCATAAACTTGAATGTTTCATAAAAAACAGTTTTTCAAAGATTTATCAGACAGCTAATTAAAAATTTCCAAGTTTATAAATTTTTAAATGTTCATATTTTATTAAAATTAGTTTTGGTGTAGGGTATGATTTACTTAAAATAAAATTCTTCCTTTTTTGACATACAGTTTAATAGGGTTTGAGTAATGTGTACCATGTTTATTGTTCATATAACCATGATGGTCATGTAATCACCATTGAAATTAAGTTTTAGAATATTTTCATCCTTCTAAAAAGTTTCCTTATTCCCCTCTGTAATCAGTCACCTCACCTCCCCTGTCCTCTGATCTAATTTCTGTCCCTACAGTTTTACTTCTTCCAAAGTCATGTAAATGGAATGTGTAGTCTTTGTTTCTGGCTTCATTTACTTAACTTAATGGTTTTAGATTCATCATTATGGCATAAATAAGTAATTTGGTTGATTTTTGTTAAGGAGTAGTATCGTATTTTATTGACATACCACAATTTGTGCATTTATTTAACAACTGAACAACATTTAGGTTATTTCCAGTTTTTAAGTGGCTATATAAATATTCAAGCATGGGTCTTTGTGTGTAAATATGCATAAATACTGAGGACTGAGGGTGGGTATTGCCTAATAGTGTGATAAGAATGATTGTTTTACTTTACAAGGGTCTGCCAAATTGTTTTTCAAAATAGCTTTACCCTATGCATTTCCAGCAGCTATATATGAGAATTTCAATTGGCCCACACTTTGTCCAGCACTTGGTATAGTACATTTAAAAAATTATTTGGCTATTCTAATAGGTGTGCAGTAATGTTTTATTATTTCAGTTTGTGTTTTCCTGCTGACCAGTGATGTTGAGCACATTTTCATATGCATTTTGGACATCTCTATCTTTTCTTTGGTGAAGTGTCTGTTGAAATATTTTGTCCATTTTACTGTTGGGTTTTCTGTTGTCTTATTATTGAGTTATATGAATTCTTTATATATTTTGGATATAAGTGGTTTATCAGAAATATATCTCCAAATATTTTCTCCTTGTATGTGGCTTGTTTTATTATTTTTAAACATCATCTTTAAAGGATCAGATGTTTAAATTCAGAATTATTATCATTTGTGTTATTTGTGACTTTTCTGAGAAATCTTTGCCTAACCTAAAGTCACAAAGATTTTCTCCTATGTTTTCTCTAGTTTTGTAGTTTTAGGTCTCATATTTAGGTTTTTGATCCATTTTGAGTTAAATTTAGTAGATGGTGCAATGTAAGGCTTGAGTGTTGTTTTTTGAAATATGGATATTCAGTTTTTCTAGCACAATTTATTGAGAAGTCTCTGAATTCTCCATTGAGTACTTTGTCAACTTTGTTGAGAAGCAGTTAAGCATACATGTATGAGTCTATTTCTGGACTGTCATCATGTTCCATTGATTTATATGTCTGTCCTTATGCCAACACCATACTGTCTTCATTAGTTTACCTTTCTAGCAAGTTCTAAAATCGGGTGTTGCCCTCCAACTTAAAAAAAAATCATTTTTTGGACTATCTTAAGTTCTTTGTTTTTTCCATATACATTTTGTTTTTTAAAAATATATTTTATTGATTTTTTACAGAGAGGAATAGAGAGTTAGAAACATCGATGAGAGAGAAACATTGATCAGCTGCCTCCTGCACACCTCCTACTGGGGATGTGCCTGCAACCAAGGTACATGCCCTTGACCGGAATCGAACCTGGGACCCTTTAGTCCGCAGACCGACTCTCTATCCACTGAGCCAAACCAGTTAGGGCTTCCATATACATTTTAGAATTAGTTTTCCAATTTTGATTAAAAAGAGCCTGCTGGGATTTTGTTGGAAATTACTTTGGATATATAGATCTTTTGGGGAAGAATTGACATCCTAAACATAATTAATTTTCATGGTAGATGTACCCAAATATATACCTTTATTACCTATGTTTCAGAGGATTCAGCATACAGGTATTTTACACATTTTGTTAGATATATCCCTAAGGTTTTTTAAAAATATTTTTGATGTTATTGTAAATGATACTTTTCATTTAGTATAGAAATATTACAAATATATTTGTATATAGAAATATGGTAAATTTTTGTACACTAACCCTGTATCTTAGTACATTTGGGCTGATATAACAAAAATACCATAAACTGGGTGGCTAAACAACAGGAATGTATTTCTCAGAGTTCTGGGGGCTGGATGTTCAAGATTAGCATCTAAGCATGGTTGGGTTCTTTTGAAGGCACTCATGTGTATTGCAGACTGCTGACTTCTCACTGTGTTCATACCTAGTGGAAGTGGCTAGGGTACTCTGTGGGGTCTCTTTTATAAAAGTACTCTGGCAAAGGAAACACAAGACAAAATAAACAGATGGGACTACCTCAAACTAAAAAATTTTTACACAAGAAAGGAAAACATCAACAAAATGAAAAGACAAACGACTGAATGACACATGTTTGCCAATGATACATCTGATAAGGGGTTAATTTCCAAAATTTATAAAGAACTTATAAAATTCAACATAAAATAAACAATCCAATTAAAAAATGGGCAACAGACTTGAATAAGCATTTCTCCAAAGAGGACACAGGTGGCCAATAGACATGAAAGGATGCTCAATGTCACTAATCATCAGAGAAATGCAAATTAAAACCACAATGAGATATCACCTGTCAGAATGGCTACCATCAGTAAATCAACAAACAAGTGTTTGCAAGGATGTGGAGAAAAGAGAACCTTCATGCACTGTTGGTGAGAGAGCAAATTGGTGCAGCCACTGTGGAAAGCAGTAAGGAGTTACCTCAAAACATTAAAAATGGATTGCCTTATGATTCAGTGATTCCTCTTCTGGGAATTTATCTGAATAAACCCAAAACACTAATTCGAAAGAATATATGTACCCCTATATTCATTGCGCTGTTATTTGCAATAGCCAAGATTTGAAAGCATCCCAACTGTCCATTAGTAGATGAGTGGATGTACAATCAATGGAACATTTACACAGTGGAATACTACTGTGCCATAAAAAGGAAGAAAATTTTACCCTTTGCGACAACATGGATGGACCTGGAGAACATTATGCTAAGTGAACTAAGCCAGTCAGAGAAAGACAAAAATCATATGATTTCACTCATATGTGGAATTTAATGAGCACACTGAACTACCAAGCAAAATAGGGACAGGCTTACAGATAGAGAACAGGCAGACAGCAGTGGTGGGGGTGGGTGGTTGTGGTAGTGGAGGGATTGAGCAAAAATGAATAAAAAGAGAGATAACTCATGGGCATGGACAATAGTATGGTGATTGTGATGGTGGAGGGGGATGGGTGGAGGTGGAAGAGGGGGTAGAGGGGATAAGAGGTGATGAAAAAATAAAATAAAATAAAATTTAAAACAAAAAACAAAAAGAAGACATGAGTGAATTTTGCCACAATTGAGCATTTCAATAAATAAAATAATGCATATACTTTAATTTCATACACACAAATGCACATATGTGTATATCATGTTTATGTATGAAGGAGAAACATAGATATGTTTTACCTTCTGAGGTATTAGTGTTAAACTGCTTTTTTCCTATTTTTTAAATTGTCATTTGAAAGTTATGTCTCTGCTCTGTCCATTGAAGAGAAAAGCTAATTAGGTTTCTCCCTTTCCATTTTATTGGAACACATCCTATAATTGCATACACTAAGACACTAATTATACCAACTAGAATTTGTATAGATTATGCTTTCCTGTCCCCACAAGACAAAAAATAAATAAAAAATGTAGGAGTGTACATTCTTGTTTTGTTCCCAAACTGAGAAAAAAAATCATTCAGTCTTTCCCTACTGAGGAGAAATATACCTATTTCTATACCTATATATTTCCCCCAGGAAAATTCTATTTTAGCTTAGGCAATACTAAGGAAAATTAATAATAATAAGATAGCTATCCACAAAGGAAATAGTAAGTATCCATTCTAGAATTATCCTAGTCCCTATCAGAATATAAACATTTTGTTGTTCTGTATAAAATATTTTTATTATTAAAAATAAAAGTTTTAAAATAATTTGAATGCTTATTCTATATAATAAAGAGGTAATATGCAAATTGACCCTCACACCCTCATGTCATCACAAGATGGCCACCACCACATCATCACAAGATGGCTGGCAGGGGAGGGCAGTTGGGGCTGACCAGGCCTGCAAGGGGGGGCAGTTGGGGGGGACCAGGCCTGCAGGGGAGGGCAGTTGGGGATGATCAGGCTGGCAGGGGAGGGCAGTTGGGGGTGAGATCAGGCCAGCAGGGGAGGGCAGTTGGGGGCCATCGGGCCAGCAGGGGAGGGCAGTTGGGGGCGATCGGGCCGGCAGGGGAGCAGTTAGGTGTCAATCAGGTAGGCAGGCAGGTGAGTGGTTAGGAGCCAGCAGTCCTGGATTGTGAGAGGGATCCCAGATTGGAGAGGGTGCAGGCTGGGCTGAGGGACACTCCCCCCCCCGCCCCCGTGCATGAATATCATGCACTGGGCCTCTAGTTAACTATAAAAGTAGTCTCTACTATCCCATTCTCAAATTTTACCATCCATAAATAAAGTTTTGTTTGAACACAAACATGCTTATTCATTTACATATTGGCTATGGTTGCTTTCATGCTATAATGATACAGTTGTGTAGTTGTGACAGATGCCATTTGGCCTGCAAATTATAAAATACTTTTTATCTGACCCTTTACAGAAAAAGATTGCTGACTCCTTGTTGAATGTATAGTGTTTTTCCTTCTGGGCTTTTCACTGTATATAAAACTTGCATACATGTGAACATTTTTGTTTTCCACAAAAATAAGAGGACACTACACATATTCTTTTGTAACCAGTTCTTTTCACATAATGATGTTATGGTTATCTTCACATGTCAGTGATAAATAGTCTTATCTTTTAAAATCAATTCATAGAGTCCCAATATATCATAGTTTAGTCATTTTGTGAACATTTTGGTTGCTTCAGGTATTTTCATTATTATAAACAGTGCTGCAACTATTATCCTTGTACATATATTTGTTCACTTGTCTGCTTATTTTCTTAGGATAAATTTTTAGAAATGGAATATATAGGGCAAAAGTTTACGTACACTTTACATTTTAAATTTTGATGTATGCATTGCCTAAATGAACTTCACCATTATTTTACTACTATGTATTTTCATTAATAATGTGTAGAAGAGCTGACTTTCCAACACTGTCATCATCAATCTGTATATTACTAATTTATTTTATACTAGAGGACCGGTGCACGAAATTTGTACACGGGTAGGGTCCCTAGGCCTGGCTGGCGATCAGGGCCGATCAGGTTCCCCGCCTCCCGGCCTCCCCACCTCCTCCTTCCCTCATTCCCTCAGCACCCCACCGCTGCTGCTGGTCGCCCGCCATATTCCGTGCCGCTCCCTGGTCGAACTCCCGAGGGGACAATTTGCATATTAGCCTTTTATTATATAGGATTATGTGTTATTTTAAGTAATTAAGTAAATATATAAATATATTGTCATATATATTACAATATGTATTTTGTTATATATTGCATTCATGTTATTTTGTAATATATTTTATTCAACACAATTCTTAACAAAATGCCAATGGTGTATTTCACAGAACTAGAATAATTATTCCAAAAATATGTATGGAACTACAAAAGACCCCAAATCACCACAGAAATCTTGAGAAAGAACAAAGTTAGAGGTATCATGCCACATGATATCAAACTACACTACAAGGCTATAGTAATGAAAATAGCATGGTACTGGCATAAAAACAGATTATATATATAGTGTCCCTCCAAAAAATGTATATACATTTTAACAGCTATATATACATTTTAGCTCAATGGATGGTTTCTTTCTTTTTGGATTTAACCCATTGGAATTAATAATTACTCAAAGTGTGTATACAGTTTTTGGGGACACCATGTAGATCAATGGAGTAGAATAGAGAACCCAGAAATAAACCCATGATTATATGGGCAATTCATATTTGACAAAATATAGATAATCAAAGAGAGGAAAATTGGATCATACCATTACATAGTTTTTAAAAATTTTTATTGAATTGATTGGGGTAACCTTGGTTTATAAAATTACATAGGTTTCAGCCACACAGTTCTACAGTACATCATCTGTATATTGTATTGTGTGTTTACCACCCCAAGTCAAGTCTCCATCCATCACCATTTATCCCCCCATGCCCTTCTCCACCTCCCTCTGCAGCCCTTCTCCTGGTAAACACTGCAATGTTGTCCTTTTTCATGTGTTTTTTTTTCTCTCTTTTTTTCTTTTTTGCTCAATCCCTCCAGACCCCCCTCATATCGCCCCCCCACCACCTTCAGCTGTTAGTCTGCTCTCTATGAGTCTGTCTCTATTTTGCCTGTGAAATCATATGATACTTGTCTTTCTCTGAATGGCTTATTTCACTTAACATAATGCTCTCCAGGTCCACCCATGCCTTCGCAAAGGGTAAGATGTCCTTCCTTTTTTTTTTTTTTTTTGGCTGAATAGTATTCCATTGTGTAAATGACCACAGCTTTTTAAATCAATTCATCTACTGACAGGCACTTGGGCTGCTTTCAAATCTTGGCTATTGTAATCATACAGAAGAATACATATACATGGCCAGTAAAATCTGGGACATTTCTTGTAGCACTATTTATTCTGATATATTTCCTTGGGCAAAGAAACAAAAGAAACAAAGCAAATGGGAGTACATAAAAATAAAAAGTTTCTGTACAGCAAAGGAAACCATCAACAAAATAAAAAGACAACCTACTAAATGGGAGAACATATCCAACAATGACACATCTGATAAGAGGTTAATATCTATAATTTATAAAGACCTCAGACAACTTAACAGCAGAAAAACAAACAACCCAAATAAATAGTGGGCAGGAGACCTGAATAGACACTTCTCCAAGGAAGACATACAGATGGCCAATAAACATATGAAAAGTTACTTAACATCACTAATCATAAGAGAAATGCAAATTAAAACCACAGTGAGCTATCACCTCACACCTATCAGAATGGCTATCATCAATAAGTCAACAATAGGTGTTGACAAGGATGTGGAGAAAAGGGAACCCTAGTACACTGTTGATGGGAATGCAGATTTGTGCAGCCACTGTGGGAAGCAGTATGGACTTACCTCAAAAAATTAAAACTAGAGCTGACCTATGACCCTGCGATTCCACCTCTTGGAATATATTCAAAGAAACCTGAAACACTAATTTGAAAGAATATATGCACCCCTATGTTCATTGCAGTGTTATTTATAACTAGAGGCCTGATGCACAAAATTCTTGCAAGAATAGGCCTTCCTTTCCCCTGGCTGCCGGCGCTGGCTTCCCTCTGGCACCCAGGACCCAAGCTTCCCTTGCAGAGGGAGGCCCTGCCCACCCACCACAGCCCACTGGTCAATGGCCTGGGCCTCCCTCTTTGGGGTGATCGTGGAGCCCCCGCAATTGATCGCCCCACCTGCCAGTGGCCTCAGCCTTCCTCTGCGAGGCGATCATGGGGCAATGGCCAGGCCCTCAACCAATTGCATTGCACCCGCCTTGGCTGGTCTGGTGCCAGTGGGTGTCATAGCATGGTCCCGGATCGTCGTCCGATGGTCATTCTGCTGTTCACCTGTTCAGTCGATTTGCATATTACACTTTTATTATATAGGATAGCCGATTTGGAAGCAGCCCAGGTGTCCATAGTAGATGAGTGGATAAGAAAGCTGTGGTATGTCTATTGGCCATCTCTGTTTCCTCTTTGGAGAAGAATCTGTTCTGGTCTTTTGTCCATTTTTAAATTGGATTATTTTTTTGGGGTGTTGACTTTTATAAGTTCTTTATAAATTTTGGATATTAAGCCCTTATCAGATATATCATTGGTGAATATGTTCTCCCATTCAGTGGCTTGTCTTCATTTTGTTGATGGTTTCCTTTGTTATGTAAAAACTTTTTAGTTTGATATATTCCCATTTGTTTATTTTTTCTTTAATTTCTCTTGCTTGAAAAGATATATCAGAAAAAATATTACTAGGAGAAATGTCTGAGATTTTTCTGCCTATGTTTTCTTCAAGGATTTTTCTGGTTTCTAGTGGGAGGCCCCATATGGTAAAATTCTCAGCAAAGTGGGAATAGAGGGAACATACTTCAAGTAATAAAGGCCAATCCACAGCCAACACCATACTCAATGGGCAAAAACTGTAAGTGTTTCTCTTAAGATGAGGAACAAGACAGGGATGCCTGCTTTCAACACCCTTATTCAACATAGTACTAGAAGTACTAGCCACAGCAATCAGACAAGAAGAAGAAATAAAAGGCATCCAAATTGAAAAGGAAGATGTAAAATTGTCATTGTTTGCAGATGACATGGTACTGAACATAGAGAACCCTAAAGATTCCACTAAAAATTAATACAACTGATAAATGAATTCAGTAGAGGAGCAGAATACAAAATCCAGAAATCAGTTGCATTTTTATACACCAATAAAGAACTATCAGAATGGGAAACAACTCCATTTATAACAACTAGTGTTCTTATAAGAAGAGAAAATTTGGACACTCAAGAGAGACATGGGGGATGCATGAGTAAATAAAGATAAAGTTATGTGAGGATACAGTGAAAAGGCAGACATCTGTAAGCCAAGCAGAAAGGCCTCAGGAGAAACCAAAATTGCTTACATCTTGATCTTTTACTCCTAGTCTTCATAACTGTGTGAAAAGAAATTTCTGTTGTTATGTGACCCAGTCTGCGGTATTTTATTATTGCAGCTCTAGCAGAATAATATAGAAACTCATGATTGATCTTTGAAAGATGGAAAATGATCTGAGCCCTATGACTACTTTGACTTTCTGCCTGGGGCCACTTTTCAGAGAATGGCACTGGGAGGTATACCCAAGAAGAACATGTCCATCTCAATGATTCAAAGAGACAGATATCAGAATTTGGGGAACTTAAGGTAGTTGAGTTTACAGCACAGAATACTGAAGAGGAGGAAGCTATACAGGAGAAAGAGCCTTAAAAAATCTGCCTGGGGGTGTCTTCTTAAATTTTTTTGAACAAAATGTAACTTTTATTATGAAGCACACTTATTAATTGAATGTCCCCTAAACATAATATATTTCTCTATTGTTCTCTTCTTAAATTATGTTTTTATTATGGTAAAATACACCAAGCATACTCTTATTTTGACCATTTGTGAGTATACAATTTGGTGGCATTAAATGTGTTCACAATGCTGTATTCCTATTACAACTATCCTCAAAATTTTTTCATTATCCAATATAAGTTCTGTACACATTGAACAATAACTACACTCTGTGGACGAAAGGGGCCACATGTTAACCTGAAAAGCTCAGGGAAGCTCTGCATGGGGGTCTTGCAAACTCAGAGACCTAAAGTAACCACAAGGATGGTCTGACATTAAACTTGAACTAAAAGCAGCTATAGTGGGTAGTTGCGTCCTAGGCTGGTATCTTAACTGACAAGGTCAACCTTTATCTTAACTGAGCCTATCTGTCTTTTTGCATCTATAATAACACTAGAGACCCGATGCACGAAATTCGGGCAAGGGGCTTGGCCCTCACAGCCCCGGCCAGCCCTCATAGCCCCAGCTGCCTCGGCTGGCCCTTACAGCCCCAGCTTCGTCCGGAAGGTCATCCAGACAGTTGTTCTCGTGTTTGGTCTAATTAGCATATTAGCTGTTTATTATATAGGATACACTTGAAATGTCTGGGTAACTTGTAACTTCCCTTTTTCTGGACCCCTTGGGGCACAACCTAATGTGCCTGGGCTCCAGGAAAGATACCACAAATTCCTTCATTGTTAATGTTAATTGTTCCTGCATCCACCTAAGTATGTGTCTATCATTTTACTTTTTATCCAATCCCAGGGATTTTCCTGCTTTGCTTTCTCCCTCCTCTCTATCACCAATGGATTTCATGTAACCCACCTACATCCCTTTCCTCTGATTGCAATGTATAAATACAGATGTAACCCGCCATTCTCCTGAGCATTATCTCAATTAATTGAGGTTCTGCTTCCCGGCATATGTCGACAGTTTGGCTCAAATAAATTCACAAGAATTCTTTACAGGTTTCAGTGTTTTTTTACGTTAACAATCTCACCCCCTTAGACCCTACTCACCTCTATTCTGCTTTCAGGCTTTGTGAATTTGCCTACTCTAGGTACCTCATATAAGTAGAATCATACAATGTTTTTTCTGTTCCGCCTTATTTCACTAAACAGTATTTTCAAGATCCATCCATGTTGTGGCATACTAGTATATAAAAATTTCATTTCTTTAATGAGTGAATAGTATTCCATTGTGTGTATATACCACATTTTCTTTATCCATTAATGTGTTGATTGTCATTTGTATTTGTTCTACCTTTTGGCTATTTTGAACAATGCTGCTATGAAAATTGGCATACCACTGTAAGTTTTTCACTCAATACCAAACTGTACACTGTGGGGTAAACATCTATGAGGTTGTACAAAGAACAATCATGGGGGAGATTTGTGCTGAACAATTCTCAGAGATTACCTATAGCTGTTTGATGTTTACTCTCTGACTGGCCAGATTTGACATAACTCATTGAACACCTGAAGAGTTCAGTTAAGACCCAAGAACGGTCAAACTTCAGTAGGGCTAAGGTAACCAGAGAATAGAGACTACCCTAGACCTGTCCTAATGAATCTTAAAATAAATTTTAAAAAATATATCAGGGTGATCTATAAGTAACTTAGCTGCCACCCAAAACAAAATTCAGACGCTCAAAAATACAACATTCATAGCATATAGCATCCAATAAAATATTACTAGAAGTGCAAAGAAAACGAAAGTATGACTCATAAGAAGAAAAGTCAGTCAATAGAAGCAGATTCAGAAAGGACTAACATGATGATATTAGAAGATAAGAACTTTAAAACATCTACTATAAATATGTTCAAGGATTTAAGGGAAAACATTAAAATAATGAAGTAAGTGGTGGAACATATAAAAATAATAAAATGGAACTTCTAGAGCTGAGAATACAATAACTGACAAGCAAAATTCACTGCACTGGCTTAATAGATTATTTACTGCATGAGAAAATATCAGTGAAGTTGAGTATTTAGAAATTTATCTAAACTGAAGCACAAAATAAAAAGAGCTGAAAATACTAATAGCGCCTCAGTGTGCTGTAGAGACAATATTAAGAGGTTATCCTAAGTGTAATTGGAATTACAGAAGAAGGGGTAAGCTGAAAAATAATGGCCAAAAATTTCCTAAATTTTATGTTGATTTAAAATCTACAGAACCAAAATAATTAGTTAAAGTGTACCTGTTATAAACACTTCAATTAAAAGTCAGGTATTGTCAGATTAGACAAAACAGCAAAAACTCAATTTTATGCTGCCTACAAAAATACACTTTAAATACAAAGATTCAGGCTAACATTAAAAGTAGGGAAGAAAAACAACATGCAAACATCACAAGAAATCCTATGAAATCTGGAGTGCTATATTATATCAGACAAAGTACACTTTGAGATAAAGAATATTTTAAAATTGAAAGAGACATTTCATAATGATTAAAGGATTGATTCATCAGGAAGATATAATAATCTCTCTATATAAAAGCCTAAGTGACCATTAAGACCGAATGACCTAAACGACTGGTTGACCTGTCGTTATGACATGCACTGACCACCAGAGGGCAGAGGCTCAATTCAGGAGCTGCCCCTTGGTGGTCAGTGTGCTCCCACAGTCAACCTCCCGTGCTGGTCAATCTCCCGCAGTCCCTGCCCGCGGCCGGCCAATCTCCTGTGGTCCCTCCCCCTGGTGGCTGGTCCCTTCCCCTGGCTAAGGCTCCAGCACCAGACAATCTGGGTTGGGGAAGCCTGTAGGAGGAGAGTGACCCTGACGCTGATTGAGACAGAGTAGCAGCTCAGAGGGGGCAGAAGGGGCAAAGCAGCAGCCTAACTGCAAAGACGTAAAATAAGTACCACCGCCATCTTACCTCTGCAACTGCATCACCTGCACCGTTCACCTTCTGGCCCCATCAGCCACTTCTATCTTGGCCCTGTGCCTTTCTGGGCTCCCGACCACTGATTGGCTAGCACTCCTATAGTGGTGTGCCACCATCGGCCGAAGTCAGCTACCTATCAAGCTTGAGGGCGAACCCCAAGAAAATGTGCAGCTGAGGTAGGAGAGATGACCTGTCTGTCAGCAACTCCATCCTGGGGAGAGTGAGGCGGCCTGAGCATAGGCAGAGTAGAGCTGTATTTCCACCTCAGAGCGTAGCTGGTGTTCAGGCTTTTTTGGGGCGCTCTGTCTGTTGTCTTTGCTTGTCGCTGCCTCAGCACATTTACACAACTAGATTGGGGCCTGCTGGCTAACCTCCCGTGGTCCCCCCCCCCCCCATGCACGAATTCCTGCACCGGGCCTCTAGTGCTAAATAAAGATAGAAGACTTAAAAAACACTAGTAACCACATTGACTTAACTGACATTTATGAAGCACTACACCCCCAAAAGCAAGATATCCATTATATTCAAGTGCATATGGAATAGTCACCAAGATATATAATATGGTCAGCACTTTAAAAAGTTTTAATGTCAAAGTATTAAGTCATACAGACTATTTTTTTTCTGATCACAAAGTATATTAGAAAGTAATAATAGAAATATATTAGGAAAATCCCCAAATGTTTATATATTAAATAATATTTTTAAATAACCCATGGTTTAAAGAAGAAATTGGAGGGGAATTAAAGTTTTGAACTGAATGGAAATGAAAAGCTAGCATATGAAAATCTTTGGAATGTAGCTGAAGCAATATTTTTAGGGATAATACTTAATGACTAATTGGTTTTATTCCAGGAATATAAACCTGCTTGGTATTTTAAAATCAATTATATTTCATCATAATAACAATAAAAGACAAAAATATCCCTACGGATGCAGAAAGTATATTTTACAAAATTCTGTACTTGTTCCTGGTAAGAACTTACAGCAAGTTAGGAATTGGAAGAAACTTCCTCTACTTGATAAATGGTGTCTACCTGGCTTCTAACCCATGGACAGACAATAGTGCAGTGAAGGCCTAGGGAGGGGGCAGGAGCAGGCTGGAGTGGGTCAATGGGGGGAAAAGGAGGATATCTGTAATACTTTCAACAAAGATAAACAAATAAGTACAAGCAAAAACCAAAATACCTTGCTCTAAAGCAGAGGTGGGGAATGTCCAGCCCCTGGGCCCTGCCTGTAAGGACTACAACATCATTTGGTCTGGACCTGCCAAGGCATTAGGGCAGAGTTAATTAAATATTTGACCAACTATAGCAAGCTAATTTTTAAGTTGATAATTTCGATTGCCCGTGAATGATGTTAAAAATATCCAAATGGCCCTTGGCAGATAAAAGGTTCCCCGCCCCTGTTAAAGCTACAGTAGGTTTGAAGGTGCTGATGTCTAGATCATATCAATCCAGGAAACACATAAGAGTCCAGACAAAAAGAACAGATATTTGGTGAATTGATTTTCAGTAGATGTGTTAAGATTATTCAGTATGGGAATGGATAGTCTTTTCAGTAAGTTAATGGTGTTAACTGAATATCCATATAGAAAAAAATAAGCCTTGAATTTTATGTCACATCATATGCAAAACTAAATTCAAAATGTATCATAGACCTAACTGAAAAAAAGCTAAGAGTACAAATCATCTAAATAAAACTATAGAAGAAAATCTTTGTGACTTTGACATAGGCAAAAATTTCTTATAGTGTACAAATCACTAACCATAAAGATAAAAAAAAAAGTTTTCATAAAAATGAAAACTCTGCTCTTTGAAGTATAATATCAAGAAAATGAAAAAGGAGGCTCCAGACTGGGAGAAAAGATTATCCTATATAATAAAAGGGTAATATGCAAATTGACTCTAAAGGTGGAACGACTGGGAATGACGAGTTGCTATGATGTGCACTGACCACCAGAGGGAAGACGCTTAATGCAGGAGCTGCTCCCTGGTGGTCAGTGCGCTCCCATAGGAGGAGCTCTGCTCAGCCACAAGCCGGGCTGACGGCTATGAGTGCAGGGGTGGTGGCAGGAGCCTCTCCTGCCTCCACAGCAGCACTAATGTTGTCCAACGGCTGCAGTCAGACATCCCCTGAGGGCTCCCGGGCTGCCAGAGGGATGTCTGACTGCCAGCTTAGGCCCGATCCCCTGGGGAGCAGGCCTAAGCCGGCAGGTGGACATACCCCGAGGGGTCCCGAACTGTGAGAGGGTGCAGGCCAGGCTGAGGGACCTCCCTTAGTGCACACATTTTCATGCACTGGGCCTCTAGTCTCTATATAATTGACCAAGAACTAGTATCCATAATACTAGGGGAGGGGGAGCATTTTTACAACTAAGTACTATGGAAAAAACAATAAAATTTGGGGGAAGTATTTGAATAGGCACTTCACCAAAAAATTTTAATAGCAACTAAGAACATGAAAAGATTCTCAAGATCATTAATCAGTAGGGGAGTATAAATGATAACCAAAATGTGATACCCCTTCACACCCACTTAGGATGGCTAAAATTAAGACTGACAAATGTTAGTGAGACTGTAGATCAGCCAGAAATCTCATGTTGTTGGTTTGGAAATCAGGGAGATAGTTTCTCATATAATTAAACATATCCCTATCATATGACCAGAAATTTTATTCCTAGGTATTTACCCAGCAGAAGTGAGTAAATAACATATGTATACAAAATGACTTGTACTTGAATTTCAGTAGCAACTTTATTCATTATAAATATCACAACTTGAAATGACCTGAAGATTGATAAGAAGGTGAATATATACTAGTAGATTGTGGTATATCTGTACATTGGAATACTGTTCATCAATAAAAGAACAAACTTTTGATACACACACACACACACACACACACACACACACACACACACACACGGGTAAACCTCAGAAACATGCTGAATTAAAGAAGCCAGAGAGAAAAGATTACACTATGATTTCATTTATGTGAAATTCTAGAACAGCCCAACTAATTTTTAATGAAGGGAATTTGATCAGTGGTTGCTGAGGGCTAGTGGTTCGGATGGGATGAAGAAATGATTGACTGCAAAAGGGGGAGAAGAGATTTTTCGGGGGCAGGGGGCAGTAATGCATATTCTGGATAGTGGTGTATACATTTGTCAAAATTCATCACACTATACAACTAAAATGAGTGATTTTTATTTTATGCGATCTATATTAAAGTCAAGGTGATTTAGAAAGAAGATGATCTAAGCAATGACAAATGAGAAATTACTGCTTTGTTTTCAAATTATACCTATCCTCTTGCAGTTTTGGCAATGGCCTTCTAGGGTACCCTCCCTCCCTCCCTCCCTCCCTTCCTTCCTTCCTTCCTTCCTTCCTTCCTTCCTTTCATTTTTTTTCTTTTTAAAATACATTTTTGTTAATAGTATTACTCCCCTTTCTCCCAGTCCCTACCCATACCCCCAGGTCTTCACTACCCTATTGCCCGTGTCCATGGGCTTTGCATAGCCTATCTAATAAAAGAGTAATATGTAAAATAACCATCACTCCATGACAAAGATGGCGGCACCCATAGTGGCCGGGGTGGGACGCTGGTGGCGTCCCCCTGGCAAAGTGAGCCCAGCATCCGTGCCCCAGCTGCGAGGAGGGCAGGGACGGGAGGG
>NW_005364953.1:4011704-4014964 GCF_000412655.1 Myotis brandtii
TCCTCTCAGTGAAACAGTGGGATAGTCGGGGCGACTGCAGAGGAGGAATGTGCACTTTGGGTGCTGGCACCCATGAGCGAAGGCTGCCCTGACTGAGCCTCGCTTGCTTGGGGCCTAGCGCACTCCTGCCCGGTAGTGGGTGTCCAGACGTGCTTTTCTGAGTTAATGAGAGAAAACATTTATTCTTCTGCTGCCCACGAAGGTGGAAAGTGGAGTGGGGAGACATGCGGGGAGTGAGCAAGGTTTCCTGTCTGGGGGTTCCAAATCCGCCATTGGTTCCTTTCACTGCTGACTAGAGATATACAGGGTGACCCCCCAAAATGTATACACACTTTGAATACCTACTAATTCCAATGGTTTTAAGCATAAGAAAGAAACAACAATGGAGCTGTTATCTGTTAAAAGTGCATCTGTTAAAAGTGCAGGCACAAACTGGCAGTCCAACATTCCCTGAGGGGTCCCAGATTGAAGAGGGTGCAGGCTTGGCTGAGGGACCGCCCCCGCCCCCCGTGCACGAATTTTGTGCACTGGGCCTCTAGTAAGTTTATAAGTTCTTCGGTTTATCTCTTCTTGTCCCCCCAACCCCACATCAAGGTATGTAAGTTTGTTCCATGCCTCCATGCTTTGTTCATTAGATTCCACAAATAAGTGAGACCATGTGATATTTGTTTTTCTCAGATTGGCTTATTTTACTTAGCATAGTATTTTCCAGGTCCATCCATGCTGTCCCAAAGGGTAAGAGATCCCTCTTTATTATAGCTGCATAGTATTCCATAGTGTAAATGTCCCACAACTTTCTTATCCTCAGGTTGAGCATTATTGAAGAGGGGACAGCCAGCACAAGGGGAAAAATCTGAGGACTTTTTATTCTTACTGAGAGCATATATATGCTATACTATGTTGTATGTGTTATGGATATTGTTTAAAAAGGCATAAAGATTATTTTACAGAGAAATAATCTAATAAGACATTATTAAGCACTCAACATCTATTAGAATGGCAAAAATACAGAACAGTGACAATACCAAATGCAGGTGAGGATGTACAGCAACTCTGATCCCTTGCTGGTTGAAATGCAAAATGGTAGTCTCACTGGAAGACAATTTGGCTGTTTCTTACAAAACTAAACATACTCTTACCATTCCTTGGTATTTACTCAAATGTGTTGCAAACTTTTTTTTTGTGTTGCAAACTTTTATGCAAACAAAACTTGCACATAAATACTTACATCAGCTTTATTCATAATGTCCAAAACTTGGAAGCAGCCAAGATGTCCTTCATTAGGTGAATGTATAAATTGTACTTGAATTTTAATAGCAACTTTATTCAGAATAGCCCACACCTTGAAATGACTCATTGTCTGGTTATAAACTGTAGTGCATCTCGACAGTGGAATATTATTTAGTGCTAAAAAGAAATGTGCTGTGAACCATTGAAAGAAATGGAAGAACCTTAAATACCTATTATTACACTTAGTCCCAGAATCAGAATGGATATGCTATAACTTGTTTCATGCTAGGCCTTGTATTCCTTCTATTTTTCTATAATTCTTGACATTTGTTGTAAAAACACAAAAAATACTACATTGGCCATATTTTTTATTGATTTATTAGTACCCACCCTGAGAATACTATATTTTTCCTGAGATTGTCACTTTTAAAATGATGAATACTCTTTTGCTAATTCTGTACAAATGTTAGATTTTTCAAAAAAAGACATACCAGAATCTCTTATTGCATATGCCAAAGTGCCCTGTTTTGTACTGACTGTTTACTTTGGATTCAAGTAAAAAAGATTCATTTTTCCTGCTGGTGAGAAAAAACTGTGCAATGATGAAAATATTAGTATATTTCTTCATGAATTACAACTATTTTAGAATAGCACTCACCATTGTCTTTCTGCAGGGAGTTTTCTACTAGCTTCTGTGCTAATGTTAATGTATTTGGCAATTGTATCAAAGCATTATTTTGAGTACATTGAAAAATTATTTATTATCTCATGAAAATCTAAGTTAAATGTAATGATTGCTAATGATTCTCTGGAATTAATAAATGCTAGAAAACATGAGGCAATATTCTTATTCTTTGAAAAACACATTATGAATATCTTAAAAGTATATTAAATGCAATATAACAAAACAGAGACACTCTGTAAAACTGAAATAAATTGTAATAATTTATTTTCTAAATGGACTTTTAAAAATTAAATCCTTATCACATAAAGCTGGGGGGGAAAGGCACCATGACTTGAAAAAGAATACATTTTTAAGGAAGTACAATAATATTCTGATTTTATCTAATTTTATAAAAATTTTATGGGGAACAACTGTCAGCCATTTAATTGAAACAGAATGATAGAATAACTGAAGTAATTAATTTTTATTCATCTTTATTGTGACTTATAGCTTTAGTAAAAGTATGAGAGAACAAAGCCCATCTGTCAAGTGAATGTAGACAATAGTGGTATATAATTACAGGAATGGTTATGAAAGAATGCAATAAAAATTGCTACAAAGGTAAAATTTATATCAGTACCTGAAACACCAAAAATGCTATGAGAAAATTTGTAGCAAAAAGTTTATAGGTAGGAGAAACCAAGATGGCGGCATAGGTAAACACCGGAAATTGCTGCCTCCCACAACAACTTCAAAAATACAACTAAAAGACAAAACGGACATCATCCAGAACTACAAGAAGGCTGCCTGAGTGGAAATTCTACAACTAGAAGGAAAGAGAAAAGCACACTGAAACTCAGAGGAGGTGCAGAAGTAAAGTGCAGAGGTACGGAGGTGCACGCAGCAAGGGCTGGCAACAGGATGCAGCTGTCTTTTTGAATCGGGAGGGAGTCACAAGCCCCGACTGCTCTGAACTCCAGTTCTGGGAAGTCTCTGGGGACCCAGACTCATATGGGGGGAAACTGGACTGTCTGGTAGCGGGCAGAACTCGGAACTCAAGGGCGGCTTTCTCTCAGAGGTGCTTGCAGCGATTACCGGGACACTGAGACATGGGGCCTCCTAGGGCAGGGCTGAGAATCAGCCATAGCTGTTCGCTCCGCCTTGTTGATTCCCTGAGACCCTGCCCCACCCAAGCTTCGGCAGAGGCTTTTGCATATGAATGCCCTGGCCCTTTGCAATCTGAAAATTACCTAACAAACTGCAGCTGGCCAGACAGACCCAGAACTTCCAAGAGAAGGCCCAAGGCCCCACAGCAGCTTGCATTCCTTCACAGCTGGGCCTCATCTGGGCACCTCCAAACCCCAAA
>NW_005364953.1:4015928-4017935 GCF_000412655.1 Myotis brandtii
TTCAATAAATGGTGCTGGGAAATTTGGTCAGATATATGCAAAAAAAATGAAACTAGACCACCAACTTACACCATACACAAAAATAAACTCAAAATGGATAAAAGACTTAAACGTAAGACAGGAAACCATAAAAATATTAGAGGAATCCACAGGTAGCAAAATCTCAGATATATGCCAAAGGAATTTATTCACTGACACAGCCCCTAGGGCAATGCTCAAACCTCAGAGGGAAGGTAGGGGAGGGTGGAGGTAAGAGGGAGAGATCAACCAAAGGACTTTCATGCATGCATATAAGCATAAGCGATGGATGCAGACAACAGGGGGTGAGGGTGAGGGCAGGACTGGGGAGATGAAGGGACAATGGGGGGATAAAGACACATAATAATCTGACAATAAATATTTAATTAAAAAATAAATATATAAAATAAATATCAAAAAAAGTTTATAGGTAAAAAGAAAAAACTCTTTTGTTTGTCAAAGAACACTATCAAGAAGTAAAGATACAACCTATAGAATGGGATATTTGCTAACACACACACACACACACACACACACACACACACATACACGATACGGGTCTAATATCCAAAATGTATAAAGATCACTTACAATTCAACAACAGAAACAACCCAATTTTTAAAAATGCAGAAGGGATTTAATTAGATGTTTCTCCAAAAAACATATACAAATGGCCAGCTAACACAAGTAAAGATGTTCATCATTATTAATCATTAGGGAAATGGAAATTAAACCACTAAATACCACTTCAATAGGGTGGCAAGGATGTGGGGAAATTAGAACCCAAAAGTAATATTGTTGGGAATGTAAAATGTTTCAGCTACTGTGGAAAAAGTTTGACAGTTCCTTAATAAGTTAAATATAGAACTACCAGGTCTCAGTCTCAGTCTTTATATGTATAATCAAAAGCATTGAAAATATGTACATGTCTGCACAAAAATTGTACATGAATGTTCTTATCATTATTCATAACTAGTGGCCTGGTGCACGAATTTGTGCACACTGAAAGGAAATTAATTAGAAGAAATATTTTAATATCACTATTCGCCCTTTCTCTATAATAGAGTGTCAACCAAATTCACAATTGACAATGGAAGATCAAAACACACGTGTGCGATTGGCGCCAGCGAGAGCTTTATATATGTTGTGCGTGTGTGAGTCAACTTAGCCTTTTATAGATATACAATAAACTTGCTTACTTAGATCTGCTTTCTGATGTAGCTAAACTTTTTTCCCGCCCAGTGAAGTACCCCAACTTCTCTTTCAGTTAATTGTCAGCAACACAGCAGTAAATATCAACATGAAGCAGATTATTATTGTAGATCACACAGGGAGAACAAAGGGTAAAATATTTAACTGTAACAGTGTTTGACTATATTCTGTGCAGTGAGAAAACCTGAAGTCATTTTCAAGGTCCACCATTTCTTCTTTTCAGTTGGGTAGAGTTTCTAAACTTTGTAAATCTTTGTTTTTCGGCTAATTAAAAGAAAATAGGATTCCACCAAGTCCCCTATCTACTTACTCCAGGACTTCTGTGAGGATCAAATGAGATGAGGCATGGGAAAATGCTTCACAGACATTTGGATAAAGTGTAAAATGTTTGCACCTGGCTATAAGCAAGTCATGTTCCTGGGCTGAAGAAACTGCAAGGAGGCTTGTCACTAGGAGAGGAAGCCAGGCGTTGCTATGTGACGTCATTACCCAGTGCATACAGCCACTATTTCTGGGCTATGCTGAGCTGTGGGCCGCATTTTGCTCCATGGGTTCTTAGCAGCGTTGGCTGCGATTTGGTGGGGTGTCTCTCCAGGGTGGTGGTGGGGCCTGTGTCCCACTTGGGGGAAGCCAAGTGTTGCTTTGTTGGCGCCAGGTCCACTGTGCCGTTTCTCTGTAAATGGCCAGTGCGCGGCACAACAGCTCCTGCATTGAGCGTCTGCCCCCTGATGGTAGGTGCACATCATAGCAACTGGTCCAATGGTCAGACACTTAGCA
>NW_005364953.1:4018314-4022416 GCF_000412655.1 Myotis brandtii
TGAAAACCATCCAAATGTCCATCAGCTGGTGAATAGATAAACAAATGTGGTATACCCATACAATAGAATACTATTCAGTCATAAAAAGGAATAAAATAGAGTTTATGGATGAACACTGAAAACATTATGCTAAGTGAAATAAGCCAGACACAAAAGGTCACATTATTGTTTAATTGCATTTATATGAAACATCCAGAATAGACAGAGACAGAAAATAGATTAGTGATTGCTGAGGGCTGGAAGTAGGGAGGAATAGGGAGTGATTGCTACTGGGTACAGGGTTTCTTTTTGGAATTATGGAAAGATTTTGGAAATAGAGGTGGCAGTTGCACAACATTGAGAATGTACTAAATGCCACTGAATTATACACTTTAAATGGTTAATGGTAAATTTTATGTTATGTGAAATTTACCTCAATAAAAACAATGAAAAATAAAAGTTTAGAGGGAATTCTTAAATCAGGTAGAAACATATTTAGGATTCATATCCTATATAATAAAGAGATAATATGCAAAATTGACCCTCACACCCTCATGTCATCACAAGGTGGCCGCCACCACATCGTCACAAGATGGTTGGCAGGGGAGGGCAGTTGGGGGTGACCAGGCCGGCAGGGGAGGGCAGTTGGGGGCAACCAGGCCTGCAGGGGAGGGCAGTTGGGGGGGACCAGGTTTGCAGGGGAGAGGAGTTGGGAGCGACTGGGCCTGCAGGGGAGGACAGTTGGAGGGGACCAGGCCTGCAGGGGAGGGCACTTTTGGGTGACCGGGCCTATAGGGGAGGGCAGTTGGAGGCGACCAGGCCAGCAGGGGAGGGCAGTTGTTGGAGGCGAGGCCAGCAGGGGAGGGCAGTGGGGGGGACCAGGTTTGCAGGGGAGGGCAGTTGGCGTTGCCAGGCCAGCAGGGGAGGGTTGTTAGGGGCGACTGGACCAGCATGGGAGGGCAGTTGGAGGCAATCGGGCTGGCAGGGGAGCAGTTAGGAGTCGATCAGGCTGGCAGGGGAGTGGTTAGGGGGCGATCAGGCAGGCAGGCAGGCAGGCAGGCGAGCGGTTGTGAGCCAGCATTTCTGGATTGTGAGAGGGATGTCATGTGGGATTGGGCCTAAACCGCCAGTCGGACATCCCCCGAGGGGTCCCAGATTGGAGTGGGTGCAGGCTGGGCTGAGGGATATTCCCCTCCAGTGCATGAATTTCATGCACCAGGCCTCTAGTTTTAAATAAAATTCAGTAACTCCCACTGACGAGAAACAAGTATGTTCTGGTAGAGCTGGTTGATTAAACCAAGTAAGATATAGGAAACTTGGTCCTGGATCTGTCACTATTGGGCTGTGTAATCTATAACATGTCATATATCTTCTTTCTGCTTTTATGCTTTTACTTGTTAGGAACAAATTATCTTCCCTTATATGAATGTTTTTGCATGTAGGGAAGGGGGACATTGTGTTTACCATAAGTAATGTGAAAAGCTTCAGAAAGTAGTTAAAAAACCAATCCAAATTGTAGAAGATATAGAAAACAATCCTTTCATGCTTAGTGAAGGAAAAAGAGAGGCAGAAGAACATTTGAATTTGTGTTTGTTTGTTTGTTGTATAGGGACTTGGTGTGATTGTTATTAGCTGCAATTGGGCTTAGAGCCCTTTAACCATACAGATTACCTAAGAAAATATGTTGAGGCCTTGTTGAGGATTCCTTCAGATACTATGTCTCCTTGATCTTCATTTTCACTGCAAATTTTTTTGAGTCTAATGTTAGAATAACTTCTCCTTTCTAATTTCAATTGCTGTTTTTATTTTTATTTTTAAAAATATATTTTTATTGATTTCAGAGAGGAAGGGAGAGTTTTATTGATTTCAGTGAGGAAGGGAAAGGGAGATAGAAACATCAGTTCTGTACACCCCACACTGGGGATCAAGGCCCCAACCTGGGCATGTGCCCTGACAGGGAACCCAACCATGACCTCCTGGTTCATAGGTTGACACTCAACCACTGAACCACATTGTCTGGTCTCAATTGCTGTTTTTAAAAAGTTCTTAGTGTCTTTACTTTAACTTTGATTAGCCAGGAAGGAAAGAATGAAATTACCCCAAAAGGAATTTATTTATTTACAAATAAGTTCAGCTATAAGTAAATCACTTTATTTTCACCCAACTGCTTCCCTCTCTTTTGTGAATAGTATTTAAATTTTTCCATAAATATTGTATATATGCCCAGAGGCTATTTTGCTATTGGGTGCATTTATGAATCAAAGAATAACTAAACACATCCTTCCTGCTACTAATATTTTGAATATCAGCAATATCATTTTGTATTCTAAATTTGTGGAGTGTTGTACTATACTCTCAAATACCTTGTGGGTCCAAGCCCAGAGGTGACTACATTTCAGTGAAGGGTGACATGATTAAAGTGTTTATTCAGGATATGTGATCTTGTAATTGTTTTTTTGATACAGAATTCCCAGTGAATAGGAGATGGTTCATGGACTGGTTGTAGATTTTGGCTTATTATATACTTTCTGAAGTGATTTAGGATCCCTTTAGATGAAAACTGGTGTATGAATATAATACTCTCCAATTTTTTTTATTATGGTATCCATCAAACAAATTGCAACATAGAGCATCTTACAAAGATAGGCAATAAAACTTTGAGCTAAATAATAAAAGTAGGAGAGGAATATGAAGCAGAATAAGAAAAGGAACAAGAAGAGACAGGTTTGATCTGCATTATAAAAGATATATAGAGATGGAACTATGAACAATTATTAGCCGTAGTGATACATTAGTTATATTGTATTAGGAATTTATTTTTAGACAATTTCTAATGCGAAACCTTAATATTATATTTAGTTATACCATGTGAAATAAAAATACATAATTTAACCTAAGTCGTGCCCCAAGTTACCCAAACTAGTTGAAAAATGTTTTCCTTTCTATATAACCTAGAGGAAAAAAAATGTCTAGTTTAATTAAGAAACTTTTAAAATCTGCTTCAAGTTGAATTGCACTTTCAAAGAAAACTAGGTATGCAGGGACATTTTCAAAGGATGAGATTAGTTTAGGCACACTGGAAAACATGATACCTTCTATGCCCGATTCCTTTTGATTTTACAGAAAAGAAATTTGTAATGGAGCAAAGGAACCCTGTGATTGGAGCAGAATGAACAAAGGCACAAAGCAAATGCATAACTTTTTCAGAGACAAATATAAAATAAACAGAAATTTAAACCAAAACCAGCCCTGACTGGTTTGGCTCAGTGGATAGAGCGTCGGCCTATAGCCTAAAGGGTCCCAGGTTCGATTCCGGTCAAGTGCATGTACCTTGGTTGCGGGCACATCCCCAGTAGGGGGTGTGCAGGAGGCAGCTGATCAATGTTTCTCTCTCATCGATGTTTCTAACTCTCTATCTCTCTCCCTTCCTCTCTGTAAAAAATCAATAAAATATATTAAAAAATAACAACCAGCATGAAAGGACACTTATCCTCTAAGAAAGTACTTTACAATTTTCCAAATTTTTTTTTCTATTTCATGTGAACTATATCCATCTAATTTTTACTGGCTAAGGAAACAATACAAACTATGAAGATTACTGATAAATGAACATTAAATATTCAAGGAAAACATTTACTATTATAAACTTATCTCATATATGTTAAGTGCATGAATTATTACATGAAAAATTTATAGTTTACCTTCATTATTAATCCAATAGTATTTGAAAAATAATTTTATAAAGAAATTATTATTAAACTAGAGGCCTGGTGCATAACATTCATGCACTCAGGGGGGCATCCCTCAGCCCAGCCTGTGCCCTTTCGCAGTTGGGAGCCCTTGGGGGATGTCCCTTGGGAGCGGCCTAAGCTGCAGTTGGACATCCTTATCCGGACATCCTTACTGCTGCCATGGAGGTGGGCTGCTGCACTCACCAGCCATCAGCCGGGCTTGTGGCTGAACACTCCCTCTGTGGGAGCACACTGACCACCTGGGGGCAGCTCCTGCAGTGAGCGTCTGCCTCCTGATGGTCAGTGTGCATCATAGCGACCGGTCGTGCCACTGTTTGGTCGATTTGCATATTACCCTTTTATTATATAGGACTAGAGGCCCGGTGCACAAA
>NW_005364953.1:4023052-4026808 GCF_000412655.1 Myotis brandtii
GGTCCGGCTGGCTGAAGCCCGGCTGACTGAAAGCCGGTTTCTGGGGTTTTGTTTAGCTTCTATATTTGCAACATAGTTGCTTAGAGTTGCAGCTGAGAGGCCAGCAGCGGCAGGCAGGGAACACAGAGTTCGCTGTCACTGGAGCAAGCAAGCCTCCCTGTTCGCTTCAGTGCATGGCTGCCGGCTGCCATCTTGGCTGACAGTTAATTTGCATAAGGATATGCTGATTAGCCAATGGGAAGGGTAGCGGTCGTACGCTAATTACCATGTTTCTCTTTTATTAGTGTAGATGGTGTTATATTTTCTCACTGCCAGTGATTTTATTTTTTGCTAAAGCAAGGGAATGGTAATTTATATAACTCTGTGACAATTTACACTCCTTCTCAAAACATTGTTTTTCATTCAAATACAAACTCATTCAGACTAAATTTTCTTATTGACCAGTTACCAGGTTCAGAGAGCCTCTTTCTTCTTCCAAGGCTGTAGACCATTTGCCCTTCTATTCAGGGCCTTGTTTTCTGCATCTGTAAATGGAGGTTGTATTAATATATCTGAGACTCCTTTTAGTTCCTGAGATATTCTAAAAGAGTCCCTTTTCGATGTATTGGTGAGGATTTAGTCTTTTAGAAAAATTGCCATAAAGTAGAATCTATTACCTATTACCTAACCTATTCTATCCACATGTATTCTATTACCTATTATCTAATATAATCAATTACCTAATCTATTCTAACCACCTGTAATCTATTACCTTCATCAAATCAAACATAGGGAAAAGAAACACAAAATTAACACAAAAATGTGGCAAGGAGTGCATGTCTTTAACAGCCATTTTTGAATGGGTAGAGCAGTGAAAATTTCAGACTGCTTCGTGTTCACTAGACGTGTACACAAGAAGGACAATATTTGCTCTTAATTCATTTTGATACAATATGTCATTTCATCTTTGCGACATTGATACCCAATATATATCATGCGATAATGTTGAAGAAAGAAAAAAAATTGCATTAGCTGATTAATTTACTTGTGGCAAAACATAGAGCATACAACCTGCTTAAGCCCATTGGTGATCTCGATACAATTTGATTAGGGTTTAGAGGTGTACTTGTACTTGGAGGAAAAGACAGAAACTCTTTCTATATGAAAGCAGCACAAGAGAAGCAAAAATACAATGGGGTGCTACAGAGCTAACATAGCCTGAGTCACAGCTATGGCTGACATTACTGCTGCCTTCTCAGCTGTGCCAGTGCTTAAAATAATCACTTCTACAGATCAAACTTACACCTGGGTGTGCACACGTATGCCCGTGTGCATGCATGTGCATGCATGTACACACACCACATACCTCTGCTTTGCCCCAAGCCTTTAACCAGCTACTCATACTTTAGAACATTCACTTTGAAACACAAGCATCTGTCTATGTTTGTTGGAACAGGTCTATTTATAATTACAAAATCCTGGACTTAACTGGATGAAATATTCATGTACACTCCACTGCCAGACTGCACTTATGGCATAGTAAACTGCAAACATTATCATATTAAAAGCAATTTAGCAACATGGTTCATGCCAAGTTAATAAAAATGTCATTTTAAATATTGTTTAAGAGCACCAGTTTAACAACTTTTATAACACTGGACCACCACAATGTATCTATTATCTACAGTATATTTGGAAAAATGAAAATGAAAATGAAAAGAAGTGGTTGGAGTCAATCATGTAGTTCCCAAGTAATGACAAGGCATTGATAAAGGGTCTCCCTTAATTTCTGAGCAATCCTGGAACGTGGGGATGATCTGATCCCTTTGAGTTGGCTCCGAAACCCTGTGCTGCTTATTGCTTGGCACAACCCTACACAGTAGTGACTTTCTGTTTCATAAACTACTCATAGACAATAATGGACAATTGGCTTATTTGGGGGGATGCATTTACCAAAAGATTAATGCCAAGATGAGCTATCCTCCATATAAACTGCCTCAGTTTTCTTCTGTTTATTGTTCGGGGCGGGGGAGGGTCACATCAAAGTGTGAATGTGTGTATGTGTTGAAAGTTTAAAAAATAGACTAGGTTATAACCCAGAAGAAGGTATGGAATTTTGGATTATCTGAGACAGTTTTCAGTGGTTGTCTACTACTCTTTTCTTAGTGCATTGTTATTTTCCCTCCACTTCCTCTGCTTTTACTTCCTTCCCTGGGAGGCATTCAGGGCTATAGAGTATAGAAATATATTGGGCAATAAGACTTTATAAAATAACTATAAGGTTAAGACTGTGGCATGAGTTTTGAATGTGGACAGTATATGTTTCTATCATTTTTTTCCCCACCAGAACATCTTGAAAGGGATTACTTGATGTTCCCTGTAACAAATATTATAGTTTGAAAGGTTACTTAATTGAATTGTTTCATTTATAGAAACTGTGACTAAGGAACATTTGCTGACTTAGTTACTTCATGATGTTCTAGAATGAAAATAAAATGACTAGCAAACTCATTTAAAAAAAAAAAGAAAAGAAAATTTGTTTAAAAAAATCCCAAATAGAAATGTTATAATACAGAATGTAGTACCAGATGGTCTTTAATATATGGCAGATTGATATAGAAACATTTTGAGTTAACTGCAAGTATGAGAATTATTGTGCTTCAGTATTGATTCAACAATTTAGGAACCACTTACAGAAACTGCAAATTTTAATCAATATAGTGAAATATTCTACTATACAATTTAAATATTATGTCTTTCAATAATAATCATATGTAACTCTGCCTCAAATCAGTAAGAGCAAGAATGGATTGACCTCTACCACTTTGGCACTAATATAGAAAGACAATGTGATGGAAAAAGATATGTCATGACTTCGTGAATGTAATACCACACCATTTCTTGTAATAATAAGGAAAACCCAGGAATATAGTAGGCACCTAAAATTCTTACCTGTATAATTAAACAGTTATATTCTGAGTAGATAATATTCATTTGAATGAGCTGTCATTTCTCTTAAAATAACAGTACAATTATTAGGAGTAAGGCTAGACTGTACCAAGTTCCTATTTCCTATTCTGCCACTAACTAGCTAAGTTACCTTAGTCGCTTCACCTTCCTAGGTTTCAACTTCCTCATCTCAAAAAATAATTTGGATTTAAACATCTCTAAGGTCCCTTACACTTCTATTACATTTATGATTTTATTCAAATCATCTTAATATTGACAATAACTGAGTAGCTGAAATGTAGCACTTACTGCTTCATATACACGTTTCAATTACTGTGAATTGATACCTGTGGACAGTAGTAAAAACGGATTTTCTATTTTTTCCAAGTATTTTATAGTATTGCTTTGAGCAAAATAAATATTTATGTTATCACTAGTTGGCATTCACATCTCAATTATAGAAGAAATATGAAAGCTTCAAAATATTATGCCAGACCATTTAATTTATTCAGAAAACAAACCCCAATAAGTAGGATAAGTTAATTTGGAATACACATCCATGTTATCAAAAGATGTATTAGTTTTATATGCTGCAAAAACAGATTATCACAAAATTAATGACTTTAAACACACACACACACATCTCTACTAATAAAAGGGTAATATGCTAATTAGACCAGGAGACCTTCCAGGAGACCTTCTGGACATCCTTCTGGACAAAGCCACGGTGGTGGGGTCGAGGCAGAGGAGGTTAGGGGCAATGAGGCCGGCAGGGGAGGGCAGTTGGGAGCGAGCAGGCCAGCAGGGGGGGCAGTTGGGGACGAGCAG
>NW_005364953.1:4027053-4033857 GCF_000412655.1 Myotis brandtii
ATGAGCAGGCTGGCAGAGGGGGCAGTTGGGGGCAATCAGGCCAGCAGGGGGGGCAGTTGGGGATGATCAGGCCGGCAGGCAGAGTGGTTAGGGGCAATCAGGCCGGCAGGCAAGTGAGTGGTTAGGAGCCAGCGGTCCCGGATTGCGAGAGGGATGTCCGACTGAGGGGTCCCAGATTGGAGAGGGTGCAGGCTGGGCTGAGGGACATCCCCCCATGCACGAATTTCGTGCACTGGGCCTCCAGTTTTTTATAATTTCTGGGGCCAGAAATTCAGTTCATATGTATTCTTAGCAAGGCTGTAATCAAGGTGTCAGCCAGGGCTGGATTTTCATTTGGAGGTTTGAGGACATGTCTGCTTCCAAGCTCTCTCAGGTTATTGGCAGAATTCATTTCCTCTTGGCTGGAGGACTGCGCAGCTTGCTGCTTCAAAGCCAGCAAAGAGAACAAGGTCCTAGAGCAAGTCTTATAGCAAGATAGTGTTTTATATAACATAATACAATGATGGGAGTGACATTCTATTACCTTTGACATATTTTATTACTTAGAAGAAAGTCACCAGTCCCACCTACACTCAAAGGGAGGTATTATACATAAACACCAGGAGGCAAGTATCATGGAGGCTACATAAAAGTCTGTTCACTACAGAACAAATATGAGGGTACAAATTGTGCTCCATTATAATTTCTTCTCTCCCCTCTCTCCTCTCACCCTCTGCTTTGCTTTCTCCTTCTTTCCTCCTCCTCCTTCTCTCTCATCTTTTTCTTTTGCTAAAACTGATCACTGTGAGTGAACTGTGCAGATGCTCTATGCACACGTGAAAGGTCAACAGCTATAGTAGTGATGCTGCACAGCCTCAATTACAAGTACATAACCTGAGGACAAACAATTGGCTTTCCTGCTTTACCAGAATACCAGCTAGTCATGAATTGTGTGATAATCTGTCAAATGCTTTCTCTTCGCTATGGAATTGTGTGAAAAAATTCCCTGATGCAAATCTGTCTCTGAACTTGAACCAAGTCACAGGTTCAAGTGAAGATTGATTTCTCTTGGCAGCTAGGATAGGATAACCTCAATCATTTCATGGCCCAATCCTAGTATCAAGTATTCAATAACCAATATTTTAAAATACATTAAAGTATGCCCTAGCTGGTTTGGCTCAATGGATAGAGCATAGGCCTGCAGACTGAAAAGTCCTGGGTTCGATTCTGGTCAAGGGCACATGCCGGGTTGTAGGCTGGATCCCCAGTAGGGGGCATGAAGGAGAGAGATAATGATTCTCTCTCATCATTGATGTTTATATCTCCCTTTCCCTTCGTCTCTGAAATTAATAACATTTATATATTTTAAAAAGTAAAATAAAATACATTAAAATATATTTCTAAAAGACAAATGTTTGTGAGAAATTTAGTGAATGGGGAAGAAAACATAAGTACAAGGTGAAGCACAATCACTAACACAAGATGAAGGAAGAAACCCATCTTTCAGTACCATTCACTTTCTAGTGTACATGGATTGAAAATCCAATCATTCTTCTGTTTTCTCTTATCCTTTCAGCCCATGGCTATTGAATATTATCAGTAGGTGGACAGGAAGAGGTCAGCAAGTTGAAACTCAAATCTTCCCCCCCACTACTCTTATATGTCTCTAGTTAAATCCTCTAGATCAGTGGTCGGCAAACTGCGGCTCACCAGCCACATGCGGCTCTTTGGCCCCTTGAGTGTGGCTCTTCCACAAAATACCGACTTCTACGCATGGGCCACAAAGTTTCAATCGCACTGTACGTGCACGCCCGCACGTGGTATTTTGTGGTATTTTGTGGTATTTTGTGGAAGAGCCATACTCAAGGGGCCAAAGAGCCGCATGTGGCTCGCGAGCCGCAGTTTCCCGACCACGGCTCTAGACTCCTCTGGTTAAATCTTAGATTTTTCCTTCTGATGAGTCTTTGTTTTATTTGCAGACTAGTGATTCTGTGTGCCAGTGATTTAGAATGGGGTTATTCAGATTATTTTTTGATCCACTGTGTCTGATTATATTCTGTCTCTATGTTGCTTTTCTAATTCAACACTGTTGAAAAACTTAAAAAATATATCTAGGTAGGGCATTAGCTCCACTTACATGTTGTGACTTCTGTATAGAAGAATTGATCTTATACTGACAAGACAATGGTGTAAAATAAATGAAGTCTACAATTGTTTATGGCAAGGTGAAATCATAAAGAACATTGACAAAAATTGCTGTGTGGGATGGAGGTATTACTCAACCAAACCAAATGCAAACTTTTTTTGTTGGGGAAGGGGCATGCATATGTAAGATATTATGCACTGCACTTAAAAGATATCCAAAAGAATAATTATTTTATGAAAGTAATAAAAAGATTGTTAATTATTCTAATACATGGAGACACGTCTGCTAAGAAGGATAGTGCTGCCTCGTTCACAAATGAAAGGAAATACTTCCTTTCCATTCCCGTATTAATTCAGAAATTAACAAACCCACTTAGAAATATTAATAAATGGAGTAATTAAGATATTGTCATTTAATCCAGCAACTTTTAGTAGTAGCTTACCAACTCAATAGTAAGCACTACAGTTAGAAAGAATGTTTTGTTGGTGTACAATGCATTTATTGGACTATTAGGAATGAGTCAGATCTGTTCTTTCTGTCTGCTTTCTATATACCTTTGAACTTTCAAAGGGTATATATATTATTTCATGTTAATTCAGTGCCCTAAGGGATTTATTTCCAGCAAGATTATGCAAGATTATGTGGTGATATTTTGTCATGCATTAAACCCCTTTTGATCACCAACTATGTATAAAGATATGATAATAATTACTCATTATTTTGAGTATTCATATTAATGAAATAAAGAGTTAAGTAATTCCTTAAAAGTAGGGTTTTGTGCTGGAAGCAAATTCCAGCAGGTTGTAATTATTCAAAAAGTTCATTGGAAGGCTGATGAACCTTGGGGCTTTCAGCAGGGCTGAAGATCTGCATATATTATTGCCAGCTGCCAGACAGCTGAGGGCAGTTCCCCCAATCTGATAATACTTTATTGTTTACCAAAACTTACCTTTGATATGTATATCTGCTTTGCCATAGGGCAAAATGTGGAAATAAAAAGTCAGGAGTCCGGAGATTTGGATAGCTTAGTCACTACAACTAAGTTTCCATCTGGCACCCCAAAATGCCTTCCAAATTCATATTTCTTCTCTAGTCTTTTCATTCATTTATGCACAGCCCTTCTCCAGATTCCTGAACCCTTGTAGATGTGGAAAAGACCCCGGCAGTTTTAAATGGCTTACACAGTTTTTAAATGAAATTTTAAAATTCAGAATTTAGTTAGGTTCTTTTTCTCCTGCTGAATCACCACACAGGAATATTCCTCTAATTTAAAAAATGTAAGTCAGAGGAAAAATTAGGTTTTTATGAACAGAAATATATTTTTTAGGAACTCACCGATTCTGTTAAAATTCACAAGGATAATATTGGTGGACTGCAGTACTAGAATAAGGCCAATTATCTATTTCCTTTCCCTTGCAGTTTTATTCCCCCCCAGTAGTCATTTCTTGGTCAAATAGCAATGATTATTCAGGTGTTGAAAGTAGTAAAATATTTTATTCAGCTTGTTAAGCAACTGAATAGAAAGACAGGAACAGAGAATTATATTTGTAACCCACAGGTCAAGGGCATGAAATAGTTGAATGGAAAAAACTCAGCAAAATAGCATTAAAAAAATATATATTTTGTTATTGATTTCAGAGAGAGGAAGGGAGAGGGAGAGAGAGATAGAAACATCAATGAGGAGAGAGAATCATTGAACAGCTCTCTCCTGCATGCCCCCCCCCCCCTCACTGAGGATTGAGCTGGCAACTGGGTATGTGCCCTGACCTAGAATCGAACTGTGACCTCCTGGTTCATAAGTTGATGCTCAACCACTGAGCCACGCAGGCTGGGTAAAATAGAATTTTTTTTTATTGTTGCCAGGAATCAGCTTTTAATTCTAGCTTCTTTAGTATACAGTTTTAAGAAACTGGATAAGAGGAAAAGACCTTTGAGTAATCTAAAGTCTGAACTTTGAATACTTTCTGAAAGAATAAAAAGTCTACAATTATTATATCAAACTAGTGGCCCAGTGCACGAAATTCATGCACATTAAAAGGGGATTAGAGGAAATATTTTAATATTGCTATATGCCCTTTCTCTATAATAGATGTGTCAGAGATGAAAGAAAATTAGTAAAATGTATATGAAAATCTTCCTCCTGTCAGAGTCTGTGGCGTGCAGCGGGACCCAGAGTCAAGTCCCTGCCTACCTGTGATGCCTCAAAATCATGTGAAACCCAGACCCAGCTGGCCCCACCCCCATTGGGTGAGATCCAGACCCTGATGGCCCCACCCCCATCAAGCCCCACTGGGTGGGGGGAATAGCCTCAGGTCCCCCTTCAAGCCCTGCCAGGCGGGAGGCGCAGCCTCAGGTCCCCTGCCCCGGCCCAGCGCCATGCAGCCTCAGGTCCCTGATGATTGCTCCTTAAGTCTCGTTACAGGAACTCGGCCTCTGCTGTGGGTGCAGCCATTTTGTGTTACAGAATCCCTGCCTCCAGTGTGGGTGCAGCCATCTTGGCTGTTACGGCGTGGTGGTCAATTTGCATATTTCCTCTTTATTAGATAGGATATATATGAGGTTCCCCCGGCTTGACGCCGGGGCAGGGGGCATGACCTGAGGTCTCCTGTCAAGCCCTACCAGGCAGAGGGGCGCAGGCTTAGGTCCTCTGCCCCGGCCCAGTGCCACGCAGCTTCAGGTCCCTGCTGATTGCTCCTTAAGGCTCGTTACGGGAACTCGGCCTCTGCTGTGGGTTCAGCCATCTTGTGTTACTGAAACCCCCACCTCTGCTGTGGTCGCAGACATCTTGTGTTACGGAAACCCCACCTCCGCTGTGGGTACTGTGGGTGCTGTGGGTGCCTCCATCTTTGTGATGATGTGACAGTTAATTTGCATACTCCCTCTTTATTAGATAGCATATTAGGTAAGCCTTTTGTGGTTCAGCAGAGGCCTAAAATAGTGACAGATCAGAAAGTATGGCATAGTCCAGAGACCATGAAAAGGGATTGTTTGATATTTGTTTTTCATTGTATAATGTCTATGCTTAAATGAGTACTCAGCAAACTGTATATTCCATTATCTAGTTCGGATTTAGTTCTCCTTATATTATTATGTTTTTAAATGAAGTTTTAAAAAGTTCTTTATTGTTGAAAGTATTACAGATGTCCCCTTTATTTTTTTTTCTCATTGACCCCTTCCACCCTGCACCTACCCCTCCCAGGCCATCACCACTCTATTGTCTGTGTCCATGGAATTTTGAATTTAAAGTATTAATATACATTTTAAGAAAAAATTTAGATTGGATAGACACAAATGTAATTGTAGTTAAAGTCCTAGTGATTGTAAGAATAACTCCTAACTGGAACTTCTACCTATTTGGGTAAACCACTTTTGAAAAGCTCTTTGTCAATGAATGATTCAGGTAATAACTACTTGAAAAATATAAGTATGCCAGTGTTCTTACCTGAAAATGGGATAACTAACATTGGCTCACCTCTTTAGGTGTCTATCAACAATAGCTAATAAAAATTATTGTAGGCAGTTGATAACATACTAAGTGTTGTACAAATGTTTCTTCAACAGGGAGAACAGCAATAGCAGAACTTTGCATCCCATCAAATTCCCCCATTTTAAGTAAAGTCAGTTCTCTCCTGCAAGTTTATGGGTAATTTCTTTTTCTTAAACAGAAATTTATTTTCTCACAGTTTTGAAGGTTAGAAGTTTTAGATCAAGATGTCATCATGGTCAGTTTCTGGTAAGGGTTCTCTTCCTGGCTTGTAAATGGCCCCCTTCTCACTGCATCTTCACGTGGTATCAGTGCAAGCTCTCTGGTATCTCTTATGAGCATGTTAATCCCATCATGAAGGTTACACTTTCATGACCTTATTAGCCCTAATTCCTCCCAAAGGCCCCATCTCCAAATACCATCATATTGGGGAACTTCAACATATAAATTTTTTGGAGTGGATAGATGGTGTAGAGAGATTCATTAATAGAAAAAAATATACTGGCTTCAAATCATTAAGTATATAATATGAAAATGAACAAATGAACTTTTTTTCAAATTCAGTAGAAAGCTTCCCTTTTTCTTCCTTTTATAGCAGTCTGATTCAGCAAGAAAGGAATTCCTAAAAAATTACAAACTAATACTAGTTTCATTAAGCAGTAACTTTTAAAAAAGAAAGACAAAAAATGAGACATACATTGTTTTGGTAAAAAACTGAGAAGCAGAATAGCAACCCATTGGTATATTAAATGAAAACATCTTTTAAGCCCCCATATCTTATTCCTGTATGAACATTCTTGAATTAATTTAAAAACACTTGGATATCCTTAGAAAGTAATATCATAACCACAACATGTTTATAATAGTGGCCCAGTGCATGAAATTCATGTATGGGGGTGTGTCCCTCAGCCCAGCCTGCACCCTCTCCAATCTGGGACCCCTCAGGGGATGTCCAACTGCCAGTCAGTTGGACATCCCTCTCACAATCCAGGATTGCTGGCTCCTAACTGCTTGCCTGCCTGCCTGCCTGACTGCCCCTAACCGCTTCTACCTGCCAGCCTGATCACCCCCTAACCATTCCCTTGCCAGCCTGATTGATGTCTAACTGCCCTCCCCTGCCAGCCTGATTGCCCCCAACGGCCCTCCCCTGCAGGCCTGGTCACCCCCAACTGCCCTCCCCTGCAGGCCTGGTCAC
>NW_005364953.1:4033955-4035838 GCF_000412655.1 Myotis brandtii
TGGCCATCTTGTGACCACATGGGGGCGGCCATCTTTGACCACATGGGGGTGGCATATTACCTCTTTATTATATAGGATTACCATAGATATTAAAATGAATAGTCATGCTGGGTGGCTCAGTTGGTTGGAGTATTGTCCCATGCACCAAGTTTGTGGGTTCAATACTTGGTCAGGGCACATACCTAGGTTGAGGATTCAATCCCTGGTTGGAGTGTGTACAGAAGGCAACCGATCTTTCTCTCACATAGATGGGGTTGTTCCCTCTTTCTCCCTTCCTCTCTCTTAAAAAAAACTAAATCAATAAACATATCCCCTGGTGAGGATTTAAGAAAATAAAAAAGAATAGTAAATTGCATATTCTTTCATTCAAAATATTGAAAACTGAATAGTAAAACAAAATTGACAAAATTATAATCAGTTTGTGCTGGATTTTATTACAGTTATTTTTATTACATACTACATACATTTGAAGATATAAGAAATATATTTTTCTTGATTGCACAAAATTCTTCATTGCAAAAGACATACAGCTCTCTAAGAACATTTCCACAATGACCTAAAGTGAATAGGAAGCAATTCTCAAAATTTCAAGTTGGAGTGTAGGGGAAAGCAGAATGAAAGGTGACCAAGATCCAGAGTTTAGGTGACTTGTAAGGTCATTCAATTAGCAGGTTGCAGAGTTATGGATGGAACCCAGGGTTTTCTTGTATCAAAATGCTGTAGGTTTATATATTCAAGAAGAAGGGGGAGAATCTAATTATAGTCCAGATCATTTTATACCAGAAAACAATTGTAGAAACTAACTTTTAATTTTTCAAAACTCAATCAGGTGTGTGTATGGCCGTTGGTATGCAGCTTTAAAACCTGCCTGTTCCCATAAGTGCCATGTTCCACCACAACCCCAGCTTCAGCACATTTGCTGTTAGCAGCTAATTCTTTTTTCACATAGAGTTACAAATTGGGAATAACGTTCTAACCCTTCTTCTTTTCCAGAGTTAGAGTGATACTGCATATTTCTTACTTTTACTCTTCCCCCAATGGTGGCTTGAGGGATAAGAATATTTCCAGGCAGATCCAATATAAAGACAGTCTTGCCATCTTCTGTTTCACTTAATTTCATATTTAACAGCTTATTAACAATTTTGGGAAGAAGTTCTTTATGAGCTCCCTTGAAAATACACTGGTACATCACTAATGGTCTCTTAACTCAGATACATTCCTGAACTTCAGCACTGGGGCAGCAGCTTGAAAGCCTCCAGAGATATACAGGGAGGAACTGAAATCAGGGTGAGAGCTGGGCTGTTAGCTTTCTCCCAGACAAAAGTGCTGGCAGAGGTCATTGTGCCTTTGCTGAACCCTCCCCCCATAGAGCCTGCAGGGGGCGTCATATCTGAGTCTCCAAAGCCTCTGTGTAATTTATTGCCAAGTGCAAATTATCTCCATTTACCTATGCTCACTGCTGTTGACATTTAACTCATTACCATGTTAAGTGTTTTGAAAGAGCTTTGAGAAATGAAGTAAATATGAAATCCAGTTCTTTTTTATTATCCATTCCCCACTGCTCCCTCTCTCCTCCTTTTTGTTTTTTTAATATATGGTGGCGGGGGAATATTTGACTTTGGGTGGTGGGCACACAGTGCAATATACAGATCTTGTAACATAGAAACCCACACCTGAAACCTATATGATCATATTAACCAATGCCACCCCAATAACTGTAATAAAAATAAAAGGTATTTTATTGATTTTTTAGAAAGGGGGGAGGGAGAGGAGAGGAGAAAGAAAGAGAGGGGAGAGAGAGAGAGGAGAGAGGAGAGAGGAGAGCGAGAGAGAGGAGAGAGAGGGGAGAGGGGAGAGGTGAGAGGTGAGGTGAGAGGAGAGAG
>NW_005364953.1:4035949-4040940 GCF_000412655.1 Myotis brandtii
GGAGGGGAGAGGGGAGAGGAGGGAGAGATTGATTGAGATTGGCTGCCTCTGTATTCACCCAGACCAGGAATGGAACCTGCAAGCTAGGTATGTACCCTGACCAGGAATCAAACCTGTGACCCTCCGGTGCACAGGACGACACTCCAACCAACTAATAATAAGACTAAACAACAGGTATTAGTATTTCTGTGAACTCTTCAGAAGTGCTGAGGATAGAGAACAATAAATCTCTTGTACTCTAAATTCCTCTGGCACTTCCTCCTCAGTCTCTCTTTCTGATCTTAGATAAAACCAGAGCTTTTCATTTTAAAAGAAATTATAACAGCTAAAATTTATTTTGCATTTCTAAGGAGCTTTTATCATGACTGATATAGGAATGTACATTGTTTAGACCTTAGAAAAGAGACATCTTAACTAGGTAAAACAGTAGGGCCGAGTGGCTAAGTGATTTACAGGAGGACTCAACGTAATTCAGTGTCTGAACTGGAGTTCCCCCAGGATTTACAATCCCTTAACCCAAATATCTACTTACAAGCTTCTCTTAAGTTGCCTTTCTTAGAACTCTGTAATGTCCTCTATAAATTCAACTTCTTCTATAAAGGAGTTAGGACCAGAGTCACCTTCTTACAAAAATTAGACTGGGTAAATGCCTGGGACTGTAAAATACTAAGCTTTGGAGGAGAGGTCCACATTTTGTCTGTCCTTCCTGTCAAGATGATTTTCCAGTTAGTAAACTTATCTTCAGTTATTACTCGCTTTCTTTCTGTATATGTCTCCATGTTGTAAGACAATGATTATAATTATTTTTCTTTTTCTCCTCTTTGTTCTGTGGATTTTATAGTGGCGATATCTTTTGCAACTCATAGCAGTAGATCCCACAATGCGTTAGTATTACTGCTTGTGTCAGTAGCTAAAATATGGGCTTTCTTTCTTTGCTAATGTTAGGTATAATTATCCAGTTTTCCTTCCTTCCAATTCTCACTTGGGTCTTTCATTGTCTTGCGTACTATCTGGTCCCTTTCTCCTGATTATATGTAATAAAGGGACTTAATGGTCATCTTGGTAGTGTGTTTTAATGACTGACCCTTCTATAATTAATATAATATTCCCTTCTGGAAAAAATGCACTTATAAGAAGGGGGAGGGTAGCAGGGTACTCCTATCAAGCTGCTGGATTATTACTGCCACTGTTACTACTTTTAATAAAAATGAGAGCAGCACCCTGCTGATGTGACTCAGTGCTTGAGCATTGACCTATGAACCAGGAGGTCATAGTTCGATTCCTGGTCAGGGCACATGCTTGGGTTTTGGGCTCAATCTCCAGTTGGGGGGTGGGTGGGTGCAGGAGGCAGCTGATCAGTGTTTCCTTCTCATTGATGTTTCTACCTCTCTATCCCTCTCCTTTCCTCTCTTTCTAAAATCAATAAAAATGATTTTTTTAAAATGAGAGCAGCAGCTGTATTGGTGGTAGTATCATCTATTGAGCCCATATCAGAGATCCATGATCTATTCTAACAACATCAAGTTTTATTTCAATTTTAAAACTTTACAAATGCAGACTGATTTCAGTGATTTGCAGTGTTATTCAAAGTAAATGTTTTTTTAAATAAAAAATCAAACTTGCGAACTCATATTGATATCCCATTATTTTCAACTAACATTCTTAGTACTCATCCTGGCATAGTTTTGATGAAGTTAAGTAAACACGCTGGCATTTTCCTATAGCCTTGCTGTCTTTCTTGAGGCTATCAAAGACCAAACAGCCTCATAATGAGGTCTTTAGTATTTCAGTGTGTATTTGGATGGAAATAGGAAAAGTTTCTATACAGCAAATCTTGTTATGATAATTTAGTGCATTAATCAATGAAATGTACTGTGTGAACTTTTCAGTGTATTTATTTATTTATTTTTGTTAATCCTCATCCAAGGATATTTTTTCCGTTGAATTTTAGCTAGAGTGGAAGGGGAGGGAGGGATAGGAGAGAAAGAGAGAGAGAGAGAGAGAGAGAGAGAGAGAGAGAGAGATGTGACAGAGACACATAGACTGGTTGCCTCCCACAGGGGCCCCGACTCAGGGCAGGGAGTGAACCCGCAACCCAGGTACATGCCCTTGATCAGGAACTGAACCTAGGACCCTTCAGTGCACTGGCCAATGCTCTAACCACTTACCACACTGGCCAGGGCAGTATTATTTTTTATCTAATGAAAATGAGATGGAAAGGCTTCTTCTACTTGTATGTATAAGAATCAAGGAATAAAAGTGTACAACATGAGAGCACCAGGGAAGTTTAAAAGTGAGGTGGGTGAAGGCTGGTGTTGTATTTTATATCATTTCCTAACTGTCACCTTGTCAGCTAAATTTACCTTTTCTAAGCTTGTTCATGGTTCACTTTGAATAAATACAATAGCCGAAGGGAAAGAAAAAGGTCCAGCTTTCTGGTTTGTCATCTTGAAAAATGATGAGGGCAATCAAAATGGAGGGAGGGTGCATTTTAAGTAGCATATGTTTGAGAGAGTGATTATCTGCATTTTTTCAGGTTTGTTTACAGATAGGTAATGTTATGCCTCTGTGATATTTAAATGCATTTTTCTTTGGTTTCTAAACTCCTAGTAATGGTTATGATTCTAGCAATCATAAGACATGCCAAATGCTTTCAAATTGATTGTTAGTCTAGTGGGGGTTAGAAATAATCACCGTGTCTAAAATGGAAGGAAGGAGTAGAAGGAAGCACACCCTATTTGGAACAAACAAAGCTTCTTTCATATGGAAAAGTTTCTTTAGAGTCACTAGTAAAACAATATTAAAAGACTAAATTTTGAAAACTGGTTTCAAAATATATTAAAAACCTCTCACACTTGAATAACTTACTTACATAGATGACTCCACATCCATTGATACACAAAGGTATGTTACCTTGTTAGGTGTTCTCAATTATCCACCAACCCATTCAAGTTCTCTCTCTTTTCCATGAATTCATATACTTGCTATATCTAGGATTGTGTTCCTCATTTGTTTGAGTTATATATTGTTGCATAACAAGTTAACTTCGAACTTGGTGGATTAAAACAACAAACATTATCTCACAGTTTCTTTGAGTCAGTAATTTGGGAGAAGCTTCGTTGGGTGAGTCTACCTCAGGATCTTCCATGATGTATAGCCAAGATGTCATCTAGGACTGCAGTAATCTGAGGAGCTGAGAGCCTGGAGGATCTGGAGGATTCACTTCCGAGCTCACTTATGTGGCTGTTGTTAGGAGTCCTCAAGTTATTCACTGGCTTAAGACCTATGCTTCTTACAACACAGGTCTCTGGATAAATGAGTGTCTTCCTGACAGCATCTAGGAATGACGAGGGAGGGAGGGAGGGAGGGAGGGATGGAGAGAGAGAGAGAGAGAGAGAGAGAGAGAGAAACATCAATAGTGCTTTTTGTGAACTAATCTCTGAAGTCAACAGTGTTTTATTCTTTTTCTTACAAGTGCATCATTAAGCCCAATTCACACTTGAGGTGGGATATTAGGCTCTGCCTCTTAAAGGGAGGAGCATCTAAGAGTTTGTAGTCATATGTTAAAACCACCGCATTATAGTCACTGTTCCTCTTAGTCATTCCTCATAGTCATTAAGAAAGCCGCCTAAATGCCAATCACCCAGTATTTCTCAGTGGTCAATGGCAGCTATAGTAGTAGGTACCTGTAGATTTTTCCTACAGTCTCTTTAATATCTCAATATTATTGTACTAGAGGCCTGGTGCACGAAATTTGTGCAGGGGGGTGTCCCTCAGCCCAGCCTGCACCCTCTCCAATCTGGGACCCCTTGGGGGATGTCCGACTGTCAGTTTAGGCAGTCAGACATCCCTTGCACAATCTGTGACTGCGGGCTCCCAACCGCTCACCTGCTTGCCTGCCTGATTGCCCCTAATCGCTTCTGCCTGCCAGCCTGATCACCCCCTAACCGCTCCCCTGCCAGCCCAATCAATGCCTAACTGCTCCCCTGCCAGCCCGGTCGCCCCCAACTCCCCTCCCCTGCCGGCTTGGTCGCCTCCAACTGCCCTCCCCTGCCGGCCCAGTCGCTCTCAACTGCCCTCCCCTGCTGGCCTGGTTGCCCCAACTGCCCTTCCCTGCTGGCCTAGTCGCCCACAACTGCTCATGGCAGTAAATTAGCATATTCCCTTCTTATTGGCTGTGGGTGCTGCCATCTTTGAGGGTGTGGCAGTCAATTAGCATATTCCCTCCTTATTGGCTGTGGGCATTGCCATCTTTGAGGGCAGGGCAGTCAGTTAGCATATTCCCTCCTTATTGGCTGTGCTTGCCACCATCTTTGCGATGGTGTGAGGGTCAATTAGCATGTTCCCTCTTTATTAGATAGGATACTTTTAAAGTGTGCTTTTAAATAGACTAAAATTTCTTTTGATTACAGTTGACATATATTATTATGTAGGGGCAGAAAACAGTAGGTTTACAGTTGTTTGTAATAAATAATACAATAATAAAAAATAACAAAGAAGAATAAACTCTGTTTTCCATACTCACTGTAAACCTACCTTTGCTCGCTCCTGTATTAGTTTTAGGAATACAACATTGTGGTTGGACATTTATATAACTTACAAAGGGATCACTCCAGTAAGTAAGTAGACTTTGTAATGCCCTTTCCTGGATGTTCCGAGCTGCATTCAAAACAGTTACCTATATCTATTTTCCAGGAAATGTTTTTATCTCATCTGTGTTTGACTCCTAACATGGATGTTGAATATGACATTTCCTCAGTTCTACCAGTGTTTTTATGTTCCACTAACATCTTTTATGATATCACTATGGATTATACCTAGGTATTGAGTGGGAGGCTATCTATAATAATAAAAGTCTAAGTGACCATTGCAACCGAACGGACGACTGAACAGGCTACGTGGGGCGACTAGGCCGGCAGGGGGGTTAGTGAGGGACAACCAAATGACCGAACAGCAGGCTGTATGGAGCGACCAGGCCCGCAGGAGGGGTA
>NW_005364953.1:4041327-4043110 GCF_000412655.1 Myotis brandtii
GACCGGCAGGGGGGCAATTAGGGGCGACCAGGCCGGCGGGGGGGCAGTTGGGGTTGACCAGGCCAGCAGGGGGGACAGTTAGGGGTGATCAGGCAGGCAGCATGTGAGCAGTTAGGAGCCAATGGTCTCGGATTGTGGAGGGATGTCCACCTGCCGGTTTAGGCCTGATCCCCTAAACCGGCAGTTGGACATCCCCTGAGGGGTCCCAGATTGGAGAGGGTGCAGGCTGGGCTGAGGGGACCCCCCCACGCCCGATACACGAATTTTGTGCACTGGGCCTCTAGTATTATATATGACACAAAAGGACAAGTAGAGCACTTAACCTTTAGCAATCAGTTCTGTAAATAAATGTTTAATAAAGTTAATGATTAGGGGGCAGACGCTCAATGCAGGAGCTGCTGAGCTGCAGTGATTTGGTCGTGGCACACCCTGAAACCAGAGAGGAGGGAGCCCAATTCCTCGCAGGGCTGTGCAATTCCACCTTTGGCTGAGGGTTATGTTGTTGCTGGGGCACTATTGGCCCGGAATCTCGTTCACTGCACATTTGCGTTTGCGTTCTACACCCTGTATGACAGCAACTTTGCAGAGTGCCCTCTCGAACTCCAGGACTCCTCCGGGAATGAACAGCCAGTTTCGGCCCGATCTCCGCAGGCCAGGCCAAGGGACCCCACCTGCCAGAGAGACCCTGCTTACTCTGCAGATGCCGGGGAGGGACCGCAGGAGGTTGGCTCCAAGGCGTGTCTAGCCCATCTCACACAGTCCTGCCCCGCTGGCCACCTTCTAATTAATTTCCTTTCAATGTGCATGAATCGGTGCAATGGGTCACTAGTCTAAGATAAAGAGCTCTGTGGATTGTAGCAGAACATTTTGTGCACAAAGGAGGTAATAAATAATTTTAAGTAGCTGATGATAATGCCGAATTTTCAGATTGTCATGAAGACTCAGGATAAAACCACTAATATTGGCCAAAGAGTCTCTTTTAGATGGTTTATTATTCTTTTCAATGTGATTAGGGGACATGATTTTTATTTAAACTAGGGGCAAATTTGTGCACCTTAAAAGGAACTGTGGGCCACCAGGCTGCGGTGGGCACAGGCATGGGTCTTGGCCCCTCCCACTGAGGCCCCCGGTCCCCTGTCTGCCGTCAGCCCCACTCCTGCTGCCGCAGCTCCCATGTGCTGATGGCGCCAGCCCTGCTTGCACTCACTGACAGCATGGAGTGATTGCAGCCGGTGCCAGCAGTGGGCGCGAGTGGGGCTGGCACCATCAGTGGGTGTGAGCAGAGGCTGCTGCCCCAATCGCCCGTCAGGAGCAGAGCGAGGTGGAGAAGCCCTCAGGGGCGATCGGGGCCGGCAGCAGCCACTTGCACCCGCTGAGGGTGCTAAGCAATGGGGACCGGCTCTGGGTGTTGGCAGCAGGTGCGAGCCGCAGCTCTGGCGCTGGCTGTAGGTGTGAGTGGGGCCGGCACTGGCAGTGGGTGCGAGCAGGGCCATTGCCAGCTGTGGGTGCGAGAGCCGGCTGCAAGCCCCGATTATCCCGCAGGAACAGGGTGAGGTGGAGAAGCCCTGAGGGGCGATTGAGGCTGGCAGCCGCCACTTGTACCCGCTGACGGTGCTGAGCGATCAGGGCCGGTGCTAGGTGCTGGCTGCAGGTGCGAGTGGGGCTGGCGCCAGCAGCAGGTGCAAGCGCCTGACGGGACTACGGTGCACGGGAGCAAAGAATTTTCAGTAACCACCAGAGGTTCGCCCCAATGACAGTGACCAGTGCCCTGCCTTGGTCTGGC
>NW_005364953.1:4043392-4053946 GCF_000412655.1 Myotis brandtii
ATTATATTCTGCTTGAAAGATGACATTACTACGGTTGTTTTGCATTTAAGAATTAGTCTGCTGTTTAAAGTATTTTCATATATATTATCTTAATTTCTTTTCACACAGATTTTGAGTGATAGGGAAAAGTGTAACTTATGCATTTTTTTTTATTAGAAAACAGAAGCCAGTTAAGTGACTTTAGTATTTGTTTTTTTCCACTAGTCCATGCTTCCCTCTTTGTCCATAATTCATAGTTAGTTTATTTACTGATTTATGCCCTATCTTGTTGAAAAGCATTGGAGATAGTTTATAAAATTCACACATCACAAAAGCATTGAAACGAAAAAAAGGGTTAGATCAATCAGGGCAAAATAAAAATAAACATAGAAAAATAAAGCAAAGCCAAGGAAGATATAAATACACAGAATTAGTGCCATATTGTCAGTATACATGCTAGAAGTAGGCATTTACCGCTGAGCTTCCTAACAATTTAATACAAGGATAGACACATGCTTCTCAGTAAACATGAGGTAAAAATAAGCCAGTTTTATTAAAGAAATGCAATTATACCTGGTACTAAGACATAAGGGAAAATTTCCCAATGCACTAATATAAGGAATATATTATATAATATGATGAACAATGTCCTCCACAATCGCTTTACAGTAAATACAATTAAGCAATTTCATGAGATTTTTTCCTTATAGGCTTCTTCAAGATCAGACAATGACATCAATAAAATAACTTTATGAGTCCTAAACAATATGATTCAAGTATATAACTCCCTGCTGGTTTAGCTTAATCCAAGGACAAATTTTCGGTGAATAGAGAAATAAATGGTTTGCAGAATGTTTAGGCAATCCTCTAAAAAACCTGTTTCACTTAATTTTAAAAATTCATATTGATTTGAAATAGGTCTGCGGTATATAATATGAAGTGTGGTAATGGCTAAGTATAGATACATAAACTTCAGACATCATTCTGGCATAGAAATGACTTAGTATCAAGTAAAGAAGCCCAACGAGAGTATACATTAGAAAATAATACCCTTTCATTTCTGTAGAGGTGGGCTGAGAGTTGGCAAAGTCAGTATATTTTGCTTTGAGTTCTTCTTTGGTACACAGATAAACAGATAACTAAAGTCCAAAAGCTTGATGCTACATGCAACAATTCTCATTTGGAAGAGGGAAATCTCAGTAAATCACCTATAATACATCTAAAATCAAGCAACATAACTCTCTAATTAACCTTTTTGTATAAGTTGGTTGCAAATATATAGCAAGGGATCAAAATAGATTAACTCATGAGATAGTTTTATTAGTTATAAGTCAGTTAAATGTTAGAGGATATTTACTAAAAATCTACACTAATAAAAGACAAAGATTCTAATTGACTGTACCTTTGCTACGCCCAGGCCACACCCACCAGCCAATCAGAGCTACTATATGCAAATTAACCCAACCAAGATGGCAGCCGGCAGCCATGGAGCTGGAGCAAGCCGGAGGCTTGGTTGCCCCGGCGATGGAGGAGGCCAAGCTTCCCGCCTGCCTTGGCCGGCTGTGGCCTCCGCAAAAGGCAACAAAGTTTCAATTATAGAAGCTAAATAAATCCCAGATACCTGCTTCCAGCCAGCCTCCACTGGGAGCTTGGGTGGCTCGGGGCCGTGGCCAGCCTGCAAACAGCCATCAGCCACTCACCCAGGATGGCCACACCCTCATGGGGTGAGGGTCCCTGCTGGGGTGCTTGACCAGCCTGAAAACAGCCATCAGCCCCTCACCCAGACTGGCCAGGCACCCCAGCAGGACCCCCACCCTGAAGGGGGTGTTGCCAGCCTGAAAACAGCCATCAGCCCCTCACCCAGACTGGCCAGGCACCCCAGCAGGACCCCCACCCTGAAGGGGGTGTTGCCAGCCTGAAAACAGCCATCAGCCCCTCACCCAGACTGGCCAGGCACCCCAGCAGGACCCCCACCCTGAAGGGGGTGTTGCCAGCCTGAAAACAGCCATCAGCCCCTCACCCAGACTGGCCAGGCACCCCAGCAGGACCCCCACCCTGAAGGGGGTGTTGCCAGCCTGAAAACAGCCATCAGCCCCTCACCCAGACTGGCCAGGCACCCCAGCAGGACCCCCACCCTGAAGGGGGTGTTGCCAGCCTGAAAACAGCCATCAGCCCCTCACCCAGACTGGCCAGGCACCCCAGCAGGACCCCCACCCTGAAGGGGGTGTTGCCAGCCTGAAAACAGCCATCAGCCCCTCACCCAGACTGGCCAGGCACCCCAGCAGGACCCCCACCCTGAAGGGGGTGTTGCCAGCCTGAAAACAGCCATCAGCCCCTCACCCAGACTGGCCAGGCACCCCAGCAGGACCCCCACCCTGAAGGGGGTGTTGCCAGCCTGAAAACAGCCATCAGCCCCTGGTCATCCCTCGAGGGGTCCCAGACTGCGAGAGGACACAGGCCAGGCTGAGGGACCCTCCTGAGTGCACAAATTTTGTGCACCAGGCCTCTAGTTATAAGTAAGTTTGGAATACTGGAAGACATTCTTTTTGGCAGTCATTAGCTAGCAGCAGCTCTTACCAGGTATCTGTTAAGACCATATTCCATAGGTTTCCAGTTTTCTCTTTCCCTTATGACATTGAAACTTAACCTCTTGTCCTATATGGCCCATTCCATCAATGACACTCTATTTACATTCTTATTTTTTTTATCCAGTGTTTCTTATATTTTACCATTCTGTTAAACACAACTTTGCTTTATTTATCTATCTACCTTTATGGAATCTACAGAGGGATGCTGAAATCTGTTAAGGAAAAAAAAAGATAGAACTGTGTATACTGTTGTCAATTTTAGAGTATGTTCTTGGGAGACAGTGGGATCAGGACGGGGTACTTAAGCTCTCAGAGCATTGGGAATGCTTTATTTCTTGATCTGTAAGCACCAGTTTTTATAATTTAATCTTCCATTTCATATTTATGTTTAATTCACTTTTCTGTGTAGGTGATGTATTAATCAAGGTTCTCCAGAGAAACACAACCAATAGGATGTATAATTATATAGGTAGAGATTTATTTTAAGGAAGTGGATCATGCAATTGGGGAAGTTTAGTGAATCCAAAATCTGATGGAGTGGCTGGCAGGCTAGAATTTCAAGAAAAAGTTGCAGTTTAAGTCCAAAGGCAGTGAGGCTGGAGACCCAGGGAAGATCTGATGTTGTAGATGAAGTCTAAAGACAGTTTGCTGGAGAATTCTCTCTTGCTCAGAGGAAAATCATCCTTTTCTATTCAGTCCTTAAATTGATTGAATGAGGCCCATGCACATTATGGAGGGCAGTTGCTTTATTTCAAGTCCACTGATTTAAATGTAAATCTTATCCAAAACCATCCTGAAGGATGGTTGACTAAATATCTGGGTACAGTAGCCCAGCCAATTTGATACATAAAATTAACCACCACAAATATATTTCACAATAAAATATTTACATCAATCACTCACTTTCTTCATTTTAAGTGTTTTTTAATTTTTATAGATTTTTTTTGAGAGAGAGAGATGAGAGATGAGAGATAGAGAGAAACATCTATGAGAGAGACATCATCAATTGGCTGCCTCTTGCATGCCCTCTACTGGTGATCTAGCCTGCAACTTGGGCTTGTGCCCTGACCTGGCTAGGAATCGAACTAGAGACCTCTTGGTTCATGGGTCAATACTCAACCACTGAGCAACACCGGCCAGGCCAGTTCCTTCTTTAGAGAGGCCCTTAATGCTACCTGACATTAATACTCTATTTCCCTAGTCAGCTCTCTTGCATTGTCCATGATGGCTATTTCAGTACTTTTTCATTCTCTTTAAACCCCCAACCATCTACAGTTGATTACCTCTTATTTATTTCACTGCTACCAAACCAAAAATCATATCTGCATCCACACCACATGTCTTCCTCTTTCCCCTCTTTTACAGGGAAGAGCTGTCCCTCTTTTTCCAGGCTAACCATCTGAGTCATGATCTGAGTCCCATCCTTTTTCATCTTTGTAGGATTATTCCCTCTCTTTTGTATTGCCAACCTCTCTGCTTCTGTTCACTCATTCTAAGCTTCTACCCTGATTAATAGACATCGTGTACAAATAAAATTTATCCAATTAAGAGGTATTATTCTTGAAGATTAAAAAATTTTTTGGTTGCAATGAAATTTGCTTAGGTCCCAATCAACTTTCTGTTTTTTTTTTATTTGTTACTTTATTTGTATGTTGCTTCACTGAATATTCACGAGTGTTTAGTATTGTTCATTTTGTTACCTTGCAGACTTTGACATACTAGGCATTAGGGGCAAGTTTCACCTTTTGGAGGCAGTAAAGCCTGGAGGCATCCAAAGCTACACTGCTTGGATTAAAAATCCTGGTCCTTCTATTTTTCTTTGTGAGAGTTTGGGCAAGCTACTTCCCTGTTAAGCCTACATTTTTTTTTTCATCTGAAAATGAGAACACTAAATGTGCCTTCCTCATAGAATTGCTATAAAAATTAAATGAGATAAAAAACATGTATAGTTTGATACAGTAAGCAATAAATACATGCTAATTATTTTTCAACATAGATAAAACCAATCTCAAATGATCAACAATTTTGTGCTAAGAGATAAGTGAGAGAAAATCCCCATTGGATATTTCTTCTTCTTTGGAGAATTAGTATGGGAGAGTTTGGGCTCTAATTCAAATAAACAAATTACCTGCAGCAATGGAGTGATACTTTTATTATACTATAGAATGTTGTTACTAATGTGTCATTGATTTATTTTGTGGGTTTTTTTAGACAACTTTTATATATATTGACCTCAGTCTCTTTATTTTCAAAATGGTTGCGATGGACTAGATGCTTTCTATACTTTCTTCTAAAACTAATATGCTGTTTTTATATTCTTTTAAAAATATATTTTAGTAAACAGTGATTATAACATTTTCTTGATTTTTCTTAAATTACTTTATTTTTATTAAGAAATTTGTTATTTTATGACCTTTCTTCTGTACCTTTTCATCATGTTACTAGAGGCCCGGTGCATTAATTCATGCACGGGTGGGTTCTCTTGGTCTAGCTGCCAATCAGGGCTGTCTCGCCCAGTCCTGATCAAGGCCAGCCGGTTGGCGGGAGCGGGGTGGGGGTGGGGAGGAATGGACCATGGGAAGTTGGCCGGCCGCGGGAGGTTGGCTGTGCTAGCGCACTAACCACCAGGGGGCAGCTCCTGCATTGAGTGTCTTCTCCCTGGTGGTCAGTGCGTGTCATAGCTACTGGCCGGTTGTCCGATCTAATAGTCACTTAGGCTTTTATATATATATCTTTTCCTCCTGTGATGAAACTCTCTCCACCTCTGGTGTAACCATCATTTTCAATCTATCATTTCACCTAATGTTCTCAACTGTAACATCCAGACTTACTCCTTCCCAGCTTTATAGTTTGTCACAATGGCATGCATCTTAACCTACTTGTTAGGCTGTGGGAATTCAGCCATTATTTATCTATGTTTTCTTGGATTTTGACTGATAATACAGAGGAATATCACACTCACTTGTGTCACAGAAAATAGATTTCAAGCTAAGTTACATACAGTCCTAGTCTAATAGAATCTCTATCTTTCTATATTCCCCCATTTATTGTGTTCATTTGTAAAATGCAGTCATTGACTTTTCTAGAATTAGTATAGAAATAAACAGTTGTTGCTCAGCTGGTGGCTCAATGGTTGGGCATCGGACCTATGAACCAGGAGGTCATGGTTTGATTCTGGTCAGGGCACATGCCTGGGTTTTGGGCTAGATCGCCAGTAGGGGGCATGCAGGAGGCAGCCAATCAATTATTCTCTCTCATCATTGATGTTTCTATCTCTCTCTCCCTCTCTCTCTGAAAATAATAAAAACATATTTAGAAAACAACAACAGTTGTGAACACTGTATTCTTTTGATTGTTTTAAATTAAAATAACCTGGAATGACAACTGTAAGAAAGAAATTCATTATTTTTAGAATAATCTTTTAGATTCACATTTATAAAAATAGACAAACTACAGAGTCTTTCACCAAAGTATATTAATATTATACAGGATTGATTTGATTCCTTTTCTGCAATCACTGAATATGCATATGTATATTTTATTATGATCAAGGTCACTTTCTGTCAGAGATACCCATCTCTCAATTATTTTGTATTTTGTTTTCTTATGTTTGTGAATTCATTGTTTCAGTTATCATTTTGTTGAATTGCATCTTTCACATATTAATAAATCTATTAGGCCAAAAGTGCAATCAGTATGGTAATCTACTAATGTTGCTTTGGAATAGCTGTTTTCATGTAAGGCATTGTATTTCTAAAAGGTCCATATTAAAATGCAGATGTAGTATCTTGGAGAAATTATACTTTGGTGATGATTAATATGGATTGGTTATTTTGATTACCTGTCAGTGATCAAGTGGAACATCTGCTGAAGAAAGCAGGACTATATAAGTTCCGGCTATGGAACTTCACCCAAACAAGGGAGGGAAGAATGGAAACACTGTAGTAAAGGATACTAGGTATTGAGGAGCATTATGGATGCACCAAGGTTCCAGAGATAGGTAGGATTACTATATAAGCTATACTCAGAAGTTTTGCTAAAACCTTTTTCTATTCTGAATTTACTTGTCTAAAATAAAAGTTTAGGACATTGTTTAACACCTCTTGCCTAAGGTCATTTGAAAATCATGTTTCATCTGCTCATATTACCAAATGTGAAATGGAGCCCTAAAAATTTTAAGCTATTGCTGAGATTGTTGCATTTCTTTTAGGACACAAGGCAAACAGCATATCAATCCTCAGCCAAAGACAGGGAGAGCTGAGAAAATCATGTTCAAGTTATTTTCATTTATATACTAGATACTTTTCATTGACAAAAGTGAGGGAAACATTTGGCAGTAAAAGTTTGCCTTATAAAAAAGTTAATTACACCAATATTCAAACTTTTAAAAAACATGATGTTTCTCACTAAGTCCAATGAAAGACTCTGATGAGCAAAATGAGGATATGAACTAAGGTCTGATACCACTAGTAAACTGTCATCTCTTAGAGGCAAAAACACTTGAGCAAGTGTGTCATTTCAAATCTAAATCATCGGTGCTAATTATATGCTTTATGGTCATTATGGATAGTTCTATTTTAATTTTTTTACCTTCAAGATGAGGCATGTTATAATAGTTGTTATTAACTCTTTGCTGATTCACTCTTCTCCCTCTCTGAAAATAGCCATTGAAAATCAAATAATCTTATCTCATACCATAACAAACAATAATATTGTTTTTGTCCACCACTAAAATCATGTTGATGCATAAGGGTCAAGTGTCATCACATTAAAGTAGGAAAATAGACTTAGATCACATAATAGTTAGAGCAATGTGTGCATCCAAATATTGATTGCTTTAGTGCAAACTTAGTAACCTAATAATGTGGGAAGATAATGAAAGTTGAACACCAAGGGTAACATGAATTTGTCTTACCAGAATTTAGTTCAGTCAGGGTTTCTCCACCTCTGCACTACTGATGTTTTGAGCTATTTTCTTTGTTGTTGGGGATTATCTTGTGCATTGTAGGGTTTTTAGCAGTATTCATGGTCTTGACTAAGTAAATGTTAGTTGCACACCCGCCAACTGTGATAAACAAAAATGTCTCCAGATATTGTCAAATATCTTTGGGGTCAAAAATCTCCCCCAGTTGAGAACCACTGACTTAGTTGATTCATTCTAAACCACCATCCTAATCCTTCACTATGGTGTCCTCTGCGTATTATTTCTTCTGATTACTTAAAATTGTATGTTTTTATAACAAAATTTTAAATGGTTTTAGGCTGAGTCATGTATGACTGTTTTCTGTCTCTACAAAAATTACATCGTTATTAGGTACTTAGAAGACATATTTTTTTAACTCCTTCATAATGCATAGTACAGTGCTTTGTGTCAAATGGGATCATTAAAAATGTTGATTGACATTGATAAAAACTAGTCTTTGGAAATGTAGTGTTATTTCTCTCTGCTTAGTTCAGAGTATTTTCCTGTTGTTTGTTTAATAAATAAGATACTTCCTGAAAATGCAGCTCAGGTTGCAGTTCTATAAAGAACTTTCAGTTTATGTGGTCTTAAAACAGAAATATACCTTAAATTATTTTCAGTCTTTACTGTGAGAAAACCCGTGTCCTACTTGCATAAAAAACATGAATAAGTGAAGTGTCTGAGACAGCCACTAATCAATTTTCAGTCATTTTCATCTTATAAAATAAAACGAAATAAAAAATCTTTCTCTATTGATATATCCTGACCTTATCATGGATTCTTTAGCCATTTTAAAAGCTTTCAGTGCATAGGGCTTGGCTCACTGTCTGGAGAGGACAGAGCTGACAAGTTAATCAAGCAGACTGATGATGTGGTGACTACAATAAAAAAGGTCAAAATCATGTATTATTTCTTGAAATGTATCTACTGATTTGATGATAATGTCAAGTTCAAATCTTAAAAGGCCATTTAATAGAGTACAAAAAGAATTTTTCTTGGGGCAAAGAAATTTTGACCTCATAAGTGAAGTCTGTGACCTATTTCAACTATTGATCAGAAGTCATTTTATTTGTTAATTTATTCACTCTTCCATCCATCCATCCATCCATCCATCCATCCATTTATTAAACATTTCTTAGACACTATCACTAAGCTAGGTACTGGGAAAATTGCATAGAAAAAGAAATCATGGTCACTGCCCTTGAGCAGCATTCTATCTAGATCAGTATTTCTCAATACATGTTCAGAAGAATAATGCTCCTATAAGATAATAGTTATTCACTCCAGATTATTATTTTTAGTCCTCTTCTGAATTTTCCTGAATAGTTACAAATATCTCTTTTCTAATTATGAACAAGTGTTTCTTTTTTTTAAATGAGAAGATCTTAATAGAAAATATTTTATTATTGACCTTGGAAAATGTGAGTGTCCAAAATATCTGGTATAAAGTTAGAATGCAGATCTGATGGTAATTTAGCAATTTAGTTGGATGTCATTCCCCTCGTGTAGGGTACAAAATTCACTTAGTGTAAATTAACAAGGAAACCTGACCTTACTGAGACAATCTGGGAAACCCGTGTGTGGGTGATTATAGGAAAGTGGATTTTAAAAGAAATTTAACTTCTTTCTGAGAAGGAGGACAAAATCCGTCATTTGTAATTCATTTCGGTCAGATTTCAAAGGTTTACTTATACTTTGAAAAGTGGGTAAATAGGGCAAATTGTAATTAATAAATAGTAAACACACTATTTTATAAAGAATTATATTGGGATCAGGAAAAGTATTAGAAAATATATTTCTCTGTGTAAAGAATATTATTTTAGTAAGTTCTTATCAACTGGCATAGAGTTGGAGATAGAGTCATAATTTTGTGGCCTCGCATTAACAGTTTCCTTCCATTTGTATATATGTTTGTTGATTTATACAAAAAAGGTTAGCAGATTATTTCAGTGTAACTTTAAGGATAAATTCATGCTTCACACAGGGACACACACAAAACACAAAATTGTTAGTATTATGGATGGCTAGACTTCAAAAATTCAGAAATTCCTTTCTGATCAGCAATGATAGATGAGCCTGATTTTTATTAGGAGTTTATCTAAATAGTTTCTTATCTGGTACTGTTGTAAACTCAGAATGTTATTTATATAAAGTGAATAAATAGGAAGTGTCCTGTTTTATGGGATTCTACTACTGTTGGTGAAAGCTAGTGTTTGCAAGCACATTAATTGATAATAACAAGTGTTAACATAGCATTAGGCCTTTCAGAAATACCAAAGAAATTACGTATTTCTGTTATGCTAGTGCTTATAGTGATAAAAATATATTTCTGTGCCGTTCGTGATACAGTAAACTATACCTCGTTGAGAAGGATCTTATGTTTTAATTGTGTTCCTAGCTTTCTAATTTGTAAAACTGCTCTATCCTAGTAGATCATGGCTATAAACACTAAACAGTCATATATCTGTAAGACTTTAGAATAATATAGTAAACACAATATGGAATTATTCATATTAGAAGAATCACTCATATTAGAACACAAATGTTTTCCTCTGAAAAATGACCTTATTAAATAGAATGAAAGTAAAACAGGTATTATATTCTTGCCACTCTTCCACAAATATTAGCCTAGTGTATTATTCATACGAAAACATTTTTAGATATATTTTTCTCTAATATTTCAAATTTATCTTGTAGATTATAGTTGTAGCAATGTTTTTTGCACCAAATTCAATACATATAGGGTAAGAGAAGATTAGACAACACTGGAACTGTCCTTGAAAATCTAGAATCTGTCTCTATTATAATTACAGTGGCCTACAGACTAAGGGAAGTTGCACAAATTGATTGAGGGATCACTATATGCCAAGCTCTGTGCTTTTATGCACTATCTTTCTTTTTTTTATTGCTTAAAGTATTACAAAGGGTATTACATATGTGTCCTTCCCCCCCCCCCCTTGACAATCCCCTGCCCTCCCCTACCCCCCCGTGTCTTATGTCCCTTAGTTATGCTTATATTCATGC
>NW_005364953.1:4053990-4067494 GCF_000412655.1 Myotis brandtii
AAAAAAATATTATAAGTATTACAAAGGGTATTACATATGTCTCCTTTTTCCCCCCACCCTTGACATTCCCCTGGCCTCCCCTACCCCCCATTGTCTTATGTCCATTGGTTATGCTTGTATGCATGCATACAAGTCCTTCGGTTGATCTCTTACTCCCCTCCCTTCTGCCCCCCAACCCTCTCTGGCCTTCCCACTGCAGTTTGACAATCAGTTTGAGGCAGCTCTGCCTCTGTATCTATTATTGTTCAAAAGTTTGTAATGGTCTTTATTATCCATGAATGAGTGAGATCATGTGGTATTTTTCCTTCATTGACTGGCTTATTTCACTTAGCATAATGCTCTCCAGTTCCATCCATGCTGTTGCAAATGGTAAGAGTTCCTTCTTTTTTACAGCAGCATAGTATTCCATCGTGTAGATGTACCACAGTTTTCTAATCCATTCATCTACTGATGGGCACTTAGGCTGTTTCCAGATCTTAGCTATGGTGAATTGTGCTGCTATGAACATATGGGTGCACATATCCTTTCTGATTGGTGTTTCTGGTTTCTTGGGATATATTCCTAGAAGTGGGATCACAGGGTCAAATGGGAGTTCCATGTTTTGTTTTTTGAGGAAACTCCATACTGTCTTCCATAGTGGCTGCACCAGTCTGCATTCCCACCAGCAGTGCACAAGTGTTCCTTTTTCTCCACATCCTCTCCAGCACTTGTCGTTTGTTGATTTGTTGATGATAGCCATTCTGACAGGTGTGAGATGGTACCTCATTGTTGTTTTGATTTGCATCTCTCGGATGATTAGTGACTTTGAGCATGTTTTCATATGTCTCTTGGCTTTCTGAATGTCCTCTTTTGAAAGGTGTCTATTTAGGTCCTTTGCCCATTTTTTGATTGGATTGTTTATCTTCTTTTTGTTAAGTTGTATGAGTTCCCTATAAATTTTGGAGATTAGGCCCTTATCAGATATGACGTTGGCAAATATGTTTTCCCATGCAGTGGGTTTTCTTGTTGTTTTGTTGATGGTTTCTTTTGCTGTGCAGAAGCTTTTTATTTTGATGTAGTCCCATTTGTTCATTTTCTCTTTAGTTTCAAGTGCCCTAGGAGCTGTATCAGTGAAGAAATTGCTTTGGCATATGTCTGAGATTTTGTTGCCTTTGGATTCTTCTAGAATTTTTATGGTTTCCTGTCGTACATTTAAGTCCTTTATCCATTTTGAGTTTATTTTTGTGTATGGTGTAAGTTGGTGGTCTAGTTTCATTTTCTTGCATATATCTGTCCAATTTTCCCAACACCATTTATTGAAGAGACTATCTTGGCTCCATTGTATGTTCTTGCCTCCTTTGTCAAATATTAATTGAGCATATTGGTTCGGGCTGATTCCTGGGCTCTCTATTCTATTCCATTGATCTATATGTCTGTTCTTGTATGCGCTATCTTTCTTAATGCTCAAAAGAAATCTGTGAGACAGATACAATTTTTATGTCTTTTTCATTTGGAATTGTTAAATATCTTGTTCCAGGTCTCAAAGATAGTCTACTGAGCTGGGTTTGAATCAAAGTTGTGATTTCAGACTTCATGCTCTTGACTATTAGGTAATAGTGCCTAATGTAGATTAAAACATGACTTAGAGTCATAAAATTGTTTAAACTCTAGATCCGGAAGGACAGTTCATTAGATGATTCGTCATTATTGGTCATTATTGACCCTACTCATGAACATTCTGAGTTGAGGCAGTACGCTCTTATGGAAGGGAATCAAACAAATAATCTGTGGTAGACATACAAAGGTTCACCAAGATCTCTGATTCTCTGCTTTTGCTCACATGCCTCCTTGAAGTTAGATAAAGTCATGCTACTTGATTTATCCAATGAAATGGCCTGTGCCATTTCTGTGTAGAAGTATTTAAGGGCTGGTGTGAGATTCTCCATGCTCTCCTCCCTTGCCATAATAATTGTGGAGGATTGTGTTTTTCATATTGGGGTGAAAAAGGGAAGAAAGACCAAAGCAGCTTGGAATTTTGAATGACCAAATAGAGGTCAGATGCCCTGGGGAATCTCCCAGACTCAGAGTTAACTTAGTGTGAATGAGATGTGTTAAGCTCCTGGGATATTGGTACACAGCCTAAACTCATTTAATCTGATTGAAACATCTTCAGACAACATGTGTTCTGTATATGCCCCTAAGTTTCATGAGCAGTAAGGGCACACCATTGACTTCTATGTGTCTTAGTTTTTTTGTTTGAAAATTATGGTTTCCAGTTATGTCTTCCTCCTGAGATTTTAGAGGTAGATCATATGGTCACATGCAAGAACATATATGAAAACCCTCTATAAACTACAAGGCAATATAAAATATTTATTATTAAGGTAGAAATCATGTTGTTTTTTTTTACCATTATTATTCAGTGAACAGTGCTCAGTGATATGGCTGATTTTTTGAAAATTAGGGTTAGAAGACAAAATGTATATTTGAATTGGTAACAAAATGACAAAGTTCAAATGCACATATTGATGTATTTCAGGGAAAAAGTTGGTTGCTTAACACAGCATAGAGAATAGTAGGATATGCTCATCTATGATAGGACTCATACAAGGAGTTATATTATAGTGAATCTTATAAAGAAACAAAACCCATGGATGACAACAATCAGAACTATTTTTCAATGACAACATAATATTTTTAAATAGCTAGAGCTAAACACATTTAATAACTTTCACAATGTGTTCAGCATTTATGGGATTTTAAAAATTAATTCCCATTACAACAATGGGAGATCAACACTTCAAGTAAATATCAGGAGAAAAGGGACCAATATTGCCAGAAATTGAAATGAAGTATCAAGAGACAGGAATTAAATTTCAGTCTGTGTTTCTCTCTCCTATCTTCCACTGGTATGTGGAACATTAGAGAGTTCCTAGTGAAGGAAAAATGGCCTTTAATGTTTTACTACCCATAAACCCCAGAAAGTATTACCAGGAACATGATATGATATATAAGCAAAGATGAACCACAAGCTCTATCCTTTGAATCTCTACAGCTGAACATCATGTATTCAGTTTTTTGATGAAATCTCCTCTACTAAGTAGTAGAGCCATATTAAACATGCACTATTTGCAAAATTCCAAAAATATATGTGAATACTTCCACCTCTAGGAGGTGATTACTTTCTTTTTTCTCCTAGTGTGGACCAGACATGTTGACTTGTTTTATAGAAATAGAATATGAAAGTTGCGACATACTAACTTTATAATAGAGCAACCTGGAAAACACTACCTTAAAAAAGTGATTCATTGATGTCACATGGACACTGTACCTCTTCATATGATGTCATTAAAAGGGCACTTCACCTTGGTAGTATTCTTCCCCTAAATTCATAATCTTCGCCTAATCTGGAGGAAAGAAAAATCAGAAAACCCATGTGAGGATACATTCTACAAAATACATAACCAGTTCTCCTCAAATAAAGAATAAGGAGAGACTCAGAGAAACTGTCAAAAACCAGAGAAGGCTAAAGAGACATGGAAACTACATACAATGATATCCTGGATGGGATCCTGGAATAGGAAAAGTACACAGAGGAAAAATTGATAAGATTTGAATAAAGTCTATACTTTGTTGAACAAACTCAAAAAATGTCTGGAGGCTTTTCTAGAAATAAATGATAGTGATTTATTCAAGCGTCTTGGAGTTTGCAAACTGGAAATGCAGCTAGGCAAAAACCCAGAAGTGGTCTAAGGAAGAAAGAAAAGTTGAAAGTTCTTAATAGCAAAAATTACATACAAAAGCAGTTCAAGCTGTGATGCCATGTTTTATGTCAGCAAGGGTCTTCTCAGTGAATAATTACAACCTTTTATTTATTCATTATCCATCTTTTATATTATAATGCAGTTGCTGTTCCAAGTTGTAAATTTAAATGTTCTTATTTAGATTTATCAAAGCTTATAACCTAGAATCCTGTGGATGTATGATTTTCCATGTTCTACAGGATCTTATCACAAAGTACATTATTTAACATTCTCACATTTGAGATCAGAAGCATATACACATGAAGCATGTATATTTGTTTTGAGACTAAAATGTGCAAGAATGTTCAGCTTCATTCTAAAACCAAATGTAAAAATTAAAGATTGTCTACAGGAAATGCAGAATGTATTCTCTTAAACCCAGAGTTTAGGGCAGCCGTGGGCAAACTATGGCCCGCGGGCCGGATCCGCCTGTTTGAAATGAATAAAACTAAAAAAAATAAAAAGACCGTACCCTTTTATGTAATGATGTTTACTTTGAATTTATATTAGTTCACACAAACACTCCATCCATGCTTTTGTTCCGGCCCTCCGGTCCAGTTTAAGAACCCATTATGGCCCTCGAGTCAGAAAGTTTGCCCACCCCAGGTTTAGGGCATACACGCATAAATTATTATAACAATAATTCCTTATGATTTTATTCTAATTCATACTAGTTTCAGATGTCCAAAATTATAGCATTTAATACAAAATACAGTGTTTGGAATACAGTATTTAAAAGTTTATTCATAAAGTGGATCTATATTTAAGTTCTTGAAATAAACTGAGGTTAGAACAAGGAGAAAAAGGAAAGAGGCTGAAAGAAGTCAGCGATCTTTATTCAGTAGGAATAAAGTATCAAGTTGGGAAGAGAGAGACCAGGACACAGGTGTTTAGTGTTATTTTCACTGAGTTTTTACAAAGGAAATAAATCAAAACTCGTCACTCTTCCAGAAACTGTCCACAGGAAAAAAGGCAGAAAACTACAGACACTTCACCAAAGTTGCAAAGAAGGGAAATCCTTACAATGTACCCATTTAATCACATTCTTGAAGAGCCTCTTGTCTAGATCATAATCATAAAAGGGGTTGTTTAGTCTTTCACCCATGTTTAAAGCGGTAGATAGAAATTCCTACAGGTACTTGGATACATTTGGCTATGGAAAGAGACTTCCCTCCCAACCCAGTCCTTTTAGAGAATTCAGATGACCTCATTATTAGATCCGATGGTTATTTTGTGTCAAGTTGGCTGTGGCCAGTTATTTAATTAATTACTGATCTAGGTGTTGCTGTGTAGGTATTTTTCCCATATGGTTAATTAACATCTATAAACAGTTGATTTTAAGTAAAGGAGATTACATTCGGTAATACAGGTATGAGGCCTTAAGAGCAAGAACTGAGGTTTCCCAGAGAAGAAGAAATTCTACCTCAAGATTGCAGAATTAACTCCTGCCTGAGTTTCCAGTCTGCTGTCCTGCCTTACAGCTTTCATACTTTCCAGCTCCCACAATAAAGTGAGCCAATTCCTTAGAAATAAATAATATATTTGTATATATTCCTATTGCTGTAGTTTCTCTGGAGGATTTTGACTGATAGATCATCCTTACTCCATTTAAAAAAATATTTTCATTGATTTTAAAGAGAGAGGAAGGGAGGGAGGGTGGGGGGGAGAGAGTGAGAGAGAGAGAGAGAAACTATTGATGTGAGAGCGAAACATCGATTGGTTGTCTCCCATAACAGGATGACGCTCAACTAACTGAGCCACACTGGCCAGGGCCATCCTTACTCCATTTTTAAGTGTAGTTAAAACTAAGTAGAAAATAATGATAATAGTGGGGGCAGTCAGTAAAATTATACATAACTAGAGGCCCAGTGCACGAATTTGTGCACGGGTAGGGTCCGGTCGGCCCGGCCCCAATCAGGGTGGATCGGGGCTGGGCCTGTCGGGACAAGGAGATGGCCGGAGATTGGCCGGGCGGCCCGCCCTGATCAGGGCCCCAATCAGGGCCATGCCAGCTGGGGGGAGGGGCTGTGGGAGGCCCCACTGCCCTATTGGGCAGTTCGCTGGCCACAGTGGTTGTGACAGCGACCGGTCATTACAGTGTTCTGGTTGATGGCTTTTTATGTAAATAGACTAAGGCCCAGTGCATGAATTCATGCACCTTGAAAGGAACTGTGGGCCTTGAGGCTGTGGTGGGCACAGGGTTTGGTCTTGGCCCATCCTTCATGCCCCTGCCCAGCCCCTCCTGCCGCAGCCCCTGGTCCCGTCTGCTGGGACCCCACTCCAACCGCTGCTGCTCCCATGCGCTGACAGCACCAGCCCCATTCGCACCTGCTGACAGCGCTGAGTGACTTGGGCCGGCGCCATGAGCAAGTGCGAGTGGCGGCTGCTGCCCCAATCGCCCCTCAGGAGAAGGGGGGGGTGGAGAAGCCCTCAGGGATGATCAGGGCCAACAGCCACCACTCGCACCCACTGACGGCAGCGGGTGAAAGCGCTGGGTGGGATTGTGGTGCACAGGAGCAAAGAATTTTCAGTAACCACCAGTGGCTCACCCCAATGACAGCGACCAGCACCCCGCCTTGGTCTGGTGCCCCGCTCACCTGCTCCACCATCTCGCTGCGGCCAATGTCCACCATGTTCTGTGCTCTGCCTCCTGCTGCTGATGCAGGACATGTTCTGTGTGCATCCCCTGGTGGTCAGTGCACGTCATAGCGACCGGTTGTTTGGTTGTTCCACCATTATGTCTATTTGCATATTAGCTTTTTATTATATAGGGTAATCATCTCTTTGTACTATTTAGCCTTGTCATCAGTTTGGTCAATAATTAGTCAATGAAATTAGGAAAGTTATTTTAAAAAATGCATGTAGTAGAAAAGTTTTAATTTAATATTTCTTGGCTTTAATTAGAATGATTGATAGAAGTATTGTATAATTGGTTAGAGGTGATCAGTGTTTACAGGGCCTTTCTCTAAAAGTCAAAGGTCTCTACAAATGGGAAAAATATAAAATTTCTTGAAATCCTTAAATATTTCAAGATACATATATTTCTCATAACATTATCTATACTCTACATAGCAGAATTGACAATAACATTCTCTGTAATGATGGATATGTGGCTAAATTTAAAATTTTATTCATCATTGAATAATTTAACTTTGAATATAAAAGATGTGACTAGTGACTATCATATTGGACAATGTACACTTTATTATATACTAGAGGCCTGGTGCATGCAATTCCTGCACTCAGGGTGGGGGGGCGGTTCCTCAGCCCAGCCTGCACCCTCTCGCAGTCCTGGAGCCCTTGGGGGATGTCTGACTGATGGCTTAGGCCTGGGGAGCAGACCTACGCCATCAGTCAGACATCCTTAGCGCTGCTGCGGCTTCTGGCTGAGCGGCGCTCCCCCTATGGGAGCGCACTTATCACCAGGTGGCAGCTCCTACATTGAGTGTCTGCCCCTTGGTGGTCTGTGCGCGTCATAGCGACTGGTCATTCTGCTGATTGGTGGATTTGCATATTAGCCTTTTATTATATAGGATTATATAGGATATTTAAATATGAACCTTAGGCTTCAGTAAAAAGTAGACATTTGTAGGATCACAGTAAACTAATATAATCATGGTGCATTTAATCCCTTTCTTATGTCACTTTAAATGTAAGTGTCTTATTATGTTCTCTGAAGAGAGTATGAGACATATGTATCAGTTTAAAAAACATTTCATTCACAATGTATTTTGCACAGCCTTTTAAATGTACTTTTTTGGTAATAATTCAATTTTATCACTTAAAAACTTTACATTTCTACTGTCCCTTGACATTTTATACAATGGTGTTATCCCTATAGAGATTTCCTTTGAGGTACATATACAAGCTTAGCATTTTTGTTTGAGTTGACCGAAACTTTTATGTAGAGTATTTTTTTATGATACAACATCCATCTAAAATAAATGAGTTATGATAACATATCTATTTTTTACAAATAATTATGCATGCATAACAAATTCACTGCTAAATATCATGATCAGTAGACAGATTATTTTGAAACTGTAGTACAAAATAATAACCTTTAATTAGTCTAGGAATCAGATGGCTTAAGCATGTTGGGATCATCCAAACCAGGGGTGCTCAAACTACAGCCCGCGGGCCACATACAAATACAAATATTGTATTTGTTCCCATTTTGTTTTTTTACTTCAAAATAAGATATGTGCAGTGTGCATAGGAATTTGTTCATAGTTTTTTTTTAAAACTATAGTCCGGCCCTCCAACGGTCTGAGGGACAGTGAACTGGCCCCCTGTTTAAAAAGTTTGAGGACTCCTGATCCAAACTCTTTTACTAATGAGAAGAAACTACAGCCTTCAGAGCAACTTCTTACAAGGTCTACTTAGGACCTTTGAGTTTAGCCATAAACTATCTCCTTTCATATATTCTAATTTGGAAGTGAGTCTCCCAAATTAGCCATATTGCCACAGTTGGGACATTTATAAAGAAAAGCTTCCCTAAAACTTGTCGATATAAATCCAACTACAAATTAAGTTATAGAGGAACACTTACACAGAGAATCATTTGAACAAATGACAAAGCCACAATAGAGGGATACCTTGGGATTTGCATTCAAGAATAAAGTACTTATTTTGAGCAAGCTTTCTTTACCAAAACTTGGGACAAATTTGAGTAAATTTATGGTTAGTACTGGACACTTACAGAAATTTTGAGATTTATGGTGGCAGTAAATATACTTTCTCAACTTATCTGTTAGCCCAAACCATACATTTTGAATAATCAAATGGAACCTCTTGAGATTTCCTGAAGAATTTCTCAAGAAGATTTTAAGCATTTTAGATCATTTGTAGCTTTTTAAAAATAGGTATGTCTTTCTAGAACAATTCAGTTTGTTTTCTAACTCATGTAACTTCTCTCAGGTTAGTTCATTGAACATTGTATGTTCATGGGGAAAAAGAGTATAATTATGTATTTCTAATAGTTCCCTATGTCTCTGTCCTAACTACATTTTATGCCTAGCAATAGTTATTTGACACTAATGACTAACTAGATCCATTATTTAATAGGTAACCTTCCATGCACTGTAGTTTATTTATTTATTTATTTTTAATTTTTTGGTTTTTTTTTGTTAATCCTTACCTGAGGATATTTTTTCCATCAATTTTTGAGAGAGTGGAAGGGAGGAGGAGAGATAGAGAGGGAGTCATTGATGTGAGAGAAACACATCTATTCATTGCCTCCCACATGCACCTTGGCAGGGCTGTGGATTTAGCCTGCAACTGAGGTACGTGCCCATGACCGGAATCAAACCTGCAACCCTTCAGTCTGTAGGCTGATGCTCTAATCACTAAGCAAAATTGTCTAGGGCTATTTATTGACAAGGGAAGGCTTGCAAAGAAATGCATCATTTGATGATAATCAGAAAGTGTTCTTGGCTAAATATGGAAGACTTCATTGGTGTTAATTTACCATATGGAATGGGAATTAGCCTTGTCCTTGTTTAGATTCAACTCCCATTGAGTTCATATAAGGTTGTCACTTAATAAAAACTGCAGAATTATTTTGTGATTAATTTCTCTTTGGGAAAAAAATCATATAAAGCATTTTACCCACTTTTCTGCCTACCATTCCTTCTTTCCATTTTGGGGGGGGGCAGGACAGATTCATTAATAATACTGTTGAGACTGAAGGAATTGGATATTTAATGCTTTTTACTTTATTTCAAATGACCCTTCAAATGTCTGCTTTGGGAATGAAGCTCATCATTTTATAAGGGCAATACAGGAAACATTTCTTCTCAGTTGCAAACAAAGTCCCCCCGGCACAAGATTTTTTAAATCTTTGGCATTAAACCTCCTAAAACCCATTTGTGTTGAAAATTAATTTTTATACTTTGGGTCATATTATATTTACATATTTCTTCTTTATTTTATAATATTTAATGTAAGAAAATATCTTGATAGGCCAAGCATAGAGTCCATCTCCCTGGAGCACAAGGTAGGGAAATCTCTGCAATATAAATCTCCACAACTGATTGTATTATTATAACAGTAATAATTTTATTTATTGCTTTATTATTTATTTATTTGTTTGTTTATTTATTTATTTTTAAAGCCTCACCCTAGGACATGCAGAAAGAAAGAGAGAGAGAGAGAGAGAGAGAGAGAGAGAGAGAGATGTGATGTGAGAGAGAAAAATCAATTGGTTGCCTTCCATATGCTCCCTGACTGGGGATCAAAGGCACAGTCCTGCCACTCTGGTCTGCCTTTTATATTTTACTAGTGACCCGGTGCATGAAATTCACATACATAAAAAGGGAATTAATTAGAGGAAATATTTTAATATTGCTATTTTCCCTTTCTCTATAATAGAAGTGTCAGGGATGAAAGAAAATCAGTAAAATGTATATGAAAATCTTCCTCCTGTCAGAGTCTGGGGCACACCACAGGAATCAGATTCAAGTCCATGCCCACCTGCGTGCACCTCAAAATCACGTGAGACCCATACCTGGCCAGCCCCACCCCCATTGGGCTAGATCAGGGGTGGGCAAACTTTTTGACTCGAAGGCCACAATGGGTTCTTAAACTGGACCGGAGGGCCGGAACAAAAGCATGGATGGAGTGTTTGTGTGAACTAATATAAATTCAAAGTAAACATCATTACATAAAAGGGTACGGTCTTTTTTTTTTTAGTTTTATTCATTTCAAATGGGCCGGATCTGGCCCGCGGGCCGTAGTTTGCCCACGGCTGGGCTAGATCCAGACCTGGCTGGCCCCACCCCCATCAAGCCCCGCCAGGTTGGGAGCACAGTCTGAGGTCCCCCAGCCTAGACTGGCAGTGCACTTTGAGGTCCCCTGGCCCAGGCCAGGGGGTGAGGCCTGATGACCCCCATCAAGCCCTACATGGTGAGGGGCACAGCCTCAGATCCCTTGGCCTGGCTCTGGGGTGGGGAGTGCAGCCTCATGTCCTCCAGCCTGGCGCCGGGGTGAGGGGTGTGGCCTGAGGTCCCCCGTCAAGCCCTGCTGGGAGTGAGGCATGGCCTTAGTACCCCCAGCCTGGTGCCGGGGTGGGAGGCGTGGCCTGAGGTCCCATGTCAAGCCCCACCAGGTGGGGGGAACGACCTCAGGTCCCCTGCCCCGGTCCAACGCCACGCAGCCTCAGGTTCCTGCTGATTGCTCGTTAAGGCTCATTATGGAACTTGGCCTCTGCTGTGGGTGCAACCATCTTGTGTTACAGAATCCCTGCCTCTGCTGTGGGCATAGCCATCTTGACCATTATGGTGTGATGGTCAATTTGCATATTCCCTTTTTATTATATAAGATTATTTATTTATTATTATTTTTAGTAATCATTTAAAAAACACCAAATACCTGGTGATTTTCTTGTGTGTTTTTTCCAAGATGTACTCATCTATATAAAATTTTTTAAATAAAATATGTTGAATTATAATGAACAATTGATGAAAATAAATTATGCTTCTAATTATGTATTCAAAACGTTTTTCATTCAATAGGCAAATCTGTAATCCTCAAGTTGGTCAGAAAAGCAATCTCCATGATTGTGCTTTCTTTCTGGGTTGAATAAAGTTACACTTAAAGAATGCTTACCTGCTCTTTTTCTTCTGTGGTGATGTCATAAACCTGTGGTTTTTATCAGAAGGTTTGCCTCTTAGGGGATATTTCTTTTGCCAATTTCTGGAGGAATTTTTAGTTGCCATGATTGGGGAAGGAGTTGCTACTGGCATCTATTGGGCAGAGGCCAAGGATGCTGCTAAACATCCTAAAATGCACAGGCATTCTTCACAGAATGGAGAATTACCCAGTGCAACATGTCAATAGGGTCAAACGTGAGGAAAGAAAAGAGAAAGAAAGGTTCAAGGCAGAAAATCTCATCCAAAAGGTAACTGAGTTCAAACAATTATACCACACATTTCTGTATTCAAATGCTAGGTCCTCTCATAAACTGCCCCATAGACTTCTTTTCCCTGAATAATAGAGTTGCTAACTAATTATTGCTATAATGACAATAATATTTCTTTTCCCTGAATAATAGAGTTGCTAACTAATTATTGCTATAATGACAATAATATTAACAATATATATATCAAATCAGTTATACTCCTTAAATTTTCACAATGTTATATGTGAAATATACTTTTAAAAATTCAAAGTAAATGAAAATTTAAAAAATATGAAGAAAAATAAGAGAAAATGAATTCTTTTCAAGAAATTAAAACACACACACACACACACACACACACACACACACACACCTGAAATCCCATTAAAACACATGGAGTGTAAACCCATAAGAATATAGGGCTACTTAAGACTTTGATAAGTGACATATCTGTACACCTATTGCCTAAAGATTATTTGTATCAGATGACTACGATGGAAAGGTTAAAATAGATTATTTGTATTTGGTTTTTACATCAAGGCCGAAGTAGGAGCATAGTTCAGATTGGATCTCTTTCAAATTCTGGCTAAGCATTAATTAGTTGTGTGACTGTAGGGAACTTAGTTAGCCTTGGTAAGCCTCAAATTCCTATTCTGTAAAATGGGATACTGAAAGATGCTGAATAAAATCATTATAAGGATTAAATGAAATAAGTGTAGAAGCAGCAAAAGAATAGCTGCAGACATAATATTAACTTTGCCACAGTCTATGTTTTAATGACTGGTTGTCCATATATGCAGAACATAATATGTTACTTAGTATATTAACATATAAACTACAATACAGTGGGGCCTTGACTTACGAGTTTAATTCGTTCCGTGACAGAGCTCGTAACTCAAATTACTCGTATGTCAAATCAAAAGTGAACAAGTGAGACACGTGATGCTGGGCTGATGTTGTGATGTTCACTGTGACGTTCGCTGCGCCAACTAGTGGTGGGGTATCTGAAGCTGGCTTGTAACCCGAATTTTAGCTCGCAACTCAAAGCAAAAAATCAGCCGAGAGATGGCTCATATCTCAAAAAACTCGTTAGTCGGGACACTCGTAAGTCAAGGCCCCACTGTATATGACTAATGAATGGCCACCATCCCAAATTGTGCCAATAACAGTTATTTCTGTCAACAGAGATTGAAGTATTTGTGGATCTACTATAGGCAGCATTTTAGACTGGATGGAAGAGTTTAGTGTAAATACTTTAATGACATAATTTTCTTAGACATAAAATGAACTCAAAATGAATGATTAATTGGAAAGTGAAAACATCAATGTTCTACCTTCTTTCTCAGTATCTCATTGTGTTCTTATGGATCTAAAATGGTACCCTTGTGATATTCAAAGATGGCGGCCATGAGGGGGAGAGTGTGACTGAGTGAGGGAGCGAAAGGGGAGGGTGTTGATGTGGTGTGTGTGTGTGTGTGTGTGTGTGTGTGTGTGTGTGTGTGTGTAAGGGTCAGCTAGATCTCTCAGGACCTTCGGGGGCTGGCGGACCAGGCTTGCATAGCTGGGCAGCCTCTGCTATTGCTGTAATCTCTCCCTAAGCTACAGCTCTGCTGCAGAGGTGCCATTTTTAAGGGGAGAGCTTCTGTGACTGGGATCCCAACATAGCTCCTGTGGGGCGCGGCTACAGTGTTTTGGCCAGGTTCAAGCCTCGGACTAATGAAAGGACAGGGTCCTCTCATTGCCACGTGCAAGTCCCAGCTGGAGGGCAGGGCCCTCCCAGCACAATTATAGCCAACAGCTATAGTTGTAAGCTTGAACCTAT
>NW_005364953.1:4069150-4073065 GCF_000412655.1 Myotis brandtii
AGGTTCAAGCCTTGGACTGATGAGAGGGCACAGTCCTCTCATTGCCATGTGCAAGTCCCAGCTTGGAGGGCAGGGCCCTCCCAGCACAATTATAGCCAACAGCTATGGTTGTAAGCTTGAACCTATGGTCCAAACACGTGACCCCACATGCCTGTGTGATAGAGTTCAGGTGCATGTAGTTGAGTAGGGTTGAAACTCACGAGAATGCTGTAAACAACTTGATCACACCCCTACTTTGCCTTGTGGCATCTGCTATAAAATAAAGACACGGCTTGTGGGCGCTGGCACTGTCTCCTCATCAGGGAGCAGTGTCCCACCGGGACCCAGCTTTCATTCTCTTGTCTGTCTTTTCTCAATCCTTTCACCCCCGCACTCAGGATCACCTTTGGCCGTAACAGTGACTGGGATCCCAACATAGCTCCCCCCAGTGTGCTCACCGACATTACCTGGGATCCCACAGACATCCCGACCAGGGACCTGCTATCTCAGCTGCTGACCCACGGACACTGAGACTCCAGCCTCCCAAATTGAGGGCTCCTGTAAGTTCCAGTGGGCACTCCCCTCCCACCAGCCTGACGCTTTAGCCCTGGGCAAACAACCAAGCCTCATGCAGCAACCCCGGGCTCCCTGACCATGAGCAAACAGCTGAGACTTATGCAGCAGCCCCAGGTTCCACAACCACTCCAGCAACCATGCGAGCAGCCACTGCCAGCAACCGTCAGAGGAGCAACAACTGCCTGTGACCGCATGAGGAGCAGCTGCCCTGTGACCCCCCCACCCTGAGGAGCAGCCGCCACCCACGGCCACCCGAGGAGCAGCCGCACCATGTGCAACCACTGTCCACAGCAGCCCGAGGAGGAGACACGACCAGCGACCATGCGAGGAGCAGCCACCCCACGACCTCGAGGAGCAGCTGCCATACACGGCCATGTGACATGCCACCAAGCCCACTGCTGCGGCCATAAGCCCTGTGTGACTTGACACTGACATCCTTTGGTGAGAGCAAAAATGGGGAGACAGAACAACAATCCCCAAAGGAAAGAAAAGGAGGAATCGCCAGAAAAGGAACTAAATGAAATGGAGGCATGCAATATATCAGAAAAATAATTCAGAATAAGCATAATACAGTTCATAAACTGGATGGATGAGAAAATCAACAACCTATGTAAGAATCAGGAAATAAAGAGTGATATTTACAATAAACAATATGGAAGCTTTCAACAGTAAACTAGAAGAAGCAGAGGACCAAATTAGCGAATTAGAAGACAGGGAAGCAAAACACACCCAATCTGAACTGCAATTGGAGGAAAAAATCAAAAGACAGGAGGAGAGCCTTAGCGAGCTTTGAGACAATATGAAATGAAACAACATATGTATAATAGGGGTACCAGAAAGACAAGAAGAAGAGTAAGGGTTAGAAAACCTATTTGAAGAAATAATGTCAGAAAACTTAACTGATTTGGGGAAGAAAAAAGTGGCACAAGCACAGAGAGTCCAAAACAAGATGAACAAAAAAAGACCCACACCAAGACACATCATAATTACCATGGCAAACGTTAAGGACAGAGAATCGTAAAGGCTGCAAGAGAGATACAGAAAGTTACCTACAAGGGATCTCCCATTAGATTATCAAATGATTTCTCAACGGAAACATATCAGGCCAGAAAGGAATGGAAAGAAGTATACAAAGTGTTGCAAAGCAAGAGATTGAATCCAAGAATACTCTATCCAGCAAAACTATCATTCAAAATTGAAGGGGAAATCAGGAGCTTCACAGACAAAAAAAGGCTAAGGGGGTTTATCACTACCAAGCCAACAATGCATGAAATGCTAAAGGGACTGTTGTAAAAAGATAAAAAAGGGAAGAAGGAACACAGGCACAAAAAATAAAAATGGCTGCAAACATGTACCTATCAATAATAACTTTAAATATAAATGGCTTAAATGCTCCAATCAAAAGATATAGAGTGGCTGAATGGATAAGAAAACATGACCCATATATATGTGCTGTCTACAAGAGACCCACCTCAGAACAAGGGACTCACACAGACTGAAAGTGAAGGGATGGAAAAATATTTTTCAGGCAAATGGAAATGAAAAAAAAAAAAAGCTGGGATAGCAATACTTATACCTGACAAAATAGACCTCAGTGTGAAAGCCATAACGAGATAAGGAAGGCCACTTCATAACTAAAGGGATCAATACAACAAGAGGATATAACTCTGGTAAACATATATGCACCTAATACAGGAGTACGCAAATACATAACAAAACTTCTGGAAGATATCAAGGGAGAGCTTGACAGCAACATGATCATAGTAGGGGACTTTAATACCCCCCTGACATCACTGGATAAATCCTCTAGACAAAAAAATCAGCAAAGAAACAGCAATCCTAAATGACTCACTAGATCACATGGACTTGACATCTTCAGAACATTCCACCTTAAAGCTACAGAATATATATTCTTCTCAAGTGCATATGGGACATTTTTAAAGATAGACCACATGTGTCACAGGCAAAATCTCTCTAAATTCAAGAAGATTGAAAACATATCAAGCGTCTTCTAAGATCACACTGGCATAATATTAGAACTCAACTACAATAAAAACAATCAAAATAATTCAAACACTTTTAGGCTGAATAGCATGCTATTAAACAATGATTTGGGTTACCAAAGAGATCAAAGAAGAAATTAAAAACATGCTGGAAACGAATGACAATGAAAACATAACAATTGAAAACATATGGGAGAACCAAGATGGCGGCATAGGTTAATGCTGGAGTTGTGTGAAAGCCATAACGAGATAAGGAAGGCCACTTCATAACTAAAGGGATCAATACAACAAGAGGATATAACTCTGGTAAACATATATGCACCTAATACAGGAGTACGCAAATACATAACAAAACTTCTGGAAGATATCAAGGGAGAGCTTGACAGCAACATGATCATAGTAGGGGACTTTAATACCCCCCTGACATCACTGGATAAATCCTCTAGACAAAAAAATCAGCAAAGAAACAGCAATCCTAAATGACTCACTAGATCACATGGACTTGACATCTTCAGAACATTCCACCTTAAAGCTACAGAATATATATTCTTCTCAAGTGCATATGGGACATTTTTAAAGATAGACCACATGTGTCACAGGCAAAATCTCTCTAAATTCAAGAAGATTGAAAACATATCAAGCGTCTTCTAAGATCACACTGGCATAATATTAGAACTCAACTACAATAAAAACAATCAAAATAATTCAAACACTTTTAGGCTGAATAGCATGCTATTAAACAATGATTTGGGTTACCAAAGAGATCAAAGAAGAAATTAAAAACATGCTGGAAACGAATGACAATGAAAACATAACAATTGAAAACATATGGGAGAACCAAGATGGCGGCATAGGTTAATGCTGGAGTTTGCTGCCTCGAACAGCCACTTCAAAAATACAACTAAAAGACGGAACGGACATCACCTAGAACCACAGGAAGGCTGGCTGAGGAGAGATTCTACAACTAGAAGGAAAGAGAAATCCATACCGAGACTCAGAGGAGGTGCAGTGCGGAGGTGAAATACTAAGGTGCGGAGTGCATGTGGAGCGGGCCGGCGGCAGAGGGCGCGGTTGTTGTTTTCAATCGGGAGGGAGTTTCAGACTCTGAGCTCCAGATCTGGGCAAGTCTCTAGGGACCCAGACTCAAACGGGAGAAGCGGGAAGGAAGCTTTCTCTCCGAGGTTTGCAGCGGTTGCAGAGCCGCTGGGGACGGAACTGAGAGCAGCCGTAACTGCTCGCCCCGCCCGCCCTGTAGATCCCCTGGGACCCGCCCCGCCAAAGCCCTGCACAGAGGCATTTGCCGGAGAGCCTCAGGCAAAGGCTAGATTAGCACCACCCTAGAGATTCAGCACAGAAG
>NW_005364953.1:4075111-4081069 GCF_000412655.1 Myotis brandtii
TAAAGACACTACAAAGAAAGAGAATTACAGGCCAATATCCCTGATGAACATAGATGCTAAATCTTCAACAAAATTCTAGCAAATCAGATCCAGCATTACGTTAGAAAGATCATGTACCATGACCAAGCGGGATTTATTCCAGGGATGCAAGGCTGGTACAATATGTGAAAAATCAGTAAGTGTGATACATCACATAAACAAATTGAGAGAAAGAAATCACATAATTATTGATTCAGAAAGGCATTTGGTATAATCCATCACCCTTTCCTGATAAAAACTCTCAGCAAAGTGAGAATAGAGGAATCATACCTCAATAAAAGCCTTATATGACAAACCTACAGCCAACATCATACTCAATGGGCAAAAACTAAAACCATATCCTCTAAGTATGGGAACAAGACAGGGATGCCCACTCTCACCACTCCTATTCGACATAGTACTGGAATTGCTAGTCATAGCAATCAGACAAGAAGAAGAAATAAGAGGCATCCTAATTGGAAAAGAAGAAGTAAAATTGTCATAGTAAAATTGTCATTATATGCAGATGACCTGATATTGTACATAGAAAACCCTAAAGATTCCATAAAAAAAACTACTAGAACTAATAAATAAATTTGGCAATGTAGCAGGATACAAAATTAACACCCACAAATCTATGGCTTTTTTATACATCAATAATGGACTCACAGAAAGAGAAACTGGAAAAAAAATCCCATTTACCATTGCGACAAAAAAATTAAGATACATAGGAATAAATTTAACTAAGGAGGTAAAGGACCTGTACTCAGAAAATTACAGGACCCTGAAAAAAGAGATAGACTAACACATAAACAAATGGAAAAATATACCATGTTCATGGATTGGTAGAATCAACATCATTCAAATGTCCATACTACCAAAAGCAATCTATAGATTCAGTGCAATCCCCATTAAAATACCAACGGCCCATTTCAAAGACCTAGAAGAAACTCTCCAAAAATTCATCTGGAATAAGAAAAGACCCCGAATAGCTGCAGCAATCTTGAGAAAGAAAGAAGAAAGTTACAGGGATCACAATACCAGATATCATGCTATACTACAAAGCTACTGTTCTCAAAATTGCCTGGTACTGGCACAAGAACAGACATATAGAGTATAGACCAATGGAACAGAACAGAGAACTCTGAGACCGACCCAAGCCATTATGCTCAATTAATATTTGACAAAGGAGGCTGGAGCATACAATGGAGTTAAGACAGTCTATTTAAAAATATTATTAGGAAAATTGGATAGATACATGCAAAAAAATGAAACTAGACCACCAACTTACACCATACACAAAAATAAACTCAAAATGGATAAAGGATTTAAACGTAAGATGGGAAACCATAAAAATCCTAGAAGAAGCCATAGGTAGGAAAATAGCAGACATTTGTTGTAGCAATATCTTTACCAATGCAGCTTCTAGAGCAATGGAAACTAAGTAGAAAATAAACAAATTGAACTATATAAAAATGAAAAGCTTCTGCATAGTGAAAGAAGCCATCAACAAAACAACAGAAAGCCCACTGCATGGGAGAACATATTTGCCAATGTTATCTCCGATAAGGGTTTAATCTCCAAAATTTACAAGGAACTCATACAACTTATCAAAAGGAGCATAAACAATCCAATCAAAAAATGGGCAAAGGACCTAAATTGACACTTTTCAAAAGAGGACATACAGAAGGCCAAGAGACATATGAAAACATGCTCAAAGTCACCAATCATCCAAGAGATGCAAATCAAAACGACAATGAGGTACCATCTCACACCTGTCAGAATGGCTATCAATAAATCAACAAATGACAAGTGCTGGAGAGAATGTGGAGAAAAAGGAACCCTCTTGCACTGCTGATGGGAATGCAGACTGGTACAGCCACTCTGGCAAACAGTATGGTATTTCCTCAAAAAATTAAAAATGGAACTTCCATTTGACCCAGTAATCCCACTTCTAGGAATGTATCCCAAGAAAACAGAAACACCAATCAGAAAGGATATATGAACCCCTTTGTTCATATTAGCACAATTTACAATAGCTCAGACTTGGAAACAGCCTAAGTGCCCATCAGCAGATGAATGGATTAAAAAGCTTTGGTACATCTACACAGTGGAATACTACACTGCTTTAAAAAAAAAGGAATTCTTACCATTGCAACAGCATGGATGGAGCTGGACTACATTATGTTAATCGAAATAAGCCAGTCAGAGAAAGATAAATATCACATGATCTCACTCATTTGTGAAATATAATGAACAACATAAACTGATGAACAAAAATAGAATCAAAGTCATGGAACAGTGGTTCTCAACCTTCCTAATGCTTCGGCCCTTTAATACAGTTCCTCATGTTGTGCTGACCCCCAACCATAAAATTATTTTCATTGCTACTTCATAACTGTAATTTTGCTACTGTTATGAATCGTAATGTAAATATCTGAAATGCAGGATGTATTTTCATTGTTACAAATTGAACATAATTAAAGCATAGTGATTAATCACAAAACAATATGTAATTATATATGTGTTTTCCGATGGTCTTAGGCGACCCCTGTGAAAGGGTCGTTCGACCCCCAAAGGGGTCGCGACCTACAGGTTGAGAACCGCTTTCATAGAACCATTGAACAGACTGTCCCACCTATGAGGGAAGGCAGCGGGTGAGGGGATAAGAGATCAACCAAAGGACTTGTATACATGCATATGAGCATAACCATTGGACATAGAGGTGGGTGGGAATGAGGGCATGTGCTGCATGGTGGTGGTGGCCGGGGAGAGGTCAATGGGGAAACAAGGATACTTATGTAATACTTTAAACAGTAAAGAATTTAAATTAAAAAAATGTTACCCTTGTGATATCTGAAAGAGTGATATCTGGATCTATTTCCTGCATAGAATGTAGATACAACATAAATTAATATTGTTTTTTAATGCAATATGTATTTAAACACTGTCATTACCCAATGTGTAGGTAACATAATGATATAAGTAGTTTTGCTAAGATTTAGGTAAATTCATATGTAAGATATTCCCGACAGAATTGTTAAGATAAGTAAGTAATCTATAAAATACAGTAAAACCTTTTCAGATAAATGTAATAGAGGCCACCTGTGAGTCTCTGTCTTTCCCAATACGTTCATTCCTGCAAATATTTTGGCTACAGTAAAGCAATTAATGAGCAAGGATTTTTTTTTTCTTGTTGGAATTTCTGGTAACTAAATATTCTTAGAAGGATTTCCAATGTGTATCCAAAGTTAGATAAGTGCTATATTTTGGAGGGTTGCATGACAGCAATGTTCCATAAATTATGCACTGAACTTTTTTTTAATACTTCAGAAATCCACCATTTGTCATCACCAACTTGTTTCTTTACTGGTGAGACTAAAGGGTGATTTAATTGACCAAATAATTATTCTGCAAAGAAAAACTATCAGAATTCTTTCATTCACATTCTAGAGTACTGACAATACCTCATTTACTGCTTGATGAAACTATGTCTTACTTTCTCTTGAATGGAGACCTTGTATTGTGAGGGCAGTACTTGTCTTTCTATTATTTTTATCACATTATAAACGCATCTAATTTTCTCCTATTATCATATATATATAATATGTCTTTATTGATTTCAGAGAGGAAGGGAGAGGGAGAGAAACATCAATGATGAGAATCATTGATCTGCTGCCTCCTGTATGCCCCCTACTGGAGATTGAGCCTGCAACCTGGGCATGTGCCCTGACTGGAAATCGAACGCCAGACCTCTTGGTCCATGGGACGATGCTCAATCCACTGAGCCACCACAGCCGGGCCTATTATCCTATATATTTTTAGCATGACTGCTTTGCAGTTTTCTTCAGACAGTAAATGACTATATTTCAGCTTTCCCCAAATATGTTTCATTTTTATTATTCTGCATACTAAATTTATAAGAATTTGAATGATGTCAACATTAACATTACATGAACCTAAGGCTTTCCAAAAGTTTGGGTTCACTAATGGTACAAGAATACTGAATAATCAACTACAGTATGTGATTTCTCCAAATACACCAAAAATCTCAAAAGATGTACACATATTTCAATAATAAAATAAATGCTGGAAATATACCACACTTAACCTACAATGGAGTTTAGCTTCTTAGAATTTTAATACACTTATTTAATAAATCTTATATAGGGGACATTTCATTAATTCTGATTTCAGAAAACATATTCTATCCTAATTTCAGAGAAATCATTGTAAATTTAAAAGCTTGCTGCTTTTGAGATTGTTGTGGACTGAATGTTTGTGTTTCCTCAAAGTTCATGTTGAAATCCTAACCCCCAATGTGATGCTATTACGAGGAGGGGATTTTGGCAAGTAATTAGGTCATGAGAATAGAGCCCACATAAATGCAATTAGTGCCCTTATAAAAGAGACCTAGTGCTCTCCCATTCTCTTTCTACCAAGTGAGGATACAAGGAGAATTCTGCACTCTGCGTCTTGGAAGAGAGTCCCACCAAAACCTGGCCATCCGGGAACCCTCATCTTAGACTCTCAGCCTCCAGAACTGTGGGAAATAAATTTATGTTGTTTATAAGCCATCCAGTCTATGGTACTTCGTTAAAGAAGCCAAAACTGACTAAGTCAGAGATATTTTCAAATTGCAGTGATATTAATAAACTAATACTTTAGAAGTCTCAGGATGTGAAAAGTTGCTTAAAGGAAATTTTGAAATGTCATATTATTGTAATAAGGGTAACAGTAATAATAACATATAAAATCAGTAATATAGGTCATATTCATTCAGTTTCCATTTTAGTTATGTGAAACAATTACCTTAAATTTGACCACTGCACTGAAAAAGTGAAGTATTATAGCTCCTCCAGTGAGCTAAACTATGTAATCAGATTAGCTTTCAAGTGCGGATTACTATAGAACACTTTCAAGAACATTGAATGGGGATGTACTTGTTAAACTAAAAAATGTGGCAGTGATGAAATTAAAGCTCTTTGATCTTTAAAGTTTCCAAAATCTCTCAAGCTTCCTGAGCAAGTGTATGTGTAAAGGGGAAAAAAGCCTGAGTACTGTGCTAGCCTTTTTTCAAGAATTCCTTTAAAAATATCATGCTGAAATGTTTCTTGTGTTAGTAAAACTTTTAAATGGTTTTTATTGTTTTGTATAATTTGGAAAGTGTATACTATTGGTCCTGGATCAAGGCATATTGAATAAAGACATCGTATTATTCAAAAAGGAAGAGGCCTTTGTGCTTACTCTTGTTTCCTTGTTCTCTAGTTAACCTAGGAACCAGAAAGCACAATTTTCTCTCGTGAGGCTATAATTTCTACTGGGGATATTTCATCTACATAGTTCCCTGTATGTTAATAAGAGCCATGCATTGTTGAAGTTATAGATGTGCAGAATGAGTCAAGCATGACCTAGGTAATCTATTTCTTCTGCTAAATGCCTATGATATTGTTATCTGCCATGAATATAATGGGAATAATATACAGCGATGTCTAGGTTGAAACAGGCTTTTAAGTATGTACCAGGGGTCTAATTTACCTTTAACTTCTGATTTGCAAACCTATAAAAGCACCTCTTAATGACATAGATAGCATTTAGGACAACATGTATTTGTTGCATTATCCAGATTGTTACAAACACACTTGGTTAAACCTTAAAAACAGTATAAAGTTAAACTCCAAATGGAGTGGAGTAGCAAAAGTGTGTGTCTTAGGAAAGAATTTGCATCTCTTTTATTTATTTAAATGTCAGAGCAGTTTGAGGACTAGAGAATATTTAAAATAGCTGGTATTTTTGTATATTTTTTTATTGTTGACTAGTGGCCTGGTGCATGAAATTTGTGCACAGTAAAAGGGGATTAATTAGAGGAAATATTTTAATATTGCTATTTGCCCTTTCTCTATAATAGAAGTGTCAGAGATGAAAGAAAATGAGTAAAAT
>NW_005364953.1:4081448-4095659 GCF_000412655.1 Myotis brandtii
CACACAGCCTCAGGTTCCTGCTGATCGCTCATTATGGCTCATTACGGGAACTCTGCCTCCGCTGTGGACTCAGACATCTTGTGACGGAGTGAGGGTCAATTTGCATATTACCTCTTTATTATATAGGATAAGATATATACATATCTTAATTAAGTTTATTAAAAATACAAACAAAAACATTTAGTGTGAGTTATATAAAGTATAACATTTTAAACACATGCACTGACATTTTCATTGTTTTTTAATCACAGAAGTGGTCAAATAAATACTATAAGAGAATGGTCCTAAAGTTACCTGATGCTAGATACTTATAAAATCACAACATTTCTATTAATATAACCCCCAGAGTGATTTTGGGGGTCCCATAGAGACTTAGATTGACTGAAGTTCATTAATATATTTTATCACCTTGATGGTAAAACTATATGTATTCCATAGTATTTAATTTGTCTGGATAAATGCAACTTTGTTTATAGAATATAAAAGAAGATAACCAAAACACAAACTATTGCTGGGATATGATTGCACTGTATTTCTAAATATATTTCAAGTTGAATGCCTTGACAATGTATAGTCAGACTACAGAGGAAAGCTAAATCATCAGGAACATTTTCCCCTTCATATTAAACTAATAAAAGAATAACCAGAGATAGCTCTGGATAAGTCATGATGAAAAATATAGGCAAAGGTAAATGACAAATTATCCATTGAAGTTAGATTTTTTTTTTTGCTAAATAATCATAATAATTCTAATGACAGGGAAGGAAATAGAAATAAAGTTAACCATACTGAATGTCCTCCTTTTATTTACATTTTAAAATGTTAACCCATGTATTTCTGATCTTGTTTTAAACAAAATATGTTAATGTTAGTGTTATGAAAATACAAAGAAACTGTGATCTAATGTGAAAAAATACTCTTTAATAGCCCCTTGTTTGTGTATCAAGTGAGGTGCAGTTATGAGTTAAACTTAATTTTATGCCTTTTGTCACATCATTTTGAGCAATATTTACTTATTTTGCATAACCTATCATTATTTACTTAATAATCAAGTTATAACCCTAAGGTTTAAATTTTTCTATTTATAGCCTGTAAACATATCTCTGCCTAACCCCTTCAACCTGTGTGTCTTCTATGTGAAAATGAGATTAATATAATCTAGCATTTAGGGTTGTCATGGGAACTGAACAAATATGCTAATTTGAAAGCACCTGCTGCATAATTACCTGTTTCTTTTTTTAAAAAAATATTTTTATTGATTTCAGAGAGGAAGGGAGAGGGGGAGAGAGATATATAAACTTCAGTGATGAGAAAGAATAATTGATTGGCTGCCTCCTGCATTCCCCACACTGGGGATCGAGCCTGCAACCCAGGCAGGTGCCTTGACTGGGAATTGTACCATGATCTCCTGGTTCATAGGTTGACGCTCAACCACTGAGCCACGCCAGCCAGGTATCTATGTGTTTCTTTTTCCCTCCTCCATTTTAGGACATAGGATGTATCCCTTTGTCACATAAAACTATATCTCCAAGTGTATATAACTTCATCTTTATCTATATATGAATTATAGCTCCTTTGAATGGGACAGTATAATGTGATAGTTAAGAACACAGACTTGATGACCAGACTCAGCTGAAGCCCCACTCTATCCCCTACTAGCAGTGTGACCTTTGGCAAGTCTCTTAGCTTTTTTGTTCCTTAGTTTCTTTATTTCAAAAATAAATATAATAGCAACACCTACTTCTTAGAATTTTATATTAAACTAGTGGCCCAGTGCACCTGTGGGGTCCCTCGGCCTGGCCTGCAGGGATCAGTGGACCTCCACACCACCGCAGCCTGGCCTTACCCACCAGCTCGTTGGGGTCCAGCCTGCTGTCCGCGTTGATCCTACACAGCATGAAGTAGTATGTGAAGCAACAGGTGGCAGGGGAGGAGCCTGAGCCCGGGCTGGGCACCGCGCCACTCCTAATGATCCTGGCCCTATGCCTGCTGCCACCGCTCAGTAGGCTCGCTGCCACTCTGCTGCAGTCTCTGCACCCATCCTACGGTGATACCGGCGCACCCATGACCACGCAACTACCACTTGTCATCACAGCCTCGCTCCTTGCTTTGCCCAGTCAGTCCCGATGCCGGGACCAGGAGCCATAAGCCTGACACCCATTGTTTAGCTGAGTGGCGCTTCTGCTGTGGGAGTGCACTGACCACCAGGGGACAGCTCCTGTGTTGAGCGTCTTCCCCCTGGTGGTCAGTGCGTGTCATAGTTACTAGTTGACCCATCACTTAGGCTTTATATATATAGACTAGAGGCCCGGTACATGAAAATCGTGCAAGAGTAGGCCTTCCTTCCCCCAGCTGCTGACACCAGCATCCCTCTGGCACCTGGACCCGGGCTTCCCTCGCAGCTCTGGCTTCATCCAGAGGGTTGTCCGGAAGGACATCTGGTCTAATTAGCATATTACTCTTTTATTATTATAGATGTTATTATATGCAAAACACTTAGAACAGTACCTGGCACATGGTAAACTTAATTATAGGAGTGTTGGCCATTGTCAGTAGAACATAAACTTCATGAGCGTCAGATTTTTGTCTTTTTGTTCACTGCTATTTCCTTCAGTTCTCTAGGAATTCCTCTTCTAGGAATACACTGTATTTTTTCTCAGTTTCTGTAACTAGTTCCAGAATTATTCAATTGCCTACTCACTGTCTCTCATTGAATATCTAATAGGCATTTCATACTTTTCATGGCCAAAACATCACTCTTGATTGCCCCCCCCAACTCATTTCTGCCTTGATTTTCCTTGTTTTAATAACAACAATTCACTTTGTTGCTCAGACCATAAACTTGTAGTTATCCTTGATTTCTTTCTTTTATTTATACATCATATGTATCAGGAAGTTGTGTCAGCTGTTACTTTACCATATACCACAAATCCAATTAAAATTCTCACCTTTACTCCTCTCATTCTAGTGTAAGCCACCATACTAGTAGTTTCTCTTTATTGGACTATAGCAATGTATCATAAGTAATCTTTCTGCTTCCTCTCATGCCCTCCTACAATCAAAGTAATCTTATCTTATCACACCTTTGCTCAAAATCCTCAATGGCTTATAGTCACATTTAGAATAAAATCCACTCTTGTTTTCAAATTATTTACAGCTCAATCTGATCTGGCTCCTGGATACCATGTAATTGGGTTGGATCAACCCCATTTCATGCTCTAGGGACAGGCTGTAATTGGTACAAGCCGTATATCCTATTTACAAGCTAGTGTAAATGGTTAAAGGTTATGGGCATGACAAATGTCATGCCTATCAGGGCAGATAAGTCTAAATTCTGAGATGTGAGTTTGAGCTATTTGAGAACCAGACTGTCTTTCTTGCTAATTAGGAAAGAGGAAATGTGCTCCTGAAGCTTCTGGCATGGAAGAAATTGGACATATTTAAAGTATATAATTTAAGAAGTTTTGACATATGTGTATACCCATGAAACCATCACAGCAATCAAGAAATATATCCATACAGCCCGGCCGGTGTGGCTCAGTGATTGAGTGTCAACCCATGAACCAGGAGGTCACTGGTTTGATTCCTGGTCAGGGCACATGCCCATGTTGCAGGCATGTTCCCCATTAGGGGACATACAGGAGGCAGCCAATCAGTGATTCTCTTTCATCATTGATGCTTCTATCCCTCTCCCTTCATCTCTCTGAAATCAATAAAAACATTAAAAAAAAAGAAATATATCCATATAAAATATTCATTACCCACAAAAGTTGCTTCATGCCCATTGGTAATTTCTTCCTCATGTTCTCTAGCATCCACTGACCTACTTTCTGTCACTGTAGATTACTTTACATTTTCTAGAACTTTATATAAATGAACTCATATAGTATGTACTCTTTTTATCTGGCTTTTTTTCACTCAGCATAATTATTTTGAGATAGTTATTTATCTATGTGAAATTTTGAGAAGTGGTGAGAGTCGACATCCAAATCTTGATCCCAATATTAGAGTGAAAGCATCCCATCATTTACAATTAAGTAAATTAACTCTGAAGTTTTCATAGGCATCTTTTATTAGGATGAAGGAGTTTCCTTATATTCCTGGTTCTTTAAGAATGTATGACAGAAATGGATTTTGTCAAACCTTTTTACTGTATTTATTGAAATGATCATATGACTTATCTTGAATAATTTATAATATGGAATATTATATTACTTGATTTTTGAATGTTAATTTAACCTAGGATAAGCCTCATTTGGTCATAATGTATCTTTGTTTTCTGAATATTAAAGAAGCTTAATGAAATGTGTGAGCATAGACAAATAAATAAAAGCAAGAAAACAATGCATGAACAAAAGAGAAATTTGATAAAGAAATAGAACTATAAAAACCCAAACAGAAATCTTTGAGCTGACGAATACATTGGTGGAACTGAAAAATTCAATAGAGCTTCAAAAGCATACTCTATCATGCAGAAAAAAGAATCTGAAAACTCAAAGATAGGTCATTTGAAATAAGGCTATCAGCAGATTCTATAGCAGGGACCTTGCAGGCCAGGAGAGAGTGGGTGATATATTCAGAGTGCTGAAAGGAAAAAAAACAAAACACACCACACCTGATAATCAAGAATAATCTGCTTGGGAAAGCTTTCCTCCAGAAACGGAGTAGACATTCCCAAACAAAAGCCAGAGTTCTTCACCACTAGACCTGCTTTATAAGAAATGCTAAAGGGTTTTCTTCAAATTGAAATGAAAGGGTAGTAAATAACAACATAAAAACATGAAAGTACAATGAAGATATATAAATAAATAAATAAATAAATAAATAAATAAATGGCATAAATCAATGCAAACAGTCGGCCCTATAAAAAGAAAAAAAAGAAAGTATAAAACTTACTTGTAAAGGTCGATATATAGTCAACTTCAGAATACTGTAATAGTAGTGCTCAAATCACTTTTACCTATATTAAATCATCACTTTGTACACCTTGAAAATCCCATTGTATAACTAAATCTATTAAAATAGCTACTTCAGATTTCATCTTTCTTATATGCCTCTGGTAGCAGAGTTGTGTTATGTATAAAGTAGGACTTCAGAATGTAAAAGGCCATTACGTGGATTTGCTTTTCTAGAGACATAGATGTGTGTGTGTGTGTGTGTGTGTGTGTGTGTGTGTGTGTGTGAGAGAGAGAGAGAGAGAGAGAGAGAGAGAGATCAGGGTTGTATTTTCGTTTTTTCATAATAACTTATGATAAATGTATATGGTTAAAATATGAAATACTTTTACAATTGATCTCTGATCCCTTTTGCTCTAACCTCACACAACCCTTTTTTAGCTAAATGTGGGTTATGTCAGCATAAATACATTAGGAGAATATCATTTGATGTAAAGATATATTGGCATAAAAACAGAAACATCTGTTTTAGATATCTTATATTCATATAAATGAGGGGAGGCAGGGATTACATCTACACATCCACATATCCACACATCCACAGGTTATCATATGAACTGTTTGTCACTCCAAAAGGGATGAGTAGAGAAGAAAAGTCTTACTTGTTTGAGTAGGCATTTGGCAGTATTGCTTTAGAAAAAAAGTGCTTGTGTATTTTATTGGCACATAATGACTCAGAAATAGTACTGAAAAGGGCGGGGGGAGACAAGGGAAGGAAGAAATGGATATTGAAAATTTTTCTTGACTTTAAACAGGTGGTTTCTAGCCCTAGCCAGTGTCACTAAGTGGTTAGAGCATCAGCCTGCAGACCGTAGGGTTGGGGTTCAATTCCTAGTCCAGGGCATGTACCTTGATTGCAGGCTTGATCCCAGGCCTGGGTTAGGGTTCTTTTGGAGGCCACCAATCGATGTGTCTGTCCCACATGGATGTTTCTGTCTCTCACTCTCTTTGTCACCTCCTTTCCACTCTCTCTAAAAAGAAAAAAATCAGTGGAAAAATATCCTTGAGTAAGGATTAATAAAAATATATATGATTTCCACAGGCCAGATAGGAAGATTGAGACTCTAAAACAGAGAATGACTCAAGAAAGATAAGATATTTAAAAAAACATTTTGAACAGTAGAGGCAACTAAAGAAAAATATGTAGCTGCACTGGGAAATCTCTCATGAGTTCAAATTATTCTTCAGAGACAAGTGTAAATGTAGAAGAAAATACATACAACCAAGGACAAATATAAAATCTTCTGTTAGAATATGATTAGAAAGGTTAAGCACAAAATATGCTGAGACCTATAAAAATGCTTAGGACAGACAAAAGGGCTTTGGTAGCTGTTTTAAATGTAAGAATAAAAACCAGGACAACGGGGGACCTTTACTAGAGACATAATATTAACAGATGACAGAGAAATATAATGATTCAAGTCTATTTTGTGCCTAACATTTATAAGAAAAAAAATCCCTTCCTATTGGAACCTATTAAATAACGGTGGTTGGGAGTGAGATGAGGGCCAATACATGGGAACGAATAGTAAAAGAGCATTAATGTTCTTTCAGTGCTTTAAACTTCCAGGCCAAATGAGTTTTATGTAACGGAAATGGAACAAATCCCAGATGTAGTTATGGAACCTCTGTCAGTAATCCTTTGAGGAATCACAGGAATAAGAGAATTATCAAAAGCATGGAGTTGTGAAAATTTTTTTTTCAATTCAAATATGTTGTTTTGATTCACTTTTTTTTCCTCAGAAATGTGATAAATGTAAATCCTTCCAATTGTAGATAAGAGGAATCTTTGCATTGATCACTTCCCAATATTTACATTAAAAAAGATGTTTATGACCATTTAGTAAAAAATAATAATAAATACAAAGGTTACCCTTCATTCAATTGAAATAAATATTGTTAAGCTAATTTAAATACCTTTGTTAAAAGGGTTACTAGACTGATAGACTGGTAGTTAAGGGGTAACAGAAGGGATAACATCTAGATTTCGGCAAGACATTAACAATCTCTTATTTTGCCTATTATATAGGTGTCCCTTTTTTGCATGGCAATTGCACATTTGAAAATATATTTTTATCAAATGTTGCCTTGTCTCCTCTCACTAGATTCTGAACTTCTTGAGGGCAAAGATGGGGCCTTAATTATTAGTTCTGAGCACATACTAGATGCTCAATAATCATTTGTTGAATGAAAAAATGAACATATGAATGCATTAAAATGATTAAATAATGAATGTGTAGCTGGTTGAATAACTATTTAAAATGTTTTGATGAGCAGTCTTCTGCTTCTGGAAAGATGCTGTAGCTGTACTTTTCTATATTCCTCCTATTAAGTACAACTGAAACACTTAAGTATTATATGTAAAATAAATTTAAGAATACTCTGAAAGATAGAAGAAGGAATATTGGCTGGGGACCTCAGTACTAAAGGAGTAACATGGGTTTTCTTTTTGCCTCATAAATGCCAAACTTAAAACAGAAGAAGATGACAACCAAAAAATATGAACAAGAGCCAAAAAAAGAGAACCCCTATCTCCTAAATCTGTTATTTAGAGCTAAAGGGCCAGGAAGGGGGCAATCAATATAAAAATCATTTACTTAGTAACCTCTCTACTCCAGCCAAACACCAAAGAAAAACTATGACCCAATATCTACCCACACCAGGAAAGACTTAGTGGAGAACCTAGACTTCTACTTTCATTAGGGCTCCAATATGGTATCCCAAACTCTCCGCTGGGAGAAGTAGACTAAGGAGAAGGCTGAGTGGTGAGTGAGGACTTTGATCTGAATGGGGAAGTAATGAGGCACACCCTTTTCTGTACTCCCTTATGATATCACTGGATACCATTGGGAGCATAGTCTTCTACTCCCACCAAGAACTAATGAAGTACACTGCTTCTTCTCCACTGAAGTCATATCATAAAAGGTCTAGAGCAGAATCAAGACTTTCACTATTACCCTGCAGTAATAATGCCACACATTCTCCCACCACTGTGGTGTCATTGGAGGACATGTGAGGAGTCATCTCTATCCACCAGTTATGAGAAGCCATGCTCAGTGTCAAAAGAGGACCTATTGAGGAACTTGGAATTTGACTCCCAGTTAATCGTATCCAGAGAGCACCCTACTGTCCCTTGGCAAGTGGCTATCAGATAAAATCAGCAAAAACATGAGGTTTTAATAAGATACAGATTCTTATAACATCACACCCAAAATACCTAGGTTTCTTTAAAAAAAAAATCACTCACCCTGCCAAGAATCAGGAATATAGTTAATGATAAAAGACAACTCATAGACGCCAAAACCAAGATGACAGAGAAGATTAATTACCTGACAATGGTTTTAAATCAACCATCATAAATATTCTTCCCTGAGCAATTACAAACTGGCTTGAAACAAATAAAAATATAGAAAGCTTCAGCAAAGAAAAGGAAAGTCTGGGCAAAGAAACAAACATTTTAAAAGAACCAGGGGAAAATTTTATAAATGAAAAATACAAAAAGCTAGAATAAAAACTGAATTGATAGTCTCAAAGAAGAATGGAGGAGGCAGAGAAAAGAATCAATAAACTTGAAAAGAGAATAATAGAATTACCCATTCTGAAAAACAGAAAATGGAATGAAAATAAACGAAGATAACCTCAGGAACCTATATGTCTATAACATTCATGTTAGAATCCAAGAAGAGAGGAGACACTGAGCAAGCCTAAAAGAGTACTTGAAGAAATAATGATTAATGACCTTTTTAATATGCAGAAAAAGCATTAGAAGAAAATTCAGCACACCTTCATGATAAAAACATTCTACAAGCTAGGAATAGAAGGTGTATCCCTCAATCTGATAAAGAGCATCTTTAAAAAAACCCCCACAGATAATGTCATACATAATGGTGAAATACTGAACACTTTCCCCTAAGATCAAAAATAAGACAAGAATGGCCAGTATCTCTACTTCTATTCAACATTTTCCTAGAAGTTCTTGCTTGTGCATTTAAGCAATAAATTTACATTAAAGTCATCTGTATTGGGAAGGCATCCTTTCATAATAGCATATAAAAGAATAAAAATCTTGGAAATAAATTTAACAAAAGAGGTGTAAAATATATGATCTGTAAGTTATAAAACGTGGTTGAAAGAAATTTAAGACCAAAATAACTGGAAAGATATCCTATATTCAGAAATTGGAAGACTTGATATTTTAAAAATGGCAGTAGTTCCCAAATTGACCCACAGATTTAACACAATCTCTGTCAGAATCCTACCTAGCTTTAAAAAAATGTTTTTATTGATTTTAGGGAGAGGAAGGGAGAAGGATCGAGAGATATAAACAACAATCTGCTGCTTCCTGCACGCCTCCTACTGGGGATCAAGCCTGCAACCTTGGCATGTGCCCTGATGAGGAATTGAACCAGTGACCTCCTGGTTCATGGGTCTGCTCAACCACTGAGCCACACCACCTGGGCACTACTTAGCTTTGATATTAAAATTCATATGGAAACTCAATGGGCCTAGAAGCACAAAAAAACCTTAAGAAAGAATTAATAGTTTTGAACAGCTAACACTTCTTGTTTTCAAAAGTTACTTCAAAGCCAAAGTTAAGGCTGTGGTAGTAGCATAAGGATAGACATATAGACTAATGCAATAGAATTGAGAGTCCAGAAATAAACCCAGTTTTCAAGATTAAATGGATTTTTGTTTCATTTTTATTTGTAATTATAGTAAAATACACATAATAAAATTTTCCATTTTAACAATTTTTAAGTGTAAAATTCGGTGGTATTAAATACATTCATATGGTTAAGTACTCATCACCACTTTCCATCTCTAGAATGTTTTATCTTCCTAGACTGAAACCCTGTAAGCATTAAGCAAAATGCTTTTTATTGAAGTACTAGAGGCCCAGTGCACGAAATTTGTGCGCGGGTATGGTTCCTAGGTCTGGCCTTCGACCAGGGCCATCTTCCCCATCTGCCCTCAGCCGGCTCCATGCCCCGCCACTACCCACCCCCGGTTCCCCATTCACCGTCGGGTGATCGGTGCCTGACGGCCTGGGAAAGGAACCAAGAGAACCAAGAGGTAGTCAGTGTGCCTCATAGTGACTGGTCCAGCAGTTGTTCTGGTCGTTCTGCGGTTAGGTTCAATTGCATATTATCCTTTTATTATATATGATAGAGGCCTGGTGCATGGGTGGGAGCCAGCTGGCCTTCCCTGAAGGGGTCCCTGGATCGGGGTGGGGGTCCCCGCTGGGGGACGGGGCCACCAGGGCAGGGACCAAGGGGTTTGTAGGCCAGCCACACCCCCGATCGGGGTGGGGGTCCCCGCTGGGGGTGGGGCCGGCCTGGGTAAGGAGCCTGGAGCAGTTTGCAGGCCTGCCTTGCCCCCAGCTTTGTCAGGAAGGATATCTAGAAGATGTTAGGTCTAATTAGCATATTACCCTTTTATTAGTATAGATAATTGGCATAATATATCCTATTAGTTTTAGGTGTACATATAGTGATTTGATATTTATATACATTATGAAATGATCTCCACAGTAAGTCTAGTTAGCAGCTTTAATGAAAAAAAGTTATAATATTATTGACTATATTCCTTATGCTGTACATTATGTCCCCATAACTTATTTATTTCATAACTAATTTTTATACCTCTTAATCCCCTTCACTTATTTTACCACTTCCAACTCCTGTATCTATGAGTTGACTTATGGTTTGTTTAATTTTTTTTTTTTAGTTTCCACAAGTTAGAAAAATCATATGGTATTTGTCTTTCTCTGATGATTAGTAATGTTGAACATACTTTCATTTGCCTGTTGGGCATCTGTATGTCTTCTTCGGGAAAAAATGTCTGTTGAAATCTTATGCCCATTTTAAAATTGAATTTTCAAAATATTAAGTTGTATAAGTTTATATAAATTTTGGATATTAACCCCTTGTCAGATGTATGACTTGCAGACATCTTCTCCTATTCAATAGGTTGCCTGTGGATTTCTTGATAGTTTCCTTCTCTGTGCAAAGCTTTTTAGTTTGATATAATCCCATTTGTTTATTTTTGCTTTTGTTGCCTTTGCCTGAGGAGACTGGTCCAAAAAATCTTGCTTGTCAGAGCTTACTGTCTATGTTTTCTTCCAGGAATTTTATGGTTTCAGATCTTACATTCAAATCTTTAATACATTTTGAATTTATTTTTAGTGAATTTATTTATTATAAGATGGTGGTCCAGTTTCATTCTTTTGCATGCATGTAGCTGTTCTGTTTTTCTAACACCATTTATTAAAGAGACTGTCTTTTCTACATTGTCTATTTTTTCTCCTTTGTCTTAGATTAATTGACCATCTATGCATTGGTTTATTTCTGGGCTCTCTATTCTATTCCATTCATGAATATGTCTGTTTTCATGGCAGTACCATCTGTTTTGGTTAGTATAGCTTTGTAGTATAGTTTGAAATCAAGAAGTGTGATATCTCTGGTTTTGTTTCTATTTCTCAAGATTCCTTTGGCTTTTTGGGGTCTTTTGTGGCTCCATACAAATTTTAGGATTATTTTTCCTAGTTTTGTAATAATGTCATTGGCATTTTGATTGGGATTGCAAAAAATTGTAGATTGCTTTGGGTTGTATGGACATTTTAAAGTATTAATTCTTCCAATTTATGAGCACAGTCTATCTTTCCATGTATCTGTGTCATCTTCAAATTCTTTCATTAATGTCTTATAATTTCCAGAATACAGGCCTTTCCCCTCCTTGGTTAAATTTATTTATAGATATTTTATTGTTTTTGATGCAATTGTAAAGGGGTTTGTTTTCTTAATTTCTCTTTGTGATAGTTTGTTATTGGTATATAAAAAGCACAACAGATTTCTGAATATTATTGTGTATCCTGCAACTTTATTGAATTTTATTAGTTCTAATAGGTGTTTTGTGTGTGTGTGTGTGTGTGTGTGTGTGTGTGTGTGTGTGGAATCTTTAGGGTTTTCTGTATATAATATCATATCATCTGCAAATAGTGACTATTTTACTTCTTCCTTTCCAATTTATATGCCGTTTATTTATTTTTCATGCCTAATTGTTGTGGCTAGGACTTTCAATATTATGTTGCGGGGAAAAAAGCGGAGAGAGTACATCCTTGTCTTGTTCCTGATCTTAGAATAAATAATTTGAGATTTTTAGTATTCAGTATGATTTAGTTGTGAGTTTATCATACATGGTCATTATTATGTTGAGCTATATTACTTATATACCCACTTTTTGAGAGTTTTTATCATAAAGATATGTTGAATTTTGTCAAATGCTTTTTCTTTATCGAGATGATAATGTAATTTTTTTCTTTAAAAAGTGCTGTATCATGTTGATTGATTTGCTGATATTGAACCATCCTTGAGTCCATGGAACAAATCCCACTTGATCATGATGTATGATCCTTTTAATGTATTTTTAATTCAATTTTTTAATGTTCTGTTGAGGATTTTTGCATCTATGTTCATCAGGGATATTGGCCTGTATATATTTTTTTTCTGGTGTCTTTGTGTTGTCTTGTAATCAGGGTAGTGTTGGCCTTGTAAAATTAGTTTTCCTCTTCCTTTTTTTTTTTGGCAATAACTTGAGAAGGATTGGTATTAACTCTTCTTTAAATGTTTAGTAGAATTTACCTGTGAAGCTCTTTGATCCTGGAGGTATTTTTTTTTTTGTAGTTTTTAAATTACTAGTTAAATTTTGTTACTTGTAATAAGTGTTTTCAGATTTCCTACTTCTTCATGATTCAGTCTTGGAAAGTTGTTGGTTTCTAGAAATCCATTTCTTCTAGGTTTTTCAGTAGGTTGGCATATAATTGTTTATAGTAGTCTCTTATGATTCTTTATATTTTTGTGGTGTCACTTGTAACTTCTCTTTCCTTTATGATTTTATTTATTTTGGCTCTGTCTCTTTGTTTCTTGATGAGTTTGGTTAAAGTTTTATTGATCTTCTTTATCATTTTAAAAAAACCAGCTTTTAGTTTCATTGCTCTTTTTTCATTGTTTTTCTTAGCCTATTTCATTTATTTCCACTCTGATCTTTATTATTTCATTCTTCTTACTAATAATTTGTTATTCTTTTTCTATAGCCTTTAGGTGAAAATTATATTGTTTATTTGAGTTTTTTCTTGTTTCTTGAGGTAGCCTTATATGTTAGAACTTCCCTTTTAGAACTTCTTTTGCTCATCTCATAGATTTTGACAAGGTTTGTTTTTATTTACATTTGCCTCAAGGTAGTTTTTGATTTCCTCTTTGATTTTTTTCATTGACCCATTGATTATTTAGTCACTTATTGTTTTGTTCCCAAGTGGGTTTTTTTTTTCTTCTTGTCATTGATTTCTAGTTTCATACAATTTTGGTCAGAAAACATTCTTGATATAATTTCATCTTCTTAAATTTATTGAAACTTATTTTTCTGGCTTAAGGTATAATCCTGATAAATGTTTCACACACTTGAAAATAATGTATGTTCTGCTGCTTTGGGATGAAATGCTCTAAAAATATGAATGAAATCCCTTTGATTTAATGTGTCATTTAAGGTCATTGTTTTCTTTTAATTTTCTTTCTGGAATATATACCCAGGGATATCAATAAGGTGTTAAAGTCCCCTATTATGACTGTAGTAGAGGCTTGGTGCACAAAATTCGTGCACAGGCAGGGTCCCTAGGCCTGGCCAGCAATCAGGGCCGATCTGTGGGGCAACTGGCAGGGCGATTGGGGTGCCCCCACTGTCACCCGCCTTGGCTGGCCTGGCACTGCCTGCTCACCAGCCCCACCCCACACTGCCACTGCCAGTCAGGGACTACAGGCTGGGGGCAGCTCCTACATTGAGCGTCTGCCCCCTGGTGGTCAGTGCAAGTTATAGTGACTGGTTGTTCTGCCATTTGGTTGATGTGCATATTAGGCTTTTATTATATAGGATTACTCTTGATCTCTCCCTTTATGTCCATCAATATTTGCTTTATATATTTAGGTGCATAAATGTTTACAATAGTTATATCTTCTTATTGAATTGATTCCTTTATTATTATATAATTCTCATTGTTTCTTGTTACAGTCTTTTTTATTTTTTATTTTTATTTTTATTTTTTTTACATTCTGAATTTTTTCCCCTTATTGATTAAGATATTACAAATGTGTTCTTATCCCCCAATGTCCCCTCATCCCCCCAATCCTGCCCTCACCCTCACCCCCTGTTGTCCACATCCATCACTTATGCTTATATGCATGCATACAAGTCCTTTGGTTGATCT
>NW_005364953.1:4101406-4108631 GCF_000412655.1 Myotis brandtii
TCAGAGAAAATTCAAAATTTCTACTGGGGGGCAGTGCGCCTGTGTCTGTACAAAATCACACCCAGGTGGGGCTCACAGTGACTCCTAAGAGAAGTCTATGGAGTGGTGTGCCTCGGAGACCTGTGTGCTGGAGATGCACAAATGCGATGTCGGAGTTCTGCCGCTGGGGAGGGGGAGGCTGCACTTACTGCTGTGGGCGTGGTGCACCTTTAGAGGTGGAGATCCCAGGGTCTGCTAGTCTGTGGGTGGGACAGCAGGATTTTGGCCAGAGTGGCGCCTGGGTCGTGGGCAGTGTCCAAGGCCTGTCTGGGTGGTGGTGCTGATGAGTTCCTAGAAGAGGCAGCTCTCCCCTTCAAGATGGCGTGGGCTCTGTGCCCGAGTCCCACAGTCCGGGGAGTGCCCGCAGCGGTGGTAGTCTCTCCCTGTCCCAGAGAGCCTGGTCGGCCAGCCTCTGCTGCTCCTGCCGGATTTAACTGTCCCTCACTCACTCACACAACACACACATCCACACACTCTCCTTTCATCCCCTCACTCACTCACTTCCTATCCCTCACCTCCCTCCTGCCAGCCGCCATCTTTTCTATCTTGTTACAGTGTTTTTTTAAAGTTTTTTCTGTTTGTTTTTTTGTCTGATATGAATATTCCTACTTCACCTTACTTTTCATTGCTATTTGCATGGGATATCCTTATCCATTCCTTCACTCTTAGTCTTTAGATGTGAAGTGAATCTTTTGTAGGCAGTATATAGATCGGTCTTGTTTGTGTTTAAATCCATTCTCCCACCCTATGTCTTTTGATTGGAGTGTTTAAGCCATTTACTTTTAAAGTGATTATTTATATGTATGTAGTTATTGCTACTTCATTATTCATATTTATGTTCCTTTTTTCTAAGAAGATCTTTATCTCATTTTTAATTTTAAATGATAGTGTTCCTGGGTAAAGTAGTCTTGGTTTTAGGCCCTTGCTTTTCATCACTTTGAATATTTTGTGTCAGTCCCTTCTAGCCTGAACTATTTCTCTTGAGAAATCAGCCGACAGACTTTAGGGAGATTCCTTGTAAGTAACTGTCTTTTTGCTACTGCTCTTAATATTCTCTTTGTCTTTAACCATTGCCATTTTAATAATGATGCGTCTGGGTGTGGACCTCTTGTTTTCATCTTATTTGGGAAGCTCTGAGATTTCTGGACTTGTGTATCTTTTTTCTTCACCAGGTTAGAGAAGTTTTTAGTCATTATTTCTTCAAATAAGTTCTTAATCCCTTGCTTTCTCTCTTCTCCTTCTGGTACTTATGTGATGTGGGTGTTGTTACACTTGATGTTGTCCCAGAGGTCCCTTAAACTATATTTATTTTTCACATTTCTTTTTTTGTTTTGCTTATTTTCTGCTACGTTCTCCTCTGATTTTCCCATTTGATCCTCTACTTTTTCTAATCTGATGCTGATTTTTTAGTGTATTCTTCATTTCAAATAGTGTATTATTCATTTCTGACTGGTTCTTTTTTATAGTGTCTATATCATTTTTTTGTGTATTTACTGTCTCTCTGCAGAAGTTATCACTGAGTTCATCTATTTTCCCCCTAAGTTCATTGAGTACTCTTATAACCATTGTTTTGAACTCTGTATCTGGTAGATTGCTTGTCTCCATTTCATTTAGTTCTTTTTCTGGATAGTTCTCCTGTTCTTTCATTTGTGGCATGTTTCTTTGCTTCCCCATTTTGGCTTCCTCTCTGTGTTTCTATGTGTTACATCAGTCTTCTATGTCTCTCAGTCTTGGTAGTGTGGCCTTATGTAGTAGGTGTCTTGTGGGCCCCAGTGGTACAGTCTCCCTGATCACCTGACCTGAGTATTCCAGGAATGTGTCATATATATAGTTATTTATTTCAGAGAGGAAGGGAGAGAGAGATAGAAATATCAATGATGAGAGAACATAATTGATTGGCTGCGTCCTACATGCTCCTCACTGGGGATTAAGCCCGCAACCCAGGCATGTGCCCTGACCAGGAATCAAACCATGACCTCCTGGGTTCCTAGGTCAATGCTCAACCACTGAGCCACACTGGCCGGGCCCAGGAAATGTGTCTTGTGTGGGTTATATATGTGCTTCTGTTTTAGCTGAGCCTTGATTACTGTTGGCACAGTTGTGGGTGAGGTTGACCTTTAGGCTAGTTGGCTATGGGAATTGGCCAAAATCTCAGTGGAATTCATCCCAGCAAGGTCTTTTGCCTGCTGAGTCTTATGCCACTTTCGGAGCTAATTGGCTGGTGCTGTTTTTTGGTCTGAAGCCAGCCATGGGGTGTGTTCATTCTGGGACCTCTTGGGAGGGACTGTGCTGCAAGTCAATGGCAGACTTTGCCTGTGGCTGCCCCAAAAGACATTATTTCTTAAACTAAGTTTTCTTCCCCTTTATCTCTCTTTTCTCCTTCTGGGACCCTGATGTTGTCCCAGAGGTCCCTTAAACTATTTTTTTTTTAACAAAAAACAAGCTCCGGCAAGTTTTATTAAAGAAAAATTTTGTTTGATTTACTTTTCCCCAATATGTTCTGGTATGCTTTTAATGATATCAGAATCACCTGGATCAATGATAGCCAGTGTGCATACTCTAGTATTTTCCATATGCTGTGCCCAGTTCAATGTTATTGCCACTGCAGTTATGGACACCAGTCATGGGCAACGTGATGTCGTACTCTTTCAGATTTCTTCACATTTGGACAGTTGTTGGCAAGGATGTCCAGTTTTACTTTGCCTTGTATGATTATTTTCTGTTTCTTCTTGTGCCCCAGCTTGTACTTTCCACTATTCATAGCAAAAGGGAGCCTAGAATTATTGACTCCAGTGACTTTTTCTTTTCTTTGTAGTTACCATATTCCTGTCTTAGGTGTGGGGTGACTTCCAACTAAGAGCAGCTGCAAAGATGCCTGGGGAATGAGAAAAGTACTATCCTCATTTTTAAAAATTCTGTTTTAATTTTGCTGTTTTAACTGGGTAATTTCCACTATTCTGCCTCTCACTTGGCTGATCTGTTCTTCCGTGTCATCTAATCTTCTGTTGATTCCTTCTGATGTACTTTTCATTGTGGTTTTTTTATTCTTTATGTCTGATGGGTACTTTGATATATTTTCTAGGTCTTTGTTGAAGTTCTCACTGTGTTCCTCCATTGTTCTCCTGAGTTTGGCCAGCAACTTTATGACCATCACTTTGAACTCTTTATCAGGTAAGTTACTAATCTCTGTTTTATTCTTTTTTTTCCTCTGAGGTTTTTATCTTGTTCTTTCATTTGGAACATATTTTTCTCCTCATTTTGTTTGAATTTCTGGTTTTTTATTATGGATCAGGTTGAAATATATACCTCTATTGATCTTGAAGGAGTGTTTCCTGTGTAGACTGTGTATCTCTGTAGGTTTTGCAGGCTAGCTGGAGCTGTACCAAATATGGGTGGGGGAATTCTGGGGTATACCATACGGGGACCTCCTTGTTGGGTTGGCTGGAACTTGAACTGGAGCAGACATGGGCCAAGGAAAGACCCAGGGCATGTCATGTTGGAGCTGCTTTGGTATGCTAGCTGGAGCAGGAGTGGACATGAACTAGTGGGAATCTTGAGGCTACCTTGGCAAGACTGCTGGAGATGTATATTTCTCCTAGTGTTGAAGGAATGGCCTTGTGTAGCAGATGTCAAATGGGGCCCAGAAGTACAATCCACCCTGATAACCAGAGCTGGGTACTCAAGGGGTATCTCCTATGTGAGTTGTACTTGCCCGTTGGCTATGGTGGGGTCCTGCAAGTGGCGTGCTGTTGTGGCTGCTGAACTTCCATGTTTGTTGGTACCATATTGAGTTGCTGTTAGTGGGGTGGGGGATGCTGCTCACCTGCCACTGTTGGCAGGTTTGAGTGAGAGTGCAAAAATGGCATCTGCCAGTACCAGCAAGGTAGAGGGGGCCTATAAAAAAATGGGAACTCTCAGTATTTTGTCCCTGGAAAGAGTCCAAACAGACTCTGCCCCTCTGTCAGATGCTTCAAGATCAGCAAGTGACTCTCCTTCACATATGATCTGGGTTTTTCACAAGCTGTTTTTTTGTTTTGTTTTGTTTTTGTTTTTTGTACTGGGTCCTTAGGTAACTAGTTTTGCATACAAGCCTTTAAGAGTGGAATCTTCATTCCCTATAGTCCTATGATTCTCATAGACATGAGCCCTATTGATTTTCAAAGTCAGAAGTTTCAGGGGCTTGTCTTTCTAGTGCAGGACCCAAGGACTGGGAAGCCTGATGTGGGGTACAAACCACTCAGTCCTGAGGGATAAGGTATGTTTATTGATTTTTTTGAGATCCCTCCAAATTGTGAGTCTCAGCATGGATTTTTGGCAAGAGCATATCTCTGTTTCTCCTACCCGTCTCCATATGGTCCTTTTATTCTTTTTGTGGAACAGGTTTTTAGATTATTCTGAGTTTCTTTTCAGAGGGTTTTGTTCCATACGAAGGTATATATTTGTGTTGTCTGCTTCCTTAAGACCTACATGTTTTTGTTCACTGTAAGCACACTATGATTCTACACTGATATATGGATGCAAAAAAATTTGCATACAGTCATAAAAGCCCACACAAATTTAGAGTTCTTGATTAATATCTAATGTTCTAAATAAGTGACAGAAATAATAATGTCCTAAAAATTTACACTGGTCAAACCACATATTTTATATTATGTTTAGCTCTAGGCACTACCTTGTAAGACTGACAATGAGAAACTGGAGCATATCTAGAGTTGGTGACAAGAATGGTAAAACATATGGGAACACTATCAGAGAGGAATAGTTGTGGGAAGTGAAATATTTAGCCCAATGTAGAAAACAGATGGAAGATAATAGTGGTCTCTAAATATTTGAAGGACTGTCATGTAGAAAAGGGGCTATATTTATTTTGAGTGGTTTCAGAGGGGACAACTGGAACCCAAAAGTAGAAGTTTCATGATACATTTTGACTTAATATAAGGTAAAATTTTCTGACCATTAAGGTTACTTAATAATGGCTGATGTGTGACATCATAAGTTCTGTTTTAGTGGAATTTTAAAAGCAGAGGCTATATGAATATTACTAGTGACCCAGTGAACGGATTTGTGCACATCGAAAGAAAATTAATTAGAAGGTGGCTGGCGGGGTGGGACTGGGCGAGATGGGCCAGACATGTTCTGGAGCCAACCTCCCACAGTCCCTCCCCAGCATCTGCGGAATGAGCGGGGTCCCTGCAGCAGGTGAGGTCCCTTGGCCTGGCCTGCGGGGATGGGGTCAAAACTGGTTCTCCGATATCCCCCAAGGGGTCCCAGAGGGCACACTGAAAAGTTGCTGTCTTACAGGGTGTGGAACACAAATGCAAGTGTGCAGTAAACCAGATTTGGGGCCAACGGTACCCCAGGAACAACATAACCCATGGCCAAAGGTGGAATCACGTGGCCCCACGAGGAATCAGGCTCTCTCCTCTCTGGTTTTGGGGTGCATCACCCGAGAACCAACACTGCCAAGTCACTGCAGCTTGGCAGCTCCTGCATTGAGCGTCTGCCCCCTGGTGGTCAGTGCGCATCATAGCACCGGTTGGATGGTTGGTCATGGTTTTAGTATACCTTAGTGTTTAGTCCCAACTTGGATTTTAAATTTCAAAAGCTGCAATTCCAGTAGAAAATATTAACAGGGATTTTTATATTTGTATATGGAAGTACAAATATAGGTACAATTCATACATTTTAAAAATTATTTTTATTTATTTTAGGTACAAACTAGCTTTTTATCCTTGGATAAAATATAAAATTATAAGCATATTTAAAAAATAATTCAAAGAATAGTTAGTACAAAATCATACTATACTTTAATCTAAAAAAGATGTAACTATTTTGTGAGATTAGAATAGTGGCAATTTTATTAACTAAAAGTTTTAAAAGATTTCTTTAGGTTATATCAATTGTATATATAATAAGACTGATTACACAAAGCATCATATCTATGCATATAATTTCCAAAGGTAATAAATCATGTAACACTTGCCTTGATATACACATATATTTTTCTAGTGCAATGTCTATTTAATTACATTTCAAGTCTAACAGGGAGTACAGTCATTTCATGTAGAGTGTGATACCATAGTCTAGCACAGACCCTCGTTTATAAATACAGTTTAAACCAAGCATGTCAGTTCACATACTGCTTTCTTACAGACTTTCAGCCTTCTGCGGAAAGGGGGAGGGCCTGAGAGGTGGTCGGGAGTGAGACCCAGTACAGGCGTGAATAACATCGAATTAAGAATCATGAGTCTCACTTCAAACTGCCACTTACCAGCTCTAAAATCTTAGAGCTTTAGTTCTGTGCTCTGTACAATGGAAAGGAAGCTTTCAGGTTACTGCAGTCCTACTCACTGTTGGATGAACCTCTGGTCTGCACCAGGCTCTGTGCTGGCAGTGCACTGAGGAATAGGACAGGTGTGGTCTCTTCACTCACCCAACTGTGCTAACCGGGGACCCAACCAATTAAAGTTGCGGTCACTGTGCTGTAGTGAGAATGAACTGAGAAAATGGGCATGAACACACTTTACAGCCTGTGGAGCGATACCCTGAGGGAAATGCTCAGTGTTTGGGGATTGATCATGAAAAATAATACCTTAGCTGAATATCAGAAAGAGTACCAGTTACTACACGGGGAGAAGTATCTTAATTTCTTAATTACATTGATTGAATTGTTTCCTGTGCTGAGGATTGTTATCAAGGTGAATACCATAGATTGTCTTGGCTATCTCTCTCTTCCTTAAATAAGGTCTCTAGAGTGGGACAGAAGAAAATTGGAAAATGGTCTGTTTTATCATCATGAGAGGATTCAAAAGAGGGTCAGAAGAAACATTAGTCACATCACTGCTATTTTCTCCTGATTATTTATTTATTTATTTATTTACTAGAGGCCTGTTGCATGAAGAGATTCGTGCAATAGGCCTTCCCCCTTCTCCTGTGCTGGCACAGGTTTTCCTCTGGCACCCGGGACCCAGGCCTTCGCTCCAGCCAGAGCCGCCTTCAGTCTTCCATCTTCGCGGCTCGGGCCGGAGCCGCCTTCAGTCTTCTGTCTTCGCTGTTCCAGCTCGCCTTCAGTCTTCCCTCCACCACTTGGAGCCTACGTATGCAAATTAACCGCCATCTTTGTTGGCGGTTAATTTGCATATCATGCTGATTAGCCAATGGGAGGTGTAGTGAAGGTACAGTCAAT
>NW_005364953.1:4114161-4123417 GCF_000412655.1 Myotis brandtii
TGCATATCATGCTGATTAGCCAATGGGAGGTGTAGTGAAGGTACAGTCAATTACCATGTTTGTCTATTATTAGATAAGATAGATTAGAGTGGGATTCTGCATTGTATAGAAGTTGGTTTGAGACATGAAAAACAATTTTTCTAAAACTTCAGAATTAATCTTCTGGGGAGGGAGCTCAGAGATGGGGCCTGACTCATATTTTCTTAATAGCACAAGTGATTCTGATACAAATGGTTCAGAGGCCCATTTTGAGAAACATGACTTAATTTATTATTAAATGGTAATATGCAGAGGCTTATGTTTCTTCTGAAGTGAAAAAAAAAATAGACTAACATAAGGAGAATAACAAACTTTTGACCATTTAAAAAATTTCCTTTAACTAAAAAAGCTTTAAAATCACTCATATAATAATGTCAAGCTAATCAATGAAAAATGGTATAACTCAGGAAGAAATTTCATTAGTTTTCATTGAAGACCAGATAAGTATGCAAAACATTGTGTTGGGAGGATAAACTTTCCTTATACTTTCCGAAATTCTTTGGCTGGAATCAAATTAGCATAAGACAGATTAACAGGAGAAAAACAAATTTAATCATGTACTTATGGGGGTTCCCATAATTATTTAAGACCCAAGGACAAGTCAGGCAGTTGAGACTTATATGCCATCCTGAAATAAGGAATAGTATAGGGGTCTGTGGTTTCAAAGGGAAGGAAGACAATTTACAAGGAAGATGGGAAGAGCAAATGTTTGGTAAACAAATGTTTGCCTTGTCAAGTAGGGACAATGGAACACAGAAAGACTTTGAATAAATAGGCTGTGCTGAGCTCTCCCCTCAGCTTATGACAGCTAGCCTGTATTCTTTGTAGTTATTTCTGGTCATTGTTTCCTTCCTGGCTCAGGCCCTCTATGTAAACTCTTTTAGGCAGTTAAAGGGGCAGGTAATAAACTCTTCCTGAGTCTTTTTGGCCTTGAGTGGCTTTAGCCCAATATAGTCCACATGCCAAAGTGGCACATTCTGGGGAGACTGGTTCTGGACCCCTTCAAATAATATTCATTCCTCTTCTATTTTGAGGGGACGGGGCCGTAATTGGTGACAGTGATCAATAGCAACCAAGTATTTTGTTTAATGTCCTGAAAGTCCTCAATGTATTTTAAACTTGAACATATCATAGAGACATTCTTTTCTCCCTTTCTTTCTCTCTCTTTCTTTCTTTCTTTCTTTCTTTCTTTCTTTCTTTCTTTCTTTCTTTCTTTCTTTCTTTCTTTCTTACTTTCAAAAGGCCTTTGGCATAATCAGCATTCTTTGAATTATTATAGAACAAATAACTACTGGCAGGTAAATTATTCAGAAGAAATTAAGTGTTACCAGAGAATTTAAAAAGACCTTTGGTTTTCCTTCCTTTAAATTTGCAAAAGAAAAGCAACTAAGGAATTGGAAATGAAACTTGAATACTGATGTATTACTTATTCTCATGCTATTTGGAAAAAACTAATTCTTTTTTACTTTCCTGCATGTACTTTCTCACCACCATTAGAGCTCAAATCAAGGGAAAAATAATTTCTCCCAGAGTATGCAGAAAAGTACTTGATTAACTCAAGGAAAATAAATTGTCTGAAATGAAGTTAGTTTTGTCTTTCCGTGCATGTAATTATTTGGGTACTTAGTATCACTATTTTTGTCTGTATTTACTCAGAGTTCTGTGAGGTGCTAGATGATTGCTAATGTGATAAATAAATGTGTCAGTGATTTCTGAAGGCATTATCCCCTAGGGAGTAACATTAGACAGAATTTTTGACTCTGTGCTAAATCAATGGAAGAGAGAATTCTGAGAGAATAGATCCTATTGGTTCTCTTCATATCATACTATATACCAGTCTTTTCCTGCTGGTTACTCCATTGATTGGTTTGGCAAGTTAGACCTTTCAGTGTGAGCATCCTCTCTTGGGTACATGTCAGCACCTTGGCACCTGAGTTTGAGGAGAATATTTCTGTGACTGTAAAAAAGTGTCATGTTTTTGTCTCCAACCCTAAATACTTGCTATGATTCTTGCTCACTCACTAAGAAATGTCTTCCCCAAGAGTATGAAAAAGAATATTGGGCACAAAGTCCATGACTGCATGAGTTTTCGTCAAATTTTTTTGGACCACTGAATTAATGTGGCAACTGAAGCCAGACACTTCCTCCAGAGCCATCAACAGTTCAAAAAGGGTTGAATCTATCCCTAAAGCAGAACAACTGAATAGTTGCAAGAAAAAATTCTTACCCAAGAGAATGATATAGAATGTGTCATTTTTTTGGATGATCTTTTTATAGGGTGATCAAGAGGCTTTCATTTAGTGAATTCATTTGCTCACTCAGTTTTGGAGAGTCGCCCTTCATTTATTCTTTCCCTTTGGAAGTACTTTCGAGTGCAAATTACTGCTATCAGAAGCCTTGAACTGAGAGGCTATTATTCTCCTTGCTCAGATTAAATTAATTTTGAACAGTTTAATGCAGCATGTCTGAGCTGCAAGTCCAAGTGGTGTCAAATCTATTTCTCTGCTTTTTTAAGCTGCACCTTCAAGGGCAGTATGATTCATGGTGAATGTGTTCTTCTAATGCCTTGCTAAGCGTTATTATTTTCTTTCATTTGCAAGTCATGAGGCTACAAATGTTAACCATTCTCCTCCTAACATTGTATAAAGAATGCATGATTTAAGCCAGACTGATTTTCCAAAAGGGAGCTTATTACATTTACTTGCTTTACAAATGAAATAAAGAAAAAATACTCTGGATCAAAGTGAGAAGTTTAAAAAGCTAATGAAACATTAGAAAGAGAACTGCTTTGAGAAGCACTGCGACATCATCACTGTTGTGTTAAAAGGGAATTATCTTGATCTGGGCCCATGTAATAAAATAAAGGGGTTTTAATGATTGGCTGTATAATTCTATTTGTGTTTTTGCAGACTTGCAAGAAAAAAACAAAAAAAGGATATAAATCTACTTATCTTCTCTCTTCCAGCTCCAGCAATCTACTGTTTCTCCAGTATTCACTCTATCTAAAGTGTCACTGAGATGTGTAATGAAGTTTTCTCTGTTATTGTAGAGCAAACAGTCAAAAGAAAGCCAATCTATTAACGACAGGGTAGAAGATGTGCTTTAAGCAGTAAGAGGTTTCAGAACCTATCAACCTTGTGTCTATGAAAAGTCCTTAAACTGTACAGTCCAGGACAGTCTTTTCTACAGCTCTAAACACTAGTCCTATGGATTAAGCAAATTAATGTTTTTAAAGATTTTGAATGAAATTAGATGAAAATACTATATTGCAATCTTCCTGTGGAGTAGGAAGGAGGCAAAGATCAAGGGTATTGTCCTATCAAAAGCTGGATAAGCACATGGCTCTTGTCATACTGCCTTTTTTAAAACAGATAAAATAGGCTTACATGAATTTACTGACTAAATAGAAATTATAATTGTTACAGACCAAAAGGTAAACAGAGTAATAATATAACTGTTTTACAAATTTGCTAAGAGCATTTGAGCCCTTTGTCTTTAGCTATATCAAAACACAATAATCTGTAACTCATGAAAACTTACTTAAGATTCAGGCACCACATTTGAAGAAAGATACAATAGAGTTGAATAACATGCAGAAAAGGACCAATGCCTACAAGTGATGGGGAAAGGTATGGGGGAGAAGGAAAACTAGAGGGGCTGCCATATGAGTGCAGACTATTTAAATTTCATTTTTATTTATTTATTTATTTATTTATTCATTTTTAAACAAAGAGGCTGAAACCTAAGTTTATAGGATAATGAGGGGACAAACTGAGTATCCTTGGATCTGTTCACTAAGTTGCTAGAATATCAGAGTCAATGGCCTCTTTGAAGTTGGAAGACAATAACAGTATACTGGAAAGAAAGAAGTTTGAATCCCAGTTTTACTATTTCTTAGCTGGATTATCTTGAGCAAGTTATTTAAATAATCAGTACCTCTGTTTTTTCATTTGCAAATGGGAGTAATAACAGTAATAAGATATATCTCTTAAGTTTATTATTAGGATTAAATGATGTAATATATGGAAGGTGCTTAGAACAGTGTCCAACACATGGTAACCACTATGTGAATATTAGCTAATATTATTATGGGTGGCTCAGTTGATTAGAACATTGTCCCAAAACGCCAACATTGCGGGTTCGATCGTCCCTGGTCAGGGCACATACAAGAAGCAACCAATGAATTCATAAATAATTGGAACAATAAGTTATTCTCTCTCTCTCTCTCTCTCTCTCTCTCTCTCCTCTCCCTCTCTCCCTCTCTCTCCCTCCCCCCTCCCTTCCTCCCTCCCTTCCTCCCTCCCTCCCTCCTTCTCTGTAAAAATAAAAAAAGCAACCAGTGAATGCATAAATGTGTGGAACAACAAATTGATGTCTCTCTCTCTCTCAAAAAAAAATCAATAATTTTTTTAAATTGAAACCTCCATAATGGATTACTCAAACTAGAATGTTCGAGAAGTCCATGACTTCTGATGTTGATGTCAAATATAACCAAGTTTCTTGCCAGTATGGATTTAGGTTCTCTAGAACTTTATGTAGCTTGGTAGAAGTTTCTTGTTGTACAGTGTTATTGAATTATATTAGGAGTCAGCAGACCTCGATTTTTGTACTAATTTTTACATTTAAAAGTTAAACCATTTGGAAGCTTGTTCAAGCTTTCAGTTCTTCAAATCCAAAATGAGAGTAACTATACCTCCTTCTTTCACAGTGTGTTGTTATGAAGATTCAATCATATAAATAAACATGTGAAAGGACTGTGTAGATGATAAAGTACTCTACAAATATAAGACATTATTCTAACATTCTGCTGTCACAGCATCTTATAAAAGACAGGTTAATGCTCTGGCTGACCTAACTTCTACCTCTCACTTACCCAGTCTTCTTGGACACTTTCTAGTCCCTATCTTACTGTACTTCCTTACAGTACTTGACCCTGACCACCATTTACTTCTTGATACTCTCCTGTCAGCTCTTCTTGGCTAATATTTTTTTTTGCTGCTTCCCTTTTTATATTTCTTACTATCCCTTTTCAGTCATCACTCTGCTCACTCCATTCATTCTCTAAATATCTTTACTCTTTTGGGGGTATTTATTACTTTGTCCCTAGGTGATGGTAAACCATTCCTACATATATGTATGCATTAGCCAGGGTTCTCCAGAGAAACGGAACTAGTAGGGTGTGTGTGTGTGTGTGTGTGTGTGTGTGTGTGTGTGTATGAAGAGATTTATTAGAAGAAATTGGTTCACATGATTATGGAGGTTGTCAAGTCCAAAGTTTGTAAGGGTGGATTGATAGGCTGCACGCCCAGGAAAGTAGATGCTACAGTTCTAGTCTGAAGACCATCTGCTACAGAACCAGGAAGAGCCTATGTTGCAAATAAATTCTGAAGTCAGTTTGATGGAGAATTCTCTCTTGCTCAGAGGGACTGGTCTTTTTGTTCTGCATTATGGAGGCACTCTGCTTTACTCAAAGTCCACTGATTTAAATGTTAATTTCAGCCAAAACACTCTCACAGACACATCCAAAATAATGCAGAGTCCAGCTAGTGGTCCCAACCTGGCTATGGAATATAGCCAGAAGTCCCCTCACCTAGAGAGCCCACCTATCAGACCCACCCTAAGTATCTTTCAAAGGATGAATGAATTTTTAAAAAGTCATGTGCCTGCCCAGGGGTGTGTGTGTATGCATGCACGCATTTGCAACAACATGGATGAGACTTGACTTTATGCTAACTGAAATAAGTCAGCCAGATAAAGATAAATACTGTGTGATCTTATATGTGGAATCTAAAATCCAAATTCACTGAAACAGAGAGTTGATTGGTGGTTGCCTGGAGGTGAGGGTGGGGGTGGAGAGAGACAAGGTGGTCAAAGGGTACAGACTTCTAGTTGCAAGATAAATTCTGGGGATGTAATATATAGTATGATGACTATAGTTGACAACAGTGTATTGTATACTTGCAAGTTGCTAAGAGGGTAGATCTTGAATTTCTCACCACACACAAAAAAATGGTAACTGTGTGAGGTGATGGCTGTGTTAATGAGCCTTATTGTGGTAATCATTTCATAATATACATGTCTACCACATCATTATATTGAACACTTTAAATTTACACAATGTTATCTATCAAATGTATCTCAACAAAGCTGGAAAAAATTTAAAAAATAAAACAGTTCTTATCTGATAGTGCATTTTTATTTTTATTAGTAATCTTTTTCATTATATATCTGGTTATTTTTACTTAGTCTTACATATAAATTAAAAATAATTTATATAGATATACAATAAAGTCCACTAGGATATTTATTTAAATTGTATTAAATGTATAAATTAATTTGGGGAGAGTTTACATATATATAGTATTGAGATTTTCCATTTAATAATGTAATAGATCTTTTCATGTATTTACATTTTCCTTTATGTCCTTCAGTTAAGCTTATAATATTCTTTATATAGTTCTTGCACTAGTCTTACTAAGTTCATTCATAACTATTGTGTATGTTTTAATCCTCACCCAAGGATATGTTTTTATTAATTTTAGAAAGAGAGGGAGGGAGGGAGAGAGGCAGGGAGGGAGAGAGGGAAAGAGAGAGAGAGAGAGAGAGAGAGAGAGAGAGACAGAGAGACATTGATGTGGAAAAGAAACATAAATTGGTTGCCTTCCATAGGTATGCCAACTGGAGATCAAACCCACAACCTTTTTTTTATTGCTTAAAGTATTACAAAGGGTATTACATATGTGTCCTTTTTTTTCCCCCCACCCTTGACAATCCCCTGGCCTACCTTAACCCCCAGTGTTTCCCCCAACCCTCCCTGGCCTTCCCGCTGCAGTTTGACATTCAGTTTGAGGCAGCTCTGCCTCTGTATCTATTATTGTTCAAAAGTTTGTAATGGTCTTTATTATCCATGAATGAGTGAGATCATGTGGTATTTTTCCTTCATTGACTGGCTTATTTCACTTAGCATAATGCTCTCCAGTTCCATCCATGCCATTGCAAATGGTAAGAGTTCCTTCTTTTTTACAGCAGCATAGTATTCCATCGTGTAGATGTACCACAGTTTTCTAATCCATTCATCTACTGATGAAACCCATAACCTTTTGATGTACAGGTCTATATTCCAACCAACTGAGCCATCCAGTCAGGGCTGTGTATTTTTTGATACTTGTAATTGATTATTTTGTTTTTTATGTTGTATAGCCAGAGGTGGTTTTGTGCCATGAGGGGTATTGGCAATGTCTGGAGATATTTTTATGTCATAATTGTGGGAATAGGGTAGTGCTACTACCTACTAATTAGTAGAAGCCAGGGATGCTTTAAGCATCTTACAATGCACAGGACAGTCCTCCATGTAAAATAATTACTTGACCCAAAAGCCAATTGTGTTAAGATTGAAAAACCCTGGTATAAAATAAAGCTATTATTTTCTTTTTGAATATATTAATTTATAAGTTTATTGAACTTTTTTAATAATTCATTTTTTCCTTTCATTATCTTAGATTACCCAGGTATACTACAATATTTTAAGTGTCATGTATCCCCTTCTCTCGGGTATTTGAATCTCATATAATTTCTTATTTGAGTATAGTGGCTAGGGTGTCCAGAATGTTAAATAAAGATGGTGATTAAAAATGTTTTGTCTTATATTTGTTTTGAATGGCAAAAATCTGGTTCGTCATTTCCCAAATTGTGTTTCACAGGACAGTGGTCCAACCAGATGCTTCACCTTAAATAGTTTCTGTAGAAGTTCTACATATCATGTACCTCTACAGCAGAGTCACTATTTATATTAACATATTAAAGGAGCACTTTGAAAAATTATGCTAGTGTGCAGTGGATATCAAACTTGGCTGCATATAAAATCACCTGTGGAACTTTAAAAAAATACCTCTTGTCTGGATGCCACCTCCAGAGATTTTGAGTTAATTGATCTTTGTTGAAACCTGGGAATAAAAAAAATATATTTTAAAATCTCTCTTGTCATTATAATGTACAACCAGGTTAAAAAACCACTGCATTTGTTTCTCATAACTAAACAGGAACTTGGTTGTTGGGTTGAAATAAATAATTATATTATGTAATGGATGGAATATTTTGCTTCCATTTTAAAAGGAGGTTTTAAAATCAGGAACGCCAATTTGCAGTTCATTATTACTTTTATTCAGCAATCTTCTCTATGCTGTGTTTCCTGATTTCAGATTACTCTTTATTCACAACTACTTGCTTTGGCTTCATAAATGCATGATTTCCAATCTCTTTCAAAAAACAAACTAGATATTTTCTTATGCTTCTCATCATAAGACTAGAGGAAACACCTTTACTCTGATTCCTGAGGTGATCCCTTTCTTCTGATCTGCAGTATCTCTTCATAAATCCAGCTACATTTAAAATGTTCTCACTTTGGAGAAATATACAAGTGTACCAGCTTTTGCTTCTTATACCCACGTATTTTATTTTCCCCACTCTACTCTCTTCCTGGAGGGCATAAGACTTGTCAAAGACAGTGTCCACAAGAACTTTATGCGTCTTGTCTTCACTTGCCCTCAGTGATTTAGAGAGTATTAGAGGGAATATGTCAGGATTTCCTCTATTTGCTTCCCAAACTTGTTCTTTCATAGGGAAAATACTGATCGGGCATCTTTTTATATTTGTTGACAAACATTTTCAGCATTTCAGCACCATTATAGGTTTTTGCCTCTTTTTATATTTTCCAATTTATTTCTGTAGAATGGGGGAGAGAAGTTAACACTTCTAATTATGGGACCAATGTACCTGGAATGTGCCATCTTTTTATTTTTTAACCCATAAAGCCAGTATAATGGCCTTTATAAATAAACGTTCTATTTTACTTATTCTTATAAATTATTATTTGTCATTTTATATATTTACCAAGGACATTCATTTGATATCTATATCCATTAATTATGGTTGCTATTGTTAAAGTCCTGACTCTGGAAGACATTCAGCATTTGCTTTATATGAAACTAGAGGCCTGGTGCACGAAATTCATGCATAGGTGAGGGGGGAGTCCCCTCAGCCCAGCCTGTACCCTCTCCAGTCTGGGACCCCTTGGGGGATGTCTGACTTCCGGTTTAGGCCTGATCCCAGGGATCGGGCCTAAACCGGCAGGCAGTTGGACATCCCTCTCACAATCCAGGACTGCTGGCTCCTAACTGCTCACCTGCCTGCTGGCCTGATTGCCCCTAACTGCCCCCCC
>NW_005364953.1:4123591-4133804 GCF_000412655.1 Myotis brandtii
GCCTGGTCACCCCATGCAGCCTGCTGTTCAGTTGTTTGGTCGTCCCTCACTAACCCCCCTGCCGGCCTTGTCGCCCCATGCAGCCTGCTGGTTGTTACTGTTACTGTCAGGGCGTCTGGATAACTTGCACATTCCTCTATTATTACTATAGATGTCTACACATACAGGTACCATTTCTGCTTCTTTTTGATGATCCTTATGCCAATGTTAGCCATTTGTTTTAAAAACAACTACTTTGTAAAAAGCAAATTGAAATTTACTATCAGTAGCAGGTGGATTTTCAAATAAAACACTTTTTGATGTACATGACCAAATCCAATAAATTTTCCAGCACTCATGATTACTTTCTATTTATAGTATATTAGAGAGGCTAAATGTAAATACTAAGATAATTTACTTCAATGCATATAAGACATCATTTGGGTAATATATATTGTTTTTGATGTACTATCAGCACAATTCATTCTTTTAAAACAAATAAAATAGAATAGTGATATAGGTGACTATCTGATGTGTTTAAAGGGCTGCATTGGATATATATTTATATTAAAAACAAATTTAATATACTAACTGAAGACTACCATAGCTTGGCAAAAATAGCATTGTATCATATTCTGTATAATAATTTGTCCAGTAATTCAGTGTAGCAGCAACATCATTCCATGTTGTGTGACTGCAAATAAACAAATTGTTTTTTGAACTTTATTTTAAAAATTTGATTATTTTTCTAGTAAAGTTGCAATTATTTAGCATCTATCATGGTATCTGAGTCATTTTAGGTTTATTTTAAAAGAATGCAAAAGATAATTAAATCATTTCATTGAATATACAAAAAATACCAGGTTGACATTATAGCAATAAAAACTACAATATCTGAGATGAAAATGTACTGAATGGGATTAATGGAAGATTAAACATAGCAAAAGTTGAGTTTATCTGAGGAAATACCCATAGAAACTTCCAAAAGGAATTCAGAATAAATTATTTTTAAAAAACATACAAAATATTGATGAACTATGGGACAACTTCAGGTGACCTAATATATGTGTAGAGTCCTCAAAATGGCAGAGGGAACACAAATATTTGAGAAAAAGGGATGAATTTTTTCAAATTTGATAAAATTATAACCCCAAATACCCAAGAATTACAATGACAGTCAAGCACAAGAAACAAGAAGGTAACTACACCAACACATATCAAAATTCATTACTCAAAATAGCAATAAAGAGAACATCTTAAAATCAACCAGAGTCAGGGAAGAAGATACTTTATATACAAAGGTACAAGTGTAAGAATGACATCAGATTTCTCATCAAACAATGCAAGTGAAAAGTCGGAGCAACAACTTTAAAATATTGAAAGAAAAAATACTTCATACATAATCTGAAACATAAAGGAAGTTCTTTAGGCAGAAGAAAAAAATATTCCAGATGGAAGTAAGGGTAGAAACAGAAGGGAAAAATTCCAAAGAAGTATAAAAAGGCTTTTGAGGGTGTTGGATATGTTCATTGTCTTGATAGTGGTAATGATCACCTGGGTGTAGACATATGTCAAAACTTAATAATTGTACACATTAAATATGTGCATTTTATAGTTTAAAAAACACCCATATGACTAGCACATGACCCAGCTATTCCACTTCTAAATATTCATCTAATAGAAATAAAAGTATATATCCATACAAAGGCTGGTAAACTAGTGTTGACAGAAGCTTTATTTATAATATCCCTAAACTGGAAACAACCCAAAGTTCCACCAACCATTGAATGGATTATACTGTATTTGCCTAGGACAGGGAATCTTGGAGATACATTTCTTCACCCTCCCTCTCCCCAACCAAATAAATCGCACTTCTTGAACATGATATGTAAAGTGGCAATAGAAAATCAAATTAACACAGCTAAAGATTGCTTTAATGACCTGGATGACTAAGTCAGGGGATTTTTTTAAATGATAGTACAAAAGGATAAAGAGATGAAGAGTATGAATGAAATAATCTGATATGAAATACTTTGTTCCACAGACAGAGAAAGGACCAGAGGAAATATTCACAGAAATAAAAAAATATAGAAATTTATACATATGCACACAGGTACACACTTACTTGACATATTTGAGTGGTGTATATATATGCAGTTCTGAAAAGTCCTGACCCTAGAAGACATTCAGCATTTACTTTCTATGAAATGTTTACACATCCAGGTAACAGAATCTTTTCAGAGTCATAAAAAAATTTCCGCCCTAACCGGTTTGGCTCAGTGGATAGAGCGTCGGCCTGCAGACTCAAGGGTCCCAGGTTCGATTCCGGACAAGGGCATGTACCTTGGTTGCGGGCACATCCCCAGTAGGGGGTGTGCAAGAAGCAGCTGATCGATGTTTCTCTCTCATCGATGTTTCTAACTCTCTATCCCTCTCCCTTCCTCTCTGTAAAAAATCAATAAAATATATTAAAAAAAAATTTCCCCTATCTGCTTCCAAATTAGGCCTTTAATAATTCATTTTTAAAATGACAGCCTTTAAATACTTTTTTGTTTTGCCAGGTAGAATCTTAAATTTTCAACTGAATCACTGAAAGAGCTTTATCACAACAGGATTCAAGTGCTTGGATTTAAAAAACTTTTAAAAATGTATAATTAAGCCTTGGACACCTACTATTTATTTATTTATTTCTCTATTTATGCAAAGACAAGGATTCCAATGAATTGAGCTGACTGGGTGTTCTTTTGACTAATGCTTGTAATGTCTTTGAAAAGTAACAATTTTAGAGAGGATTTAGAAAATATTTAATAACAATTACTTAATCTAATCCAGTTATTTCAAGACATAATCTAACCTACCATTTTCTCCTCTTGAATGACAAAAACAGAACATTAAACAAAGGAAATTATAAAAAAAAGGGATGCTTCTAATTTTGTAAGACTGATATATTTTCTTTACAGGATGCCTGAAAAGTCATCAGATCTTATATTTTAAAATTCTAGATATATACCTGCATTAGTGTAGTGATAAGAACACAGGGTTGAGAGAAGAATAAAATTATTGCTTCTGATCTGATCATATACTTAGATATGTAGTCATAAACATAGTACTTAGATCTAATTCCTCATTCATAAAATGGGATAGTAATATACACTCTGCATCTATGATGGGGTTGCTGAGAGAATGGAATGAGACAGTAGATGTGGAAAATCATTGAAAAGTATTAGGCATTAATTTAAACCTTAATTTAATTGATTTAAAGTAATGTTATACTATATATTAGTGATTTTTAACCCTTTTCATCTCATGGCACACATAAATTAATTACTAAAATTTTGGGGCACACCAAAAAATATATATTTTTTTGCTAATTTCACAAAAAAATACATATAATTTTTATTCATTCACACCAGATAGCTACTGTTGTGTTGGTTGTTATCATTCTTTTATTTGACATTCTAAGGGAAAAGAGGTCAGTACCCCTGACTAAATAGTTAGGTATTGCATGTACTAAAAATTCTTGTGGCACACCGGTTAAAAATTGCTGCTATATATTATTACTTATATATTAACTAGAGGCCCGGTGCACAAAATTCATGCACGGGGGCGGGGGTTCCCCTCAGCCCAGACTACACCCTCCCTAACTGCTCACTTGCCTGCCTGCCTGATCGCTCCTAACTGCCTCTGCCTACCAGCCTGATCACCCCCAATTGCTCTCCCCTGCCGGCCTGATCTCGCCCCCAATGGCCCTTCCCTGCAAGCCTGATCTCACCCCAAACTGCCCTCTCCTGCAGGCCTGATCTCACCCCCAACTGCCCTCCTCTGCTGGTCAATTTGGTTGTGATTTGTCGGTTTCTATGTCAGTCAGTGTCAAAAGCTCCACCTCCTAGGCAGCCATTGGTTCTTCACAGCACCCTCATTTGGTTCTGATTGGTCAGTTCCTATGCCAGTCAGCATCTCCAGACCTATCTCTGGGCCTGATCAGAGAGGCAGGGGCTGAATAGCAGCCCCCTTGGAGGCTGGGAGAGAAAGAAAGGCCTGGCTGCTGGCGAAACCTGGAAAGAAAGAGGGAGAGAAAGAAAGCGGCAAGTACTGATCAACAGCTGCCACTGAGGCTGTGGATCAGACCCTGCCCCTCTCTCTGGGTCTCAGCCCCCTGGGCAGTCAGTGCTGGGTCTCCAGGCTGCAGCCGGGCAGTCAGTGCTGAGCCGCCACGGCAACCAGTGCTGACTGAAGGACTTCCGGGTTGGTCAGCCATCGGTGGTGTTCGGTCGTTAGGACCCTGGGCTTTTATATATTAGGACTAGTTCAACAACATTTATTCTTTTACAGAGTTGGGCAAAACAGTTGTTCATATGGAAAATAATACAATAATAAATAATAATACAAGGATAAATTCTGTGTTTTGCATACTCACAACTATAAACCTACTTTTATCGCATCCTGTATATCAAAGTGCATATACAGTGGGGGAGAAAATCCTCACAAATCTGTGTTCTACTTGAGTTTACATTGTAGTACAAGGGGACATATAACAGACAAATACAATATATCAAATGATGATAAGTGCTACAGTGGAAAATAACACAATCTGTTGAGAAGTAGGGAAATAGATGAAAGTTTCAGTAGGATAATTAGAGAAGGCCTCATTTAGATGTCTACAAAGATCTAAAGGGAGCAAATGAATGAGCTATATGCATATGTGACAGAAGCGTGCTTCAAAGTGAACAGCAAGTGCAATAGCCCCGAAGCAGAACTGTGGCTGAGTGCTGGAGTAGCAACAAGGATGTCATTTTAGCAAGAGTGGAATCCATTTGGGGAAGAATACTGTAAGATAAGATCAGAAAGATAAAGGCTCCGTATTAAGTAGAGCCCTATAAGCCATTTTAAGAACTGTCTTTTATTTTAAAGAATTTGAGAAGATAAGTGATATGGAATGGATTACATTTAGCAGAATACATGAGAAGGGGACAGAGGTGGAAGCAGAGCTTTAGCAATGATCCAGAGGCACAAGGGCATTATCAGTGGTGGTAGAGACAAATGATCTGATTGTGGATGTTTCAAGATACTGACTTACTTCAATATTTTAAATATTGTCTTCCTTGGTGGCTCTTTAGTGAGGCTTATCCTTTCCTTAGTCCTTTGTGGCTACATTAAATAACAGTCTAACATAAGCACAGAAAATTGCACACTTAATAAGCATATATTGGTAAATTTTTAAAGTGATCACAGAATCTAGATTTTTAAAAAAGAATATTGACAACATATCAGCAATCCCTTTTATGTTCCCTTCAAGTTGTTACCACCTCCATTTCAGTAATCATTATAAGGACTTTATGAGGTATACATACTTCTGAACTTTCCTGAAATAAAACAATACATTATGTAGTCTTTTGTATGACTTCTTTCAAGCTACATTATATTTATTAGATTCATACATGTTGTTACAAGATGTTTATATATTTTTATTGCTGTATAGTATTTTATTGCATAAATATTCCACAATTTATTTCCCAATTTTACTCTTTTGGACATTTAAGTCATTTCCATCTTTGAGTTAGGCTGAGTAGTACTGCTGTACACATTATTATATATATATCTTCTGTAGAATATACATTTGCATTTCTGTTGGATCCATACCTAAAAGGGGGAATGTTGTGCCATAGAGAACTATATAGTTAGCTTTACTGGATCCTATCAGTTTCCAAAATGACTGTACTAATGCATACTCCTACTATCAACACATGAAAGTTCCAAGTGTTCCACATCCCTGCAAGAATTTATTTTCATCTTTTTCATTTTAACCATTTTGGTGAGTATATAATGATATGGTGTTAGTTTTCATTTCTCTGATGACTCATGAAAAGCATCTTTTCATATGTTAATTGGCCTGTTGATGTAAGAAACATCCAAACCTGTAAGAATTTTTATGAGTTTATCTGAGCCAAACTGATAATTGTTGTGAAGCAAAATCTCAAAGGATTGAGAAAATGCTCCAGAAAATGGCAGTTTTGCACCTTACTTTACAAGTACAATCAAAGGAGGAGGAATAAATTGGTCACTTGAAATCCATTGGTGATTTATTAGGGAGGTGGGAGAAAGCAAAGCTGGAAATCTCTGGGATTGGATAAAAAGTAAAACCTTTTACAGAGATGGGTTCAGGATAGTTAACAGTTAACAATTAATACCATAACAATAGCAGTGAGGAGATTTGTGGTCTCTGCTGTGGTGGGAGATTATGCCATGAGGGGTCTGGAAAAAGGAAATTACTCTGATGTTCTAAAGGTATGTTATCATAGATGCAAAAATACTATAAACAGACTCAGTTAAGGTAAAGATTGACCTTTGTCAAGGAAGATACTGGCCTAGGACAGTGGTCGGCAAACTGCGGCTTGCGAGCCACATGTGGCTCTTTGGCCCCTTGGGTGTGGCTCTTCCACAAAATACCACATTCGGGCACGCACGTACAGTGCGATTGATACTTCGTGGCACATGCGCAGAAGTTGGTATTTTGTGGAAGAGCCACACTCAAGGGGCCAAAGAGCCGCATGTGGCTCGCGAGCCGCAGTTTGCCAACCACTGGCCTAGGACATAACTACCCTCCATGACCCACTTTTAGTTAGGACTTTTTGTTTGTTTGTTTATTTTGTTTTGTTTTTTTAATCCTCATCCTAGGATACTTTTTTCCATTTATCTTGTAGAGTGGAAGAGAGAGACAAAGACAGAGAGAAACATTGATGTGATAGAAACACATCAGTTGGTTGCCTCCTGCACATGCCCAGACTAGGACCCGGGCCAGGGAGGAGCCTGCAACCAAGGTATGTGCCCTTGACTGGAATTGAACCCAGGACCTTTTGGTTTTGCAGGCCGATGCTCTAACCACTGAGCAAAACCAGCTAGGGCTAGTTAGAACGTTTTGATATCAGACCATCTTATGTGGTTACTTTAGGTCTCAGAGTTTGTAAGGCCCACCCTGCAGGCCTCCCATGAGTTTGTCAGGGTTAGTATGCGGCCCCTTTTTCATCCACAGGCCATTTGGTTATGCTCTTTTGTGAAGTGTCTGTTCAAGTGTTTTATCCATTTTTCTCTTGGGTTGTTTGCTTCTCTTGTTGATTTGTAGGAGTTATTTATGTATTCTAGATACAAGTCTATTCTGAGATATTTGAATTGCAAAAGTATTTCTACTCTGTTGCTTGACTTTGTATTCTCTTAAGAGTCTCTTTTAATAAATAGTTTATTTTTTTCTTGTTTCACTCTTTTTGTGTTCTTTTGAAGAAATTATCTAATTACATTTATGCTTCACATTTTGTAACACAATCCATATGCAATTGATTTTTGTATATGACAAGTTGGAGGTAAGATTAATTTTTTCATATAAGTAATCAAGTTTTTTGTTGAAAAAATTTGTAAATATTTTTGTTGATTTCAGAGACGAAGAGAGAGAGAGAGAGAGAGAAAGATAGAGACATCAATGATGAGAGAGAATCATTGATTGGCTGCCTCCTACACACTCATACACTGGGGATTGAGCTGCAGCCTGGGCATGTGCCTCTACCTGGAATTGAACCCTGACCTCCTAGTTCATAGGTTGAAGCTCAACCATTGAGTGACGCCAGCCGGGCCTATTTATTGAAATTTATATCTTCTGCACATTTTACTGCAGTTATTCATGTATATGTGGTTCTGATTCTGGACTCATGCTGTTCCACTCTTCTATATTAGTAATAGCATATTGTCTTAATTATTGCATTATAATGATTTTTATATATAGTAATGTAAGTCCTCTAGCTTTGTTTCTCTTCTTCAATTACTTGACTATGCTTGTTCCTTTTTATTTCCACATAGATTTATAATTAGATTGTTGATTTCCACAAAAATAAAACTAAGATTATTATTGTTATTCAGTAATTGACAAGATCAATTTGTTGGAAAAATGACATTACAACATTGTATCTTTCTATATAAAAACATGATAAATTCTTCTGCTTATTTGGGCCTTTAATTTTTCACAAAAAATGTTTTCTAATTTTTGTTTTTAAAGGCCTTCACATATTTTATGATATTTTCTGAGGGAACTGATATTTCTGCTATTAGTAAAAATGGTTTATTTTAAACTTTATTTTATATTTGTAGTTGTTATATAAATGCAGTTTTTAAAATTCCAACCTTGTATCAAGTACCCTTGCCCAATTAACTCATTAGTGCTAATTATAAATTATTTTGGGTTGTCTATGCAATCATCTGAAATTAATTCTTCAAATAAGGAAAGATTTATTTCTTCCCTTCTAATTTTTATTCCTTTTATTTTTCTTCTTGCCTAATAGCACCAATTAGCATCTCTAGTACAATGTTTAATAGAAATGTTAAGAACATCCATGTAATGTTCCTGTTTTTAGGAGAATTGAGTTTCATTATTCATCACTAAGTTTAATGTTTGCTGTGGCTTTTATTGTAGATATATTTTTTTAGATTTTAGTAAGTTCTTTTCAATCCCTATCTTGATAATTTTTATCAGGAATAATGGTTGAATTTTATCAATTTTGTTCTGCTTCAATTGAGATTATCATAGTGCATTTCTCCTATTTATGTTACTATAAGAAATTATCATTACTATTTTTTTAATCCAGTGATTATTGATTTTTGAATTTTAAATGTATCATTTACACCTGGGATAAACCTCATTTGGTTGTGATGTATTAATTTTTTGCATATATCAGGTATGATTTGCTAATATTTTGTTTAAAATTTTGTATTAATGGATAAAAGAATGATTCAAATACCTGGTCTATAGGAAAAACAAGTTGTTTTAGTTTAAAAAGATGTAAAGAGGTATACTATGCAGAGGGTATTCAAAAAAGAGCTGAAGTGGGTATACCAATACAAAATAAAATAGACTTGAAGGCAAAAAATATTCCTAAAGACAAAAAAGAGTGCAATTTTATAATGATAAGAGAAACAATTTTTCTACCAGACATAATTATAAACATAAATATACCTAACAAAATAAATCCAAAATATAAGAAGAGGAAGCTGAAATAATTTAAGGGAGAAATAGATAATTCAGTAATAACTGTAGGGCACATAAATACCTCACTTTGATAAATGGATAAGAAGGCTAGAAACAGGGAAATAAGAAACTTGAACAACACTATAAACCAACTAGACCTAATACATCTATAAAACAGTCCATTCAATAACAGCAGAATAAACATTCTTCTAAAGTGGAGATGGAATATTCTCTAAGATAGATGATATTTTAAATCATAAAATAAGTCAAATAAATTTAAAATGATTTAAATCATATGTTCTCTGACTACAATTGAATACTGACTTTACAGATATAAAAAGGACTAGAGGCCTGGTGCACGGAAATTTGTGCACTGTGGGGATGGGAGGTTCCTCAGCACAGCCTGTCCCCTCTTACAGTCCAGGAGCCCTCAGGGGATGTCCTCCTCTGCGGGAGGCAACCAGGCTGATCAGGGGAAGGCGCCGCCCCCATCACCCCACTGCTGCTGCCACTACCAGCTGCCACAGCTGCCATCCCTCAGCCCTCGCTTCTTAGCGCTGGCCACGCCCCCACCCACTGGTGGGTGGGGGGCGATCTGGGGCCAGGCCGGCTGGGGGGGGGACTGTGGGAGGTTGAGGCACAGCAGGTCGCACCCCATCCAGCCTCTGGGGAGGCATGGCACTGGGACTGGGCCCGTGTTGCTGCCTGTGTGGCTGCCTCTTCAGAAGGGGCAACACTGGGACCGGGACTGTGCTCCGTGGAAGTGGCCATGGTGCTGGACCAGCCCGCGCCAGGGCCTCTCCAGGATGGGGCTGCAGTGCCGGCCTTCTCATGCAGCACAGGCCTTCTCCCTTCTCCCTTCTCGCATGGCCATCACAGCTGACATGGCTGTTGGCCCTCGGCCCTTGCAGCTGCTGTGGCTTTGTCTGGAAGACGACCAGTCTAATTAGCACATTACCCTTTTATTAGTATCCTATCTAATAATAGAGAAACATGGTAATTAGCCGTACGGCCGCTACCCTTCCCATTGGCTAATCAGGGTGATATGCAAATTAACTGCCAGCCAAGATGGCGGCCGGCAGCCAGGCAGCTTGAAATGAACAGGGAGGCTTGCTTGCTCCAGTGACGGCGGACTCCAACGTTCCCCGCCTGACTTGGCCTCTCAGCTGCAACTCTAAGCAACTATGTACTATGTTGCAAATATAGAAGCTAAACAAAACCCCAGAA
>NW_005364953.1:4134961-4139150 GCF_000412655.1 Myotis brandtii
ACCCCCCCGAGTGCACAAATTTTTTTGCACCGGGCCTCTAGTAGATTATAAGAGACTACTATGAACAAGAATATGTAAAAAAATCAGTTAACTAGGTAAAATGGGCAAAAGTCTAGAAGGACAGAAATGACTGAAACAAACTCAAGAAGAAAATGTGAGAGAAAAATATTAGGAGGATTTAGCATAATCAGTTCAGGTGGCCCAATATCTAATGGGAATCCACAAACAGAAGATGGGTAAGATAGAAGAGAGGAAACTATGAAAGTAATAACACAATTTTCTAAAACAAACAAAAAAACCCCATCAGTCTTCAGATTTTAAGGGCTCATTATTAGCACAATAAATGAAAGAAATGAATATTTGCTAAACAAAAACATCTAAACCTAAGTGCATCCCTTTAAAAGTTTGGAAGCCAAAGATAAAAATAAGCTTTCAGAGAACAGTATATAAGACAAAAAAGCAAACAGATCATTTACAAAGAAGCAGTACTCAGACTAGCATCAGACTTTTTATCAGCACTACTAAACAGTTATTTAACTAGTATGTGCTTATATGACCAGCTTTGAATAAAAGATCCCCGGCAATGAATAGACGTTGGGTCTCCTGGTACCAAAGCACTTTGTATCCAGCTGGTTTGATATCTAGAGTCAGAGTACATCCTTGCATGATCCAACCTTTGAAAGGAAAAAATTCAGCACCTAATATCTTTAGACATTTTTCAATGCATATCCTCAGGCTAATGTTGTACCATATCCTTTGCGTTTTATGAAGCTCTTGTGTAAGTATAAACAATGTGAATACCACGAGTCCTTTTAGCAACTGAAAACCTAAGGTGATTTATGTACAAGTAATGCAACATGAGATTTACAAAACAATTATTCTAATCTTACTTCTACTTCTTCAGTTGTTAACGGTGTAGATGTGTGGCAGACCAGTAAAGCTTGAAACAACTGGATGAATTGAAAATTCTGGAAGTCAAAGAGGGTTAAATGATGTGTTAGTGAGTGCATTAACTTTCCTATTGCTGCTTTGACAAATTACCACAAATGTAATAGCTAAAGATGACACAAGTCTAATATATTATAAATCTGTAGTTCAGAAGTCTGATGCAGATATCAGTGGGATGAAATTAAAGGGTCAAAATGCCTGTATTTATTTTTGGATACTCTAAGGAAGAATCTAATTCCCTGCTTTTTCCAGCTGGTAGAGGCTTCCCACATTTCTTACATCATATGCCATTCTTTCATTTTCTTTTATTGTTTTTATAGAAATTTTTAAAAAATTATTTTAGAGAGAGGAAGAGAAGATGTGTGTGTGTAAGAGAGAGAAACTTTGATATAAGAGATAAATATTGATTGGTTGCCTCCCACATGCATGCACCCCAACCGTGGGTAGAACCTGCAACCTGGGTATGTGTTCGGACCAGGAATTGAACCCACCACCTTTTGGTATAGGGGATGATGATCCAACCAACTGAGCCACACCAGCCAGAGCTCCCTTCCTTCATTTTCAAAACCAGCAATGGCTGGTTGAGTCTTTCTCATATTGCATCAATCTGACACTGACTTCTCCTCTGCCTTATAGTTCCACTTGTAACGACACCTTTGATTACATTGTGTCCAAAAGATAATCCAGAATAACCTTCCTATCTCAAAATCTACATATTGGTAACCTTAATTCTATTACTATATATAAAAATGATATCTATATGTTACAACAACAGTCATTTCACAACTGAGGGCATAGGATAAATGGGATAACAATCAAAGAAATCCACTAAATCATAATCACAGTGGGAGTCTAGCATTTGAGCTAGCAGAAGAATAAAAAACTTGAAGATAGATCAATAGAAAATATAGTCAGAAGAATAGTGGGAAAGCATAATGAAGAAAAACATGTCCTCAGAGAAAAGTGGGACACATATGCATAATGAGAATACCAGAAGGAGAGGAGAGAATAAGAAAGAGGCAGAAAGAATATTTAAAGAAATGACTGAAAACTTGCCAAATTTGATGAAAAATATTCATATAGTCATCTAAGTGGTACAGAAAACTCAAACTAGAATAAACAGAAAACGATCCACACGTAGACACATCATAGTTAAAATGTTGAAAAACGCATGAAAAAAACAACTCATGACATACCAAGGAATCCCAATAAAATTAACAGCTGAAGTCTCATTAGAAACACTGGAAGCAGGAAGGCAGTGGAGTGACACATAAAAACTGCTGGAACAAAAACTGTCAAACAGAACATTGTATTCAGCAAAATTATCAAAAACGAAGAAAAAATTAAGGCATTCTCAAGTAAACAAAATCTGATATAGAATCAGTCACTAGCAAACCTGCCCTACCAGAAATACTAAAGGGAATAATTTAGGCTAAAATAAAATGAAACTAAATAGCAACTTGATCAAGTGAAGAAATAATTAGCACCAGTAATGTTCACCACATAGATAAATATAATAGACAGTATAATTGCATATTTATTCCCTTTACTTCTCTTAAGTGATTTAAAAAGTAGTTGAATAAAATGATAGTAAATTGTTGCATTATTGGGCTTATAACACATGTAAATGTAATTTATTTGACAATAACAGTATAAAAATAGCAGATGGGAGAAAAGCAGTATTGGAGTAAGGAAATGATACTAAATTGTAGCTCAAATCTATGGAAAGAAATGAAGAGAATTAGAAATGATAAGTAAGAAGGTTAATATAAGAGGAGTGGCATCAGCAAAATGGCAGAACAGGAGTTTTCTACTATCATTCCCCCAAAGAACATCAGTTTTGATATTAATCCATAAACGAGAGTACATTTGTAAGAGTCTGGAAGTCCAGTGTAGAAGTTTGAGCACACCACTGGAGCAAAAAATCTGAGAATGATGCATTGAGGAAGTTAACAGTTTCCCTTAATCCACATCAACCCTCTCCCAAGGTGCCACCATTTAGTGACAAGAGACAAGCCTTTGACCTGAGATTTCTTCCATGGGGTAAAGATCATACTGAGTTTCTACCTTCTTCAGCAGTGTGGGATACTTACAAAGTTGTCCACTTCTTTTTCATTCCACCCAGAATAGTGAGATTATGTGCACAAATGAGGGGCTGAAAAAGGCTGGGAGCACCACAGCAAAGGTTCCGAACTCATTAAAGGGGCATAGATTGTACTAAAATTGCTTTATAGAATTCCATCCCTGGGTGCTGAGGCCATTTGTGGGCAGCCCATCTGGTTTCTAGATGATCTAACAAATTTATAATTCTTTCCCCCTTTTGGCCTTCTGTACTCCTTCTTTGGTGACCCTAACCCCCCCCCCCCCCCCCCCAATAAACCATCTTTGTATATTGGGTAGGACAAAGGTAACATAGGGAAGTAAAAGGAATAAGAATGGGTATAATGGTTACAGATTACAGGTAATGCTGGCTGCGGGGCAGGAACCTCTGGGACTCCATTGTTTGGGCAACAAGATTGTTAATCATTCCATGATAATAGACAGTTCTTAACTCCCCTGATCAGAATATGCTTTTTCTTTTTTTTTTTTTAAATCAGAGCAGAACAAACATGGTTAACAGAGCATGATTAATATTTCTTATAATTATAGCTAGTCCCCCATATTCTATTTCTGCCCCTAACAGTTACAGCATACAGCTTGGTTCATGTCCTTTATGTTCCCATACTAATGTAGAAACTCTTATTTTCAACTTCTAGAATAATGTGTAGACAAAGTCTGGGCAACTGAAATTCTGTTACTGAAAAGTTTGTAAATGCTCTAAACATTTGTAATAAAAAAGTATAGGCATAGAAAACAAATGTGAGGTAATGGAAAGGAACAAGAGAACTGGAGTGGAAATACAAGTGTTAATGTCCTTATCTTAAAAAGTGCAAATTGAGAGGCCCTGTTTATATTTGATGGAAGAAGACATTAGAGCGTAAGTATCATAATAAAAGACCAATGGCCGTAACGACCAAAACGACCAAATGAGTGGTCACTAGGAAGTGCATGGAGCACCTCTTGGTTCCTCCCCCACGGCCCACAGGCTCCTATCACAACAATGCTGGCGGCTGGCAGGAGGGTAGGTGGGGAGAGGTGGGTGCAGCTAGAGAGGCAGGGCCTGATCCACAGCTACCGAGGCTGCTGCAGTTCAGGCCTGGAGAGAGGCCCGGAGAGAGAGGCAGGGCCTGATCCGCATCTG
>NW_005364953.1:4140218-4143256 GCF_000412655.1 Myotis brandtii
GGCTGGCAGAGGGGGCAACCAGGCTGGTGGGGTGGGGGCAGTTGGGGGTGACCAGGCCAGTGGGGTGAGGGAAGTTTGGGATGACCAGGCCATTGGGGGAATAGTTGGGGGCGACTAAGATGGCATAGGGGGCAGTTAGGATAAATTTTATGGGTCTCACCATGGCGGGAGGGAGCTCTGGGCCCTGGCCAGGGCACGGCAGTGGGTGGGAGCTCTGGGCCCCGGCCCGGGCGTGGCAGCGGGAAGGAGCCTTAGGCCCTGGCTGGGGCACGGTGGTGGGAGGGAGCTCTGGGCCCCAGCTGAGGCACAGCAGAACTCTGGGTCTCGTGTGATTGGGGGTGTGGCCGGCCTTCAAACTGGACCCTTACAGGAGGGAGGAGGGAGCCCCTTCCTTGCAGAATCAGCCATTGAACAGCTTGCTGTCAGCGGCCTGCCAGCCAGGAATCCCATTCACCTGCACCCCAGACCCTGACAGGAGGGAGGAGGGAGCCCCATTCCTCATAGAATCGGCCATTGGTCAGCTTCCTGTCAGCAGCCTGCCAACCAGGAATCCCATTCCCTTGCACCCTGGACCCTGACAGGAGGGAGGAGGGAGCCCCATTCCTTGTGGAATTGGCTGTTGGTCAGCTTGCTGTCAGCGGCCTCTCAACCAGGAATTCCATTCCCCTGCACCCTGGACCCTAAAATAATTCCTCTAATTAATTCCCTTTTAATGTGCACGAATTTTGTGCACCAGGCCACTAGTATTATTTATAAAAACAATAAATAGAGGTACTAAAAATAAAGATGTAATTATATTTTCATGGCATTTATTTGGAGAGGTATAAGTAAGCTTATTTCTAATCTATTATATCAGGAAGTCAAAAGACTAATGAGTCAAGATTTAGCAATATAAGCATATTACTTAGAGACATAGAAATAATGACCAGAATGAGTTTAAATATTTAAGAATGGTTCCCTTAGGGGAAGTGTAGAGCCTATGATTGTTTTTATAATACGTCCTTCTCTGTTATTTGACGAAAACATACCATTTGTTTTAAAAACCTATTTTGAGTATATAAGTCTGAAAATTTCTTTTAAAAAAGAAGCCAATAATCATTATCGAAAATTTATGATTACAAATAAAATTAAATGCTGAAACTACTCTGTACCTAGAGAGGTTCCAGAAAGTATGTACTGTAGTACCACCTCCATGGATAGTGATAAATGTATTTCATATTTTTCTTTCCTTCTGAGATATGAAAATCTGAGTCCTAATAAGGGAATGAAAATTCTTTTAAGACTAAAAAAAAAGATGTTGATTGAAACCCCCTAAGTTATGGATAAGTGAATATCAGTATCCACAGCTCCTCAGTGACTTGAACGTATTTAGAAAACCAGGAGACAATTGATGGGAAGGAAAGGCAGCTAATTTGAAAAGAATAAAAGGAACTGACTCTTTATAATGGATATGGTTGACCTGTGAAATTCTCTGCCATTCCTATGTTACTAAGAGTCATTTGCAGCTGAATTGAAACTGAATTCTAAATTTTCAGTCATGTAAATAGCAGGAAGGAAAGTAAGCCTTGAAAGGAAATGTATTACTGCATAAGCTTCTTCTGTAAAAATTACTATTAGAAAGTTATACTAAATGATTTTAATATTGGGTACAGAAACCTTTAAATTTTTATTCCAAAAACTAATATATATTTAGGTGCTCTGTTTCTCCTCCCTCATACTTAGCGTAGAAAGGTACCAATACACAGAGAAACTAAATATTTTCCATTCACTAACAACTATGCTTGGTAAATACAGGAAATACTAACACACAGGGAGGTTATGTGCAACTTATTAGACTATATGTCAAGGTAGATCCTGTGGATCTATGTCCTTTTGTAGGATCTTAGGTCCTCAAGAAGGAATTTATAGCAATGCACCCTCCGAAGACCAGCTAGATCTGGGAGGACTGTAGCACCCTCTGAATATGCAGTGCTGGGGGGACAGGCTCTTTTGTGCTGAAACAGGTCAGTGACTGACAGATTAGAATGTGATCTGTGTACTCAAAACTGAGGTGCTCTGAGTGAGAGGAAATTCGTGCTCATAAATATTGTGCCCATCTGAGAAAAAATTTCCTCCTGAACCACATATCCTTCCACTTCTTACAGGAAATTCAGCTCCATTATAAATTTATGGGATTACCATCATAAATGTGATTCTCTCATTGACTGAAATGTTATGTGGCACATGACTGTATATAACCCTATAATTTCACTCCTAATTATATACCCAAGATAACATATGAACATATGTTAGCTTTGAAAACATGGGCTAACATAAAAACATATACATGAATATTTATAATGGAATTATTCATATTAGCCAAAAAGTGAAAACTACCCAACTATCCATCAGTTGATGAATGGATAAATATAATGTGGTATATCCCCACAATGGAATATTATTCAGCCATAGAAATAAATGAATTACTGATGTTGCAACTTAGATGAATCTTGAAAACATGGTAAGTGGAAGAAGCTAGTAAAAAAAGACCACCTATTATATAATTCCTTTTATAGGAAATGTACAGAATAGGCAAATCCATAGAGACAGAAAGCAGATTAGTACTTGCCAGAAGCTGGGAACAGAAGGTAGAGGGAGTGACTATAATTAGTATGGGGTTCCTTTATGAGTGATGGAAGTTTTCTAAATTTAGGTCAGTGATGGCAAACCTTTTGAGCTCGGCGTGTCAGCATTTTGAAAAACCCTAACTTAACTCTGGTGCCATGTCACATATAGAAATTTTTTGATATTTGCAACCATAGTAAAACAAAGACTTATATTTTTGATATTTATTTTATATATTTAAATGCCATTTAACAAAGAAAAATCAACCAAAAAAAATGAGTTCGCGTGTCACCTCTGACACGCGTGTCATAGGTTCGCCATCACTGATTTAGGTACTGGTGAGGTTACAAAATTCTGTTAATATTAAAATCCATTGAATAGTACACTAAAATGGTGAGCTTTGTGTTATGTAAATTATATTGCAATAAAGATAT
>NW_005364953.1:4143365-4153336 GCF_000412655.1 Myotis brandtii
AAGGGGCTATTTATTTTAAAGCTAAGATCTAAACAAATTAATAATATAATTTCTACCAGAGCAATCTCTCAGGGCTAAGATAATTTTATGAATTACAAATGTGTTAGCAAATTATACTAAGAAGGAATTTGTTTATGTGCAGGATATATTCACTGGCAGATAAATGGTATAAAACAGCAATAGCTGTTAGAGGAACAAATTGCAGCATTATCTATTTATAAATGCATATCTTCACATACATGCAAACACATTCTACTCTGCAATTAGAAATCAACAGATTTTACAATATATCCATTATACCATTCAGGGAATAATTGGAGGATGTAACACATGTCATATGATTACTCAGCCATCCAAAACATTAATTAAAGCATTAGTAATATGTTTTTGAAATACCAACCTCAAATAAATGGTTATTACAAAGATAATGTGGAATTATAGAACTTGGATCAAAAGTACTGTTACACAAATATCTTGATGGATCAGATAATCACCAAAGTGGAGTTATGGGAAACATTAAGCACATAGTGAAAGTTGCTTCACAAAAAATGTCATTAGAGAAAACACCTCATATGGTAAACAAGTAAAACATGTTATATTTTGTTACTACTTTTAATTTGGTGCCCCAACTCTGAAATCTTCATTTTGTTATCAAGTTATAGCTCAACATCAAAAGCTCTGTTTTTTAAAATGCCAATTCCTGTAATTTTCAAATTATTGATACTCCTTTCTTGCATCCTGCCCTAAACAGGTATATATGGCCAATCCTGTACTTTCCCTATTCCAGCCAAGCAATAAACCATTTCAACAGGGAGCCATAGTCCTTTTAAATTAGAAACCAAGTTGTGGGGACTAGGTGTGCACATTGTTATTGGTGTCATTGATTTGAGGCCTTCAGTCCTGGAGCAAGCTAGGCAATATATTAATGATAGCAATAAAGAAAACCATAAGTTCTCAAGTATATGCTCAATTAAAATTCAACATAAAATTAAACATTACATCAATTCTCCTCTTCTTAAAAAGTTCTTTTTTTTAAATCCTCACCTGAGGATATGTCTTTATTGATTTTTAGAGAGAGAGGAAGTGGGGAGAAACAATGATGTGAGAGAGAAACAATTTGACATGTAGTTAAGTTTGCTTATTTTGACTTATATTCAATTTTAGATTTCTTTGTTTCCCTGATTTAATTATATTTTGAATATATGAAATATTTATATGGTTCAAAATTAATAATACATGAAAATGTATATTTATAACCTCACTTCCATATATATTTCATAAACTCCATTCCTCCAGCTGAAGTATAGAAGTTACCGTCTGTGGGTGACTAAAAGAGATCCAGGTATAATGTCTAAGTATACTGAAATACCCTAGTCACATAAATAGGAGGAATCATTCATTAAATTAAAGCAGAAAGAAGGGAAGAATCATATATGTCAAAATAGACTGGAAGAAATAAGGAGATCAACAAAATTTAATCGTATCAAGTAGATATACATGATCCCCTTTTCATTATATAAAGTCCAGTTGATATCATAAAGATTAAAATGGATTTTATGTTCTCTACTAGCTGTTCTAAGTGATTTGTTTCTTAATGTTTCATAGTGAAATGCATAAGCAAGCACATGTGACCTGATAGTAAAGCAAAGTCTATCCATGTTCTGTCTGCTGCTTTTAGGTATAAATAGATCTGGGCCCACAAAAGTTATATGTTGCTAGAGAAATCTGAGATCCATGTGAAAATTAATCTGCACCAGGAAAAAGAGATACTGTATTTATTGAATATTAATTTTCTTTCTAATAAGCAATGGGGGAGAATATTAACAAATATTGGCTACATGAAATAAGAAAAATGAAAATGTCTTGTGATGTTGAAATATATGATGATCTACAGTACAAGACAATGATAACACAGAGGTGGGAACAGCAAAAAGTACCTTCTATTATTGAGAAGTGGTAAAAACACTAATATATTAATACTCTAATAACTCAAATATACATTTTGTTATTTTTAGGGTAAATACCAAAACAATAGTGAAAGGATATATAAATACCAAGCTAATAAAAATATTGATACCAAAGAAGAGAAAATATTTAAGAAGAGAAACAGTCAAGGTGGTACAAATAGAACATAAAGATGAAGATGATGGTTATACCTAATTGTTCCAGTAAATATGGTGACAGGTGGGTATTGAAAATATCAGGGGGAACACTTTGTAAAGTATATGATTGCCTAACAACTATGCTATACACCTAAAATTGATACAAAATAATATTGAATGTAAGCTGTAATTGAATAAATATTCTGATTGTAAAAGAAAAATTGTCAGAATGAGTTTTTGAAAGGGAAAAAACACACCTCTGTTATACTTTTAAGAATCACACTTTAAATATAAATACACAGTAAGAGGGTGCAAAATGATATACCATACAAACACTAACCAAAAGCAAGGTGAGCTTTTATTTTATTAATATCAGACAAACTAGATGTTAAAGTTTTTCAGTGACAGTTGACATTTAATACTTTATATAGGTTTCAGGTGTACAGCATAGTGATTAAATATATATATAATTTACAAAGTGATCCCCCAGATACGTCTAGTACTCACCTGGCACCATACATAGTTATTACAATATTAGTGACTATATTCCCTGTACTGTACTGTATCAGAAGCATTATTAAATGTGAAGTAGGATATTTTATAACTAGAGGCCTGGTGCACAAAATTTGTGCACTGGGGAGTAGGGGGGTACCTCAGCCCAGCCTGCCCCCTCTCACAGTCCGGGAGCCCTCAGTGGATGTCCTACTGATGGCTTAATGGGGAGCGGGCCTAAGCCTCAGTCTGGCAGCAGAGGCTCAGAGCAGGTGCCCCGTGTGTGTGTGTTCGCTGGGGGCTTGCCCCCAGCCACGTCGGAGGCTCGGAGCAGGCACCCCATGTGTGTGTGTGTGTGTGGTGTGTGTCCACTGGGGGCCTGCCTCCAGCCACACCGTGGAGGCTTGGAGCAGGCGCCCCTCTGTGTTGATCTCTCAGGCTCCTGGCCGAGGCTGTGTGTTGTTCTCTCCCTTGAGTGGCGGCCAGGGCAGGCGGGAAGCTTAGCTTCCTCCATTGCCGGGGGCAACCCAAGCCTCCAACTCCGCGGCCGCAGCGAGGCTTGGCTTCTCCAGAGCAGAGAAGCCAAGCCTCTTCAGTCTTCAGTCTTCAGTCTTCACTCTGGCGGAGCCTTCAGTCTTCACACCGTGCCTACATATGCAAATTAACCGCCATCTTTGTTGAGTTAATTTGCATACTCATCTGATTGGCTGGTGGGTGTAGCGGAGTGACACCAATTTGCATGTTTGTCTATTATTAGGTAAGATGACAAAAATGCTAACCTTCCAGGAAGATATAAAAATATAAATTTTTATTGACCTAATATACAATCAAAATATATAATGTATAAATGGGAAGAATTAAAATGAGAAATAGACTAATTTTAATCACAATAGGAGACTTCAACACGTATCTCTGTAATTGATAGAAAAGCATACAAAGGCAGTATGGATATTGAAAATTTGACATTTTAACAAGTTTGACTTCATTGATATATGTATTGAAAGTGGAGGTAAACAGTAAAAGAATACACATTATTTTCCATGCACATGACCATAGTCTGGCCATAAAGCATGTGTCAACACCTTTAAAAGACTAAAATCATACATAGAGTATGTTCTCTGACAAGGGAATTAAACTAGAAATGAATACCAAATAATAACTATAAAAGACTTGATTGTAAATTAGGAAATAAATTTTATTTCTAGATAACTCATAGCCAAAATAATACAATTCAATGAATATTAGAATATACTGGTATGTTTTAAAATTATGATAATAAAATTAAGATGTATCAAAACATGGCTTACTGCTAAAATACATGTTTAGATGGTCATATATAAACTTAAGAATAGAAGAAAGGATAAAAGTCAATTATCTAAGTTCCCATCTTAAGAAGGTAGGAAACCCCAAATAAAGTAGAAGGACAGAAATATAATGATAAGAGCAGAAATCAATGAAATAATCATCAGTTGAATCAACAAAGCTAAACATTGGTTAACAGACTAAGTACAATTAATAATATCCTGGCAAGAATGATCAGGAACAATATAGAAGAGGCACCAATATCAGGAATGAATAAGAGAATGTTACTACAGATGTATTTAAAAATTTTTAAACAACATTGTAAACAACTATAAGTCAATGTATTTGTATATGTGAATAAATTTCTTGAACAGTAAAAAACACAAAAATTTACACAAGAATCAATATAAATGTCAATAGTCCTATAGCAATTAAGGAACTCAATCTGTATTTTCTGAACCATATGACAATACTAATTTATTCTAAAACTCTATGAAGATATAACAGCAATTATATGTAAAACTTTCTAGAGAAAAGAAAATCATAGGAAAAATCCCAACATATTTTGTGATGTCCAAAAAAACATTGATACCAAAATCTGTCAGGGCCACTAGAAGAATAGAAAATTACAGATCACACTCTCAAGCATAAATCCAAAAACTCCTAAACAAAATATTAGCAATGCAAATCATAGGGTATATGAAAAGGATAATTAATTACTATTGATTTGACTTTATTCCAGAAATATGAAGTTGTTGAACATTTTAAAAATCAACCAGTGTAATTCACTATTATAACAGAATATGGAGAAAGCAATATGAGCCTCTCAATGGGTATGTAAAGAATATTTGATATGGAAAAAAGAGGAACATCTGTAATAATCTGAACAATAAAAGATTTATTAATTTAAAAAAATAAATAAATAAGATATGGAAAAAAAAAAGAATATTTGATAAAATTTATGATACAATTCTTAGAAAACTAGAGATATTAGAGAACTCCTTAATCTAATGAAAACTAGAAGAATAAAATAGCTAACATAAAAATAAATGCTGAATGATTGAAAACTCTCCTTAGGCTCCAAAAAATACAAAAATAGCTTTTATCATCACTTATATCAAATTATACTGGAGGAGTTCACATTCCAGGGAAAATGGAACAAGCATATTTTTTTCTTTTTCTTCCACTGAACACACCCATAAAACATGGACAGAATGCATGCCACAGCTATTTGAGAAAATTTAAGTTAATAGCAGGCAAATTGGGGAAGATGGTCAGAATTTGAAGTACCACCTAATTGGCAGTGAGTTTACTTTTATTTTTCTTCAATCTAAACTCACCACAGCAACACAACTAGAAATAATAAGCACTGTAGCACAGACAGAGATAGCTCTAGCAAAGCCCTATAGCTTTAGATTGAGGACCAGGAAAGGGAATCTCTAATGTGCAGAGAGTGCAGAAATCACAATGTCCCCCCCTCTGTTCTTTTGTGCACCAACAACCAGGAAATCCCATGATGGCAAAGGCAATAGCCAATAATAAGAGACTGCAGGAGCCAAATTTTGAAGAAGGGTAACCTTCTTCTTCATTTAGTGGAGCTGTGGTTCCAAGAGGATGGGTCTCTGTTCTAGTGTCATTTGAACCTAGAAAGTACTGGGGAAATCATGGAGAGGGAGAAGCTATGGAAAGTGGCCCCATAAAGTTTATGATGATTCAAATTAGCATACCAAAGTCACTGCAGAGCTGAGCCAACCATACATTACCAACCAGGTCACAGACTGTAAATCAAGGATACACACACACACACACACACACACACACACGCATATATATATATACACACACATATATACATATACATACAAAGGACATATATGAAGAGCACTACAAAGACTGTGAAAAGTGAGCTGAAATGGAAGCCATAGGCCATAGTCTGGAATTTGCAGCGTGAACCTAACCAGGACTGAAAAAATAATCAACACTTTCCATAGAATTTGAATAAGACACATAGTTTCATAATCTAATAACAAAATGCTTAGGGTAAAATTCTAAATTATGTGTTATATAGAGAACCATGAAGATTTAAATCCCATGGTAAAAGCCAGTTAACTGGTATCAAAGGCCAAGAAGATACTGGTGGTGGAATAATTTGAAAAAGACTCTAAAGTAGCTATTATTATAAAAATAATAATTTCACTCACAATAATATAAAAATGCTTAGGAATAAATTTAACTTAAGGGAAACATCTGTACACTGAAAACTGCAAGACTCTTGAAAGAAATTGAAAAAGACACAAATAAATGGAAAGATATCCTCTGTTCTTGGATCAGAAGAATCAATATTATTAAAATGCACATACTACCCAGATATTGTGTCTATATATTCATTGTAATACCTATCAAAATTTCAATGTCATTTTTCACATAAATAGAAAAAAATCTTAAAATTTGTGTGGAAGTACAAAAGACTCCAAATAGCCCAAGCAATTCTGAGAAAGAAGACAGCTAGAGGCATCAAATTTCCTGATTTCAAACTATACTATAAGGCTATAGTAGTCAAAGCAGTATGAAACTGCCATAAAAACAGACATATAGACAAATGGAACAGTATTAAGAATCTAGACATAAACCTCTGCATATATGGTCAACTAATATTTGACAAGGAAGCCAAAAATATTCAGTTGGGAAAGGATAGTCTCTTCAATAATTGGTGTTGGGAAAATTGGACAGTGACATTCAAAAGAAGGCAACTGGATCCTTATGTTACACCACACACAAAAATGAACTCAAAAATGGACTAAATACTGGAACCTAATATCTAAAACTGATAATGTCAGAATAAAACAAAAACAGGGGAAAAGCTCCTTGACATGGGTCTTGGCAGTGATTTTTTGGGTATGACACCAAAACACAAGCAACAAAGGAAAAAATCAATAAGTGGGACTGCATGAAACTAAAATGCTTCTGCACAGCCAAAGAAACCATCAACAAAATGAAAAGGCATCCTACAGAATGGGGGAAAATACTTTCAAACCATCTATCTGATACAAGGCTAATATCCAAAATATATAAAGAACTCATAGAACTCAATAACAAAAACAAACAATCCAATTAAAAATTGGGCAGAAGAAATGAATAGAAGAAGTTATACAAATGGCCAACAGGTACATGAAAAGACATCCAACATCACCAATCATGAAGGAAATACAAATCAAAACCAAAATGAGATATCTCCTTATAGCTGTGAGAATGGCTATCATAAAACAGACAAGAGATAAATTTTGGTGAGGGTGTGGAGAAAAGGGAACTCTTGTGCATTGTTGGTGGTAATGTAAATTATTGCAGTCACTATGGAAAACAGTATGGAGATTCCTACAAAATTAAAAATAGAACTAGCATATGATCCATCAATCCCACTTCTTGGTATAAATCCAAAGTAAATTAATATAGGATGTTGAAGCGATATCTGCACTCCTATGGTTATTGTAGCATATTCATAATAGTCAAGATATGGAAACAACCTAAGTGTTTGTCACATATGAATGGATAAAGAACATGTTATGTATGCATGAATTTCTATATATGTATACATATATGATATATAATTCTATATAATAAAAGCCTAATATGCAAATTGTTCGACCGGGAGTTCGACTGGGAATTCGACTGCTAGCTATGATGTGCGGTGACCACCAGGGGGTGGCACAGAACATGGTGTGTGTCAGTGATGTGGTGCTGGCAGTGGACGGCAGTGGAGGCACTGCTGGTCCCGATGGGCCCCCGACAAGAGTGGGACCAGAGTGGGATGGTAAAGCAGGTGAGTGGGCGGCGCCAGGCCAAAGCGGGTGCGAGCTTGGACACAATTGCCCCGCTGATCTCCCTGCAGACAGCGACCAGCGGTGGTGGCAGGGGGGACTGCTGCCCAGCTCCCAGGCGCTGAGGGAGCCGGGTGGGGGGGGGGCGGCCTCAACTGATCACCCTGCAGATGGCGACTAGCGGCCAGCAGGCCCTGATCGCCCAATTGGGGCCAGGTCTCAGGCTGGGATGGGGAACTGGGGGTGGGTGGCAGCGACCAACCTCCCTTGGTGCCTGGGCAGGGGGTGGATGGCTGCAACCTCTCGCCAGCTACCTGGGGGTGGGGGTGATGGGGACAGAGGGGTGGTGAGAATGTGGGGTGTCCACTGAGCTCACTCTCACTCCCCCTGCTACCCTCCCCCAGGACTCCAGGGCTTGCTCACCGGGGAGGCCTCCGCGCTTAGGTGCCGGGTGCCCGCGAGGAGCCCACCCCTCACCCACATGGCCTCTTCAGGTTGAGCCTGCTGCAGCTGTGGGACTGCAGGGACCTGTTGCACTCCCCGTGGGTTCATGCAGGAGCTGGTCTGCGAGGCCGGCCAGGAGAGAGCACCCTGCCCACCTGGCTTTTGTGCAGTACCGCTGGGCGACCCAGAGGCCCACACTGTGCCCTGGCCCAAGGCGTCCAGCTGCACTCACCTCATCTCTGTGTGGGGACTCAGGCAGAGGGGGGCATGTGGGGGCCCAGAGGTCAGCTAGGACCTGCCCTTCCACGCCAGACGCTTGCGCTTTGATCGCCGGCCAGGCCTAGGGACTGCACCTGTGCATGAATTTCGTGCGCCGAGCCTCTAGTGTTATATATAATATAATATATGGCCTATATTATGTAATATATGTACTGTATATCATATTTTATGAGACAGAAGGAAATTCTGTCATTTGTGACAAATAGATGGACCTTGAGGGCATTATGTTAAGTGAAATAAGTCAGATGGAGAAAGACAAATACTCTATGACATCACTTATTTGTAGAATCTAAGAAAGCCAACTCATAGAAACAGAGAGTGGAATGGTGATTTCCAGGGGCTGAGAGATACTGATAGGGTACAACAATTTCAATAATTTCTGATTTCTCATTAGGAAATATGGAGACTGGAGAGAAGGGGGATGACACACTAAAAGTGTTGTCAACGTGGAGTTATCTATTCATTGAAAATATATACCCGGAATGAATGAAGGTGTAATAAAGACAAAATCATGGTGCATAAAAGGACCTATAAGAGTATAAAATTTTATATTCTAATACTATATAGTTAAGAATTTATCCTAAGTAGACTGTGAAAAGGTAAGTATATGTTTTTTATTTCCTAGAGAAAACATAAAAAAACCCTATATAAAGTGATATAGTAAAAATCATAATAGATAAATTAGAATGAAATAATATACAGGTAGTAAAGGGGAAAAATTATAACAGCAACAGCTCCAAACACTTGTAAACTAAGCAACACATTTCTAAAGAATCCATGGGTCAAAGAGGAAACCACAGGAAAAAATATAAAATATTTCAATTGAACAAAAATAAAAAAAATACAACATATCAAAATTTCTGTGCAGTTAAAGCTGCTGCTGGAGAGAAAGTTATAGCACTAGATATAAATGTTATATTTAAAAGTGGGAAAGATCCAAATCAATAATGGAAGATACTGCCTCAAGAAACTAGAAAAAATATGGAGAAAAAAATACATATCAAGCAGAGTTAAGGAAATAATAAAGATAACAGCAGAGATTAATGAAATTAAAAACAGAAAAACTATACAAAAGATCAAAATCTATGAAACCAAAGCTGTTTCTTTATGATAATTTGATAAAATCAATAACCTCTAGCAAGACTTACAAAGAAAAGGAGAGAAAACAAAAATGACCAATATCAGAAATGAAAGAGGGGATATAATAACAGACACTGCATATATAAATTAAACAATTTACATGAAATTTTGTAATCCTAGAAAACATTGTGGTTGGCCTTCAAATGTGTACCTCCCAAAATATTTGTAGAGAGATTTGGTTGTTATACTTCTGGCTTGAAGATTGAAGAAAGTGTTCTGAGCCAAGTACTGCAAGGCATGTAGCTCAGAAGCTGGAAAAGGTGAGGAAATGAATGATCCCCTAGAGCAGTGGTCGGCAAACTCATTAGTCAACAGAGCCAAATATCAACAGTACTATGATTGAAATTTCTTTTGAGAGCCAAATTTTTTAAACTTAAACTATATAGGTAGGTACATT
>NW_005364953.1:4153415-4161240 GCF_000412655.1 Myotis brandtii
CCACAAAATACCACGTGCGGGTGCGCACATACAGTGCGATTGAAACTTCGTGGCCCATGCGCAGAAGTCAGTATTTTGTGGAAGAGCTGGTATTTTGTGGAAGAGCCACACTCAAGGGGCCAAAGAGCCGCATGTGGCTTGCAAGCCGCGGTTTGACAAGCCGCAGTTTGCCGACCACTGGCCTAGTCCATAAAACAGTGATTTTTGCATTGCCATAGACCAGGCTATACAAGTAGAAATCTTGAAATTCGTTATAGTTTTAAAAATTCATTCAATTAATACTTACTGCATGCCTACTCAGGTAGCAATTATTATTGTTGCCACTTATTTCCAGTAACAAATGATTTCATGGCACATCTTTTTGTGACAAGCAGATATAGAAGTGAATGGTCAGATTCTGGGTTGTTCGTAATGAAATGGATATTTCACATTCATAGACTCATATAATTTATGTCGGTGTCAGTCAAACTAAAAACTTCTATAATGTCTCAAAAAGAGAATTCTGCAGTGTAATGAGAAGAGAACACAAAAGGAAACTTCCTGATGTGGAACTGAAAAGGCACTTGGGTTGAAACTTGAAGAAAATGCTTTTAAAATAACACAACCCAGAATTCCCTATGCTCTATTCCTTCTGGAGTGCTTTTACATACATTGTCTCATTTGCCCATTTGATTTTAACTACAAGCCTATGCACCTAAGCAAGGCAGATAGTATCACTTCCACTTTGTTTAAGTAGCAGACTGGATGACTCTGAAAATGCTCAGGGGGAAGCTTTTTCAGCTCAGAAGCAAAAGTAGTTGCAACCTTAGTTTTCTCCTTTCCCCTAATGTCATTTCTTTCCTTTTGCATTTGTGAAAATATACTTCCATCTGCCTGCCTCAAAGCCATTCACTTCTTTTCTCAGCTTTCTTTTTGCCCCTAGCTCTAGTCTGAGATTTGCTCCAAAGATAGGCATAAAAGGAGAAATTCCTCTGAAGAACCACAGATGGGGAGTTTCACTCCACACAGAATTTACTTTTCTAGAAACAATATGATAGGCACTGAAGTGGGTAATAAAGCAAATTTGACACAATACTTTTCTTTAAAATATCCAAAGATAGGGACTAGGATGTGTAGAAAATTATGTGATGCACTCCCTAGAACCTCCCTTTGGTGATAACAGCCCCCAGCTCTTAGTCATCTATAGGAACTTCCTCAGCTCAAGGTCATGCCCCCTTCCTTAGGTGGCCTACATCCAATGACTGATAGATATCACAACTTGGTCATTCTTCCCCAACTCTAAACAGCTATGGCGGACCATTTCATGTTCACAACATCCTGTGCGATTGGCTGAGGCTTCCATTGAGACTATTTCACAGTTCGCCTTTTCCTTTGGAAAATTTTTCTTCTTGACTTATCTTCACTTCCAGTTTTTTACCCCTATAGCATTTTCTAATGAGGCTGTTGTATTCTAATACTTTAAGCATCTGGTTTCTGGAGAATTAAACTGCTACAGCTGAGGTCAGAAGTATCTTAGAAAGCAGATAAGGGGCCCGGCCGTGGTGACTCAGTGGTTGAGCATTGACCTATGAACCAGGAGATCACGGTTCAATTTACAGTCAGGGCATATGCCCGGTTTGTGGGCTCAATACGCAATCGTGCAGGAGGCAGCCGATCAATGATTCTCTCTCATCATTGATGTTTCTATCTCTCTCTCCCTCTCCCTTCCTCTCTGAAATCAATAAAAATATATTTTTTAAAAAGAAAGCAGATATAGGCATAGGGTTTTAGGTTGGGATCACAGGCTGCCTGGCTGGTAATGAGACCTCCATCATAGATGGTGCTCAGGTGACTCCTGGTACATGGTAGTGGAACTTGTTAATAGTTTTACATGTAGTAAATTGGGATAGCATGTTATTGGAAAATTATATAGTGTGGTGTATCAAGTTTTTGAAAAATGGCGGTAGAGATAGTAACTGTAAGGACATTGAAATTGGGTTGTCTTGATAAGCTTGACTGACACTTTGGGGAAAAATACAAGAAAAAGCTGAGTATGATTAATTGTCAATTCAAGGTTAAGTGTGAAAGCCAGAAGGCTTCCTTGGTAGCACATAAAGATACTCTCTTTTCCTTAAGCAGAAGGGCAGAGAAAGCTGCAGATGAGGCCTAGGACTTAATTGTAAGAATAATTGAGTTCCAAAGAAGTTAAATTTCCAACCATGGCGGGTTTGCTTTAATAAGGTGGCTCCTGCTGGGAAAGGATGGGGCATTGGCACATTGGATGGAGGTATGTGGATCAGTCCTCCTGAAAAATTTTGAATTTGCAGATTTCCCTGAATCCTCTGACCATGTAGAAGAGAGTCACTCCTTCACATGAAGGGCTGGTATTCCCCCCTTGTTTGGAGAATAAGTGCTGATGAGGAACTGTTCCTGCACTGAATTTCAAATAATAATTATAGTGTGCCCTCCAAATTCCTGGTAATTTATATTTGAAAATTAATGTGATTATCATTATTTTATCAATAAAGAAAAAGACAAGATTAAACAACTTAAAACAACTACTTAGTCATAGATCAAAAAACTAGTGATCAAACTCAAGCCACTAGTAATTTCTAGAGCTGGGGTTTAAACTCAGAACTGTCTGGCTCTAGTCTAGTGCTTTTTCTGCTAGCCCACAATTAACTGCCTCAGTTGAACTTCCCTTATATTTGAATGGGAATGCCATTGAGTTTGGGTTTGGTGGACATTAAGCTGCATTCATTGCTTGATTACAGGTCCAATTACTAGAGTTCTTAAGGTATGTTGTGGAGAAGTGTGTGATATATGAGTTCCCCAGGGAATATTTCAAAATACCTATTCAAAGCTATGATACAATTTTATCTTTGGATAATGAATAAAAAACATTGTTTTCATAAATGCTATAGAAAACAAAACTTCATACAATTTCCTGGGCTACTGAAAATATGCAAGAAATAGCAATTATTGTCTATGTATACATAAAGAGAATAGATTTCAGAATTTTCAAACAGAGCCAAGAAATTTCATGTTTATTAAAAGAGTAACAAGCTTTCAAACATTGAAGAATACTCTTTTATATGATTCTGCCTTTATTTTTAGATAATGTGGCATATCTTGTATCGAAATGTCAAAAGATAAAATTAAGTACTATGTGGAAAATTAGTCAATGTTATATCTAATGATACATCTTGTATAAGGTTAACTGCACCTCTCCCTTATATTCAGATAGAAATTCATTCATTCAACAAATATGTATTAAGCTATGTGCCCAGTCCTGTACTAAGTAATATGGATGCATGATCCAACATGAGCTAGTTAAGTGATCCATGAGCTTCATGTCATCAAGTCTTCCCTGTATTATACCGTGGTAACTGTGCCTTACATCTAAAAATCTTTACAACTAAACTTTCTTACCTCAAAGGCTATGCTTTTGACTTCTTCTATATCCCTCATTGTGTAGTATAAAACATTCAATCTTTGGAAGACTTAGACTTACTGTTCCATGATTTCTTGAGACAGAAAATCAGGGTTAGTCAAAATACTAGACAGAAATCTTTAGTGCTAACTCAAAGGCCTAAGAAAACAATAAAGGCAAACAGCAGTTTTAATGAATACCAGGGAATTGGTTCAGAAACAAATTTAAAGAAATTACTGTGATTAACAGAAACAACATGTTAGAAGGTGCTCTCTTTGCTGCCAATTAGACCATGAGAATGTTCTTATATTTTTAAATAAAGATAGTTGTGTGTTCAAACATGCAGGATTTCGAATAAAACAGAGTAATCTAATTACAAAATCACCTAGTTTCCTGACTGTTGTTGAGTCTGCAGAGTAGGAAAGATAGAAATAAGCAAAATAAGCCAGAGAAAGACATGTATCACAGATGGAATCTAATGAACAAAATAGATCCAGAGGCATTGAAGTATGCAACAAACTGACAAATTTCAGAGGGAGGGGATTGGGTGGGAAGAGATTAACCAAAGAACTTACATGCATATATGCATAGCCCATGGACAGACCACAGTGCAGTGAAGGCTTCGAGAGGGGATGGGTGTGGGCTAGAAGGGGTCAATGGGGGGTGAGGGGAACATCTGTAATACTTTCAACAATAAAGATAAATTTTTAAAAAAAGATACCCTTTGCCTTCAGAACATTTGAGGCAAGTATATTCCCACTGTCATGAAGTTATGGAATAGCTTCAGAAAGGAAATTTATCTGATAAGGAATGTGATTAGGCAGGTTGGCACCAGCTGTGTATTTGTAGCAGCTAGAGAATTTCATATAGCAGTCCTAAATTCAACCTGCAGATGTTCTTAGAGAAGTTACTATGTCTCATTACAAAGATCTTTTTTTGGCTTATGTAGGCCTTCATGGTCCACTCCAGTGATACAGTTCTCAAGTTTTTGCCTTCACAGAATATACATTTAGAGACTATGAAGATTACAGTTACTCTGTTATTTCTTGATGAGGTTTCCTAACTTACATTCATTGCCTTTATATTCTTTGACCTTTGGCACAACCCCACACGTATATAGCTAATGGTAAGATGCAATGTTCTCTCCAAAACAAAATGCCATAGTTTCACTTATACATTGAAATCAAAGTTCTAACTTTGCCTGCCCATATTAACTAGTTAATTCTAACACTAAAAGAAAATTATATCTAATTATAAATATGTAGAAAATAAATGCTTAGTAACTCACTCTAGAGAGGTCTTGCCACTTTAGAAGAGCTTGGGTTACATTGACTTGAATGATATTGTAAATGACAATTGTGTATCTACAGTTCAAAGGTACTCAGCATTTGGTTTTAGATTTTAACTGTAAATAACTCATACATGCAGATTTAAAAAATCTAAAGAGAGAATGTAAAATATCCAATAAGCTGTCTCATTATTTCCTCACTTTGTCTAATTTCCCATTTATCTTAAAATAATCTTAAATCAAAATTTGACATATCCCAAGAACCTATTCTAAAAACATTTCACTGAATTAGGAGTATGGTGTTGAATATGGTCTTGATTTAGGGCAAAGGAAACAAATAATTAAAAAACTGAAAAACTATGTCATAACATGCCAGGGCATAAGTTGAAGAGATGACAAGCATTTGGTGGCATGTGTCATAGATAGGGTCTTAGCTGGGTTAGTGGCTAAGTGTCATACAATTTTGGAGATTAAAATTAGTTAAGGAGTCAGAAATTCAGGTTTTCAGGCACAACCACCAATGAGTTACTAATTTTCAGGTGTTTAGAAGACCCAGATTTTCAAAGATCAAAGTATCATACTTCTTCATTTTTTAAATTAATATTTTAATGTATCTCCTACAGAACACTTATCATTTGCAGACACTATTTTAATTGCTTTGCAAATATAAATCCAGTTAGTCTTCATAATAACTCCTTGATATAGGTATTACTATCCATAAGCATGAGGTTGTAAGAAAATTGCCAAATTTTATATACCTAATAAGTAGAGGAGCTTGGATATAAATCTCACTCTAGAATTGATGCCCTTAACCACTATGCATTGTGCTATCTTTAAAGGATTACTATTTATCAATTTCAAATCACCCAATACAGCTTCTTATTCATAGCAATAAAATGAGGATAATAAAAAAGAATCTTTCTGTAGTCTCAGATTTTTGTCAGAGACTGCAAAAGCTGAAACCAATACAAAGAGAGGCAAGAAGTATCTCCACTTCCAATAGCAAGGTTTTAGACCATGTTTGCAGAGAATGCTAAAATGCTTAACCACATAAATGGTTAAGGTTGGCGAAACAGAGATAATAGGAGAAAACATTTGGAGTAGGTACTGAATATTTAATGGAAGAAGAGAAAGCACTGTTTACCTTCATTTAAGCCAACTGAGAGAGGGAGCTTTAAGAGAACCATTTAGAAAGGTGACCCTGAACCTCTTGGTGTCAGGAAGGTGCAGGACCTGGTGTTGGAATCACACCTACAAAAGGCCAACATGTGTAGAGGCTGACAGAAATGATGAAACTAAAAGACAGATGCATCTGGAGCAAGCAGCACTTTCTCCAACATGGCACTTCTTCCAGACAAAATGATAATGTGTAGGATTGAAAAGCTACCATTGGATAGATTGAAAATGGGTCATAAGTAGACATGAAGAGAGGCATTGCCTATGTCAGTGGGACCTCAGAGGTAAGAGGTAGGTCCTTTAAAGAAGGATCTCCAAGAAATATTTATAAATGCCCCACTATGGAGTACAGTGCTCCATAAAATGAATGTAAAATTGAATGTGGGAGTTCTGGTATGGAATGATCTCTAGGAATACCAAAAAATAAAAAGAGGGCAAATACAGATCAATGTTTTTATTATACTGTATTTTGTGAAGGGAATAATAAAATGATAGATATATGTGGATATACATATACAGATGCTCTTTGACTTATGATGGAATCATGTCCAAACAAACTCATCCTAAGTTGAAAATAGTTTAAGTCAAAATGCATTTAATACACCTACCAAACATTATAGCTTAGCCTACCCTACCTACCTTAAGTGTGCTCAGAACACTTAAATTAGCCAACAATTGAGCAATATCATTTAACACAAAGACTATTTTATAATAAAGTGTTGAATATCTCATGTAATTTATATAATTATGACTTACTACCTTCATGCTGGGCAATTATCTTGAGTTTAATCTCAAGAATAATTGCCTTTCTCTTCTTTCGATCAGAAGTAGGAGACACAGTTGGGCGTTTTGTAGACATAATGGGATGTGAAAACACAAAACACATTATACAAAAAGAACACAATATTTTGGCTGTATATCCTTAGTGGGTTCTTTGCAAGAACTGCAAAGAAATCTAAAAACTGAATTTGGTATTTTTATATTAGTAGTGATAACAACACAGTTATTTTTAACTAATATTCATTACACAAATAATTAACTACGTTAATGTCTTTAGTTACCAAGATTTTTAGAGTAGGAAAAAGATAAAAAATAAAACTAGAGAATTTAAAAGCCATGTAACCTCAAATGTGATTGGAGATGAAATTATTTATTTTACATTTACAAAGATATATATGCGTGTATTTCTGTCGACTGAAGGAGTCTAAAACTACATCAACAATATAGCCTAGACAGGGGTCTCAAATTATTTTCTTTGAAAAATAGTTGATTGCATGTCTGGGACAGGCAATGTGTAAATGAGCCTGGGAAATTCTGTCATACTAGACAATAAAGAAACTAATAAAGGCTACTAAGGTCATGTCAAGATAATATAGAGAATCCAGTCTGAAAGACTCCCTCTGACCAAAGCTGGGCCAATTTGAGCATTATTATTGACTAGAGGCCTGGTGCACGGATTCGTGCACCAGTGGGGTCCCCCAGCCTGGCCTGCACCCTCTCACAATCTGGGACCCCTTGAGGGATGTCAGAGAGCCAGTTTGGCCTGATCCCCACAGGCCAGGCTGAGGGATCCCACCAGTGCACAAATCTGTGCACCGGGTCTCTAGTACGTATATAAGATCTTTGGTTAATCTCTTTCTATCCTCCCCTCTCCCCCCTTTCCTCTAAGATTCATGAGTCTGTTCCATGTTTCTATGCCTATGGTTTCCGCTCCTGCATTGAACGTCTGCCCCCTGGTGGTCAGTGCGTGTCATAGCTACCAGATGGTCAGCCGATTGGCTGGTCGCTTAGGCTTTTATATATATAGACTAGTGGTCTGGTGCACGGATTCATGCACATTGAAAGGAAGTTAATTAGAAGAAAGATTCATGCAGTAATTACGTTACTGCAAAAAATTGCATGTCAAAATAGTATATATAATATCTATATATATAAAAGCCTAAGCGACC
>NW_005364953.1:4162945-4195325 GCF_000412655.1 Myotis brandtii
CACTTCAGTGCATGGCTGCCGGCCGCCATCTTGGTTGACAGTTAATTTGCATATACTCACTGATTAGCCAATGAAAAGGGTAGCGGTTGTACGCTAATTACCATGTTTCTCTTTTATTATTGTAGATGTTGAAAATACTGGGTTGATTTGTTATTCTTATTGGGAAAAAAATGTTACACTACATCCTAAGTATTTCTATTGAAAATCGGTAGCAATGCTTCCTATCTTGAAGTTATGAATGATTGCTCTAAAATAGAAAGTATGACTGCCGCCGCCGCCCCCACTTTGCACAGTCACCATGGTGCCCTACAGCATCATCTGCTTCCCTGTTCGAGGGCGTTGTGAGGCCACACGCATGCTGTTGGCTGACCAGGGCCAGAGCTGGAAGGAGGAGGTGGTGACCAAGGAGACCTGGCTGCAGGGCTCCCTCAAGGCCTCCTGTCTGTACGGGAAGCTCCCCAAGTCCCAGGACGGAGACCTGACCCTGTACCAGTCCAATGCCATCCTGTGACACCTGGGCCGCTCCCTCGGGCTGTATGGGAAGGACCAGTGCGAGGCGGCCCTGGTGAACGTGATGAAGACGGCGTGGAGGACCTCCGCTGCAAATACGCCACCCTCATTTACACCAGCTATGAGGCAGGCAAGGAGGACTACATGAAGGAGCTGCTGGGGTGCCCGAAGCCTTTTGAGACCCTGCTCTCCCAGAACCAGGGGCCCAGGCCTTCATCATGGGCAACCAGATCTCCTTCACGGACTACAACCTGCTAGACTTGCTGCTGATTCACCAGGTCCTGGCCCCCGGCTGCCTGGACTCCCTCCCCCTGCTTTCAGCCTATGTGTCTCACCTCAGTGCCCAACCCAAGCTCAAGGCCTTCCTGGCCTCCCTGGAGCACGTGTACCACCCCATCAATGGCAATGGGAAACAGTGAGGGCCTGTGGCACCCTCAGCAGGAGGCAGGGGCTGCCTACCTGCCTCCCCTTCCCTGGACCAATAAAATTTCTATAAAAAAATAAAATAAAATAGAAAGTATGCAGCACTTGAAAGGGACTTCCTGCATATACAAATTGAATCAATAATATACAAATTGCTATTTTTTAAAAAAATTTCACCCGAGAATATGTTTTTTTAAAAGTTGATTTTAGAGGGAGAGAGACACACACAGAGAGAAACATGAATGTGAGAGAGAAACATTAATCAGTTGCCTCCGTACCCACACCGACATGGGTTTGAACCCTCAACCTAGGTATGTACCCTGACCAGGAATTGTATCTGCAACCTTTTAGTGTACAGGAGGATGCTCCAATCAACTGAGCCACCTATGCCACCTGGCCAGAGCCAGATTGCTATTTTTTTTAAATCTATTTTTCTTTAATTTATCTTTATCATTGGTAGTATTACAGATGTCCTGTTTTTTCCCCATTAACCTCCTCCACCCTGCACCTGCCCCTCACCCAGGGTTATGCATAGATCCAGAGACATAAAAGCATGGAACAGACTGATGAATCTCAGAGGGAAGCGAGGTGGGAGGTGGGGGTAGGAAGAGATTAACCAAAGAACTTATATGGATATATGCATAATCCATGGACACAGACAATAGTGAGATGAAGGCCTGGGAGGGGGCGGGTGTGGGGTGGAAGGGATCAGTGGAGGAAAAAGGGGACATCTGTAATACTTTTAACAATAAATATAAATTTTTAAAAACTCTCAACAAATTAACTATGGAAAGAACTTACCTCAATACAATAATGACCAAATAATAATAAGAATGGCTATATGTGAAAAGCCCACAAGTAACATCATCCAGAACAAGGAAAAACTGAAAGTTTTCCTCTAAGATCTAAAACAAAGCATAGTACTGGAAATCCAAGCGAGAACAAGTAGAAAAGAAAATTAAGAGGAGTCCAAATTGGAAAGGAGAATTTTAAATATTTCTGTAGATAACATGTTCTTATATATATAGAAAGCTAAAAACTCCACCAAGAAAACTCTTAGAACTAATAAACAAGTTCAGTTATTTTTCAGCAAGCAAAATCAACATACAAAAATCAATTGCATCTCTATTTACTATCAATAATCTAGATAGAAAATTAAGAAAATTCAATTTACAATAGCATAAAAAATAATAAAAATACTTAGGGATAAACTTAACCAACAAAATGAAACACTTGTAAAATAAAAATTATAAAACATTGCTGAAAAAATTTAAAGAAGACATAAATAGAAATACATCCCACGTTTATGGATTGGAAGACTTATTAAGATGTTAGTATAGTTGCACCGAATCAGTGCGATCTCTCAATTCCCAATGACATTTTTGTAGTAATATGAAGACCCATTCTAAAATTCATATGGAATCTTAAGGGACATGTTTCAAAGAAAACCTTGAAAAAGACAGACAAACTTGGAGGACTCGTATTTCCTGATTTTAAAACTTACTGCAAAGCTATACTATTCAAAACAGTGTGCTACTGGCTTGAAGACAGACCTAGAATAGATTGGAGTCCCAGAAATAAACCCTTGCATAATATTCAAATGACTTGAGGAGTGTGCCAATCCACTTAATGGGGGAAAGGAGAGTCTTTTCAACAAATGGTGCTGGGAAACTGGATACCCACAAGCAAAAGAATGCAGTTGGACCTTTACCTAACACCATATACAGAAATTAACTTAAAATGGACCAAAGACCCATATGTAAGAAATAAAACTCTAAAACTCTTAGAAGAAAACACAGGGTAAAAGCTTCATGATATTGGATTTGGCAATGATTTCTTGAATGTAACACCAAAGGCACAGGCAATAGAAGTAAAAATAGACAAATCAAATTCATGAAAATTAAAAATATCTTTAGCATCAAAAGACAACATCAATAGAGTAAAAGGCAACCCACAGAATGGGATAAATATTTGTAATTTATAAATCTGATAAGTGGTTAATATCCAGAACATATAGAGAACAACAAAAACACAAACAACCTGATTATAAAATGGGTGGACTTGAATAGACATTTCTACAATGAAGATATGTAAATGTCACCTGGCTGGTGTTGCTCAGTGGTTGAGCCTCGACCTAGGAACCAAGAGATCATGGTTGGATTCCCAGTCAGGGCACATGCCTGGGTTGCGGGCTTGATCCCCAGTGGGGGACATGCAGGAGGCAGCTAATTGCTGATGTTTTGCTCTTGTCAATGCTTCTATCTTTCTACCCCTCTCCCTCTCTCTCTAAAATCAATAAAAGCATATTAAAAAAGATACACAAATATATAATAAGCACATGGAAAGATATGCAACATCACTAATCATTAGGGAAATGCAAATGAACGCTACAGTGAGATACCGCTTCAGAACTGTTAGAATGGTTACTATGAAAAACAAACGAACAAACAAAAAAACACATAATATGAGAAGTGTTGGCCAGGATGTGGAGAAATCGGAACCCTTGTGCACTATTGATGGGAGTGTAAAATGGTGCATCCAATATGGAAAACAGTATGGCAGTTCCTCAAAAAATTTTATATTAGAACTACAGTATGATTTAGAAGTTCTGCTTCTGGATATATATACAAAGGGTAGAAAGCATGAGCTCAGGGAAATATTTCCACACCCATTTTGATAGCAATATTAATTCACAATAGATGAAATGTGGAAGCCACCCAGATGTCCACTGATGGCTAATTGAATAAGCAAAATGTAGTATATGCATACAATGGAATATTATTCACCCTTTAAAAGGAAGAAATTCTGACATGCTACAACAGGGATGAGCCTTGAGGACATTATGCTTAGTGAAACAGTCCACTCACAAAAAGACAAATACTATATGATTCCACTTTATATGAGGTACTTAGAGTAATCAAAATCATAAAGACGGAAAGTAAAATGGTAGTTGTTTGGGGTTAGGAAGAGAGAAGAATGGGGAGGTATTGTTTAATGAATATAAAGTTCTAGTATTAAAAGATAAGAGTTTTAGAGATGGATGATCCTGATAGTTGCACATTATGAATGTATTTAATACCACTGAACTGTACACCTAAAAAATGATTTAGGTGGTTTTAAAAAAGTAAAATAGAAATCTACATGTGTGGGAGCTTATATTTTTGATTCATGTAATTGTATATTTATGATTCATCTACATGCATGGATAATTTTCTCTGATTTCAAAACAAGGGTAACTAAGAAATTAGTTGTAAAATCAATGTATGATTTATTGCCATTAATAATGAAAAGCAATTTTTCTTTTTCCTGACATCTGAACTGAATATACTCACATTTTAAAATGTAACACAAAGTATTACAACAAATAACTTGAACTCCTCCATTGAAATACCATTTCTTTTCATTTAAAAGCACATAGTACTGCCATCATGTGAAGATAGCTTTTTCAAATATTTACATTAAAAGTTATAACTATTTGATATAAAATGTGCTAGACATTAGCTCATCATAGAAACATTCAACGAATTTTTCACTTCTGCAACATTTAGCAAGAGCACATAGTATTGCTGAGCAGTATTCCCTCTAATTGTTTTAACTTATGAGTGTAGCATTATACTTTCTAAGTAATAAGAATTAAAAAACTGAGAATTCAAGAACAGGATTTACTATAGTAATAAAACTCACAACAAAGTAAAATCGACACATGTTAAATGATATGCAAAATTATTAATGAGCTGCATGGTAATTATTCAAAAATATTGTAGAAAATGACAGTAATTGGCATTGCTTTCCTCTGACTAAATCACTTATTTGTAGGGTAGAGGATATTGTTGGACAGCTCTAATTAGTTGAAGGTACTTTGTCATATTGAGCCTTAACATTTCCCTTGTAGTGTTCATCTAAAAATTCATATCTGTTTCTGCAGTTACACAAATTCCAAATCACTTAACTTCCCATATAGCAGTTATCAAATATTTGAAGATATCTATTTTTACCTTATTTCATCCTCATGTTTTCTCTATTCCAGGATGAGCAACTCAGTTTCTCTCAATTGTTCATCATAGGATATGTTTTTCAAACTTCTAAGAATCTTGATTGCATTCCTTTGCATATTTTGTGATCTCTTTTTTCTTCTCCATAGAGATACAGTACCTTAGATGTGGAATGAAATTTAACATTTTGATATGCTTGTTTCATTCTTTGATCTATGTAATCTATTTCTTTACATTCCCAACTTGAATTACAATTTTTTTCAAATAAACTTTTGAGGCATTATTTACACATAGTAAAATGTACCCACTTAAGAGTACATTTATGAGGTTTGACAAATTTATAAACCTGTGTAATTACTATCATAATAAAAATATAGCACATTTTTACCACTCCAAATGTTTCCCTATACCCCTTCATGTTCAAGCCCTCTTCCACCATAGGTTCAGGCAATCGTTTATTTGATTTATGTCACTATAGTTTTTTTCCCCTATTCTATGACTTCATGTAAATGGAATTATGTCTTCTCTTGTATATGGATTTTTACAAGCATTGTATTAGTCTGCTCAGGCTACAATAATAAAATACCACACACTGAGTAGCTTGAACAACAGAACTTTATTTTCTCGTGGTTCTGGAGAAGTCTAAGATCAAGGTGTTTACAGGATTGGTATCCTCACATGGCCTTTCCTCAGTGCGTGTATGGAGAGAGAGAGAGAGAGAGAGAGAGAGAGAAATGACCTGCTACTTCCCATATGCACCTTTTCTAGGGATCAAACTTGGAACCTATGCATGTGTCCTGACTGGGAATTGAACCCACAACCTTTTGGTGTACCAGACAACACACTAGCCAACTGAGCCCTCCCGCCCCCCAAGGCTGTCATAATTTTTATAATGGTATAATTCTTTAAATTAAACATGATAGATAATTATGCTTTCTTATTTCTGATATTTCTAGTTTGGGTCTTTTCTTTTCTTGATCATTAGTTAGAGGTCTGTCACTGTACTTATATTTTCAAAGAACCAAATTTTGGTTTCATTAATTTCCTCTATTTGTATGTTTTTCCATTTCACTGATCATCATTCTTATATTTATTTTTTTCCTTCTTACTTGGGTTTAACTTGCTATTTTGTTTTTTAGCTTTCTCAGATGGCAGTTTATATTGCTGATTTTAATCTTCTTAAAAAATATAAGCATTTAAAGTTATGAGTTTCTCGCTAGGTATTGTATTAGCTGCATTCTACAAATTTTGATTTGTTGTGTTTTCCTTTTCATTCAATTCAAGACTTTCTAATTTCCCTTGTGAATTACTCTTACACTCATGCTTTATTACAAAGTGTGTTGTTTAATTTATAAGTGTTTCAAAAATTTCCAGATATCATTTTGGTATTAATTCCTAATATAATGTTTCTGTGGTCCCCAAATATATACTGTATAACTTGCATTTAAATTTATTGGGGTTTTCTGGTTTAGCATATGATCTGTTTTGATTAATGTTCTATGTATATTTTAAGGTAATGTTTATTCTGCTTTCGTTGGATGCAGTATTTTATTTTATTTTTTGCTTTATAAATGTTTATTTGAAATGAAAACAAGAATGTTTTGTTACAATATTTATCACATGCACAACATTATTTTCACAGCATAAATAAATATATAAGGCAGAAGTCAATTTGCAGTACACAGTCAGCATCATGATGTAGGGATTTTGGTGATAACAGCATGAGTTATTACTTATAGTGCAGGAAAAAATAATGTGACCATAGCAACATTCTTGCTTGTAATTCCTCTTCTGCACACAGGACAACTATACTTCCGAGCTGCCATTTGTAATTCAGGTTGGCACCAAATCAAATAAATGAATAAATACATAACTGGGGATGAAGTGACAAATTTTCCTCACAGAATTCTAAATAACATATGTATATATCTACCCCTATCCCATAAGGTAGAACATAAGTGATTGACCCCTTTCCCTGGCCAATCACCCAAATTAATCTGTATCCTTTGAGTCGTGGTCATTTAAATATTTACTTATTCACTTATTTGCACTCCCGTAAAGACTATAATTCTCAATCTTGTTCATAAGGATAACTTGAAAAGCCTAGTCAAATTCCTTTTGAAAAAATGTATTGTTTTTCAAATACATTTGAAACCAGTCAGAACAAAAGAATAACCTAATATGACAGATTTTTAGTGAACCAATGTTGGCTTCTAGGGGTCTCCATTTATTTTTCCAAGTGATTTGAATCTTTATACTAATAATATAAAATATGGCTGAGGATTGATGCCAGTCTCTTCAGACTTTCTTGAATTTGGGGTAAAGTGTCATTCCTAGTCTTGAAACATCTTTCAAAGAAACAGATCTGGGTTTAAGTGATAACTGATAATTTTGGATGTGGAATGGCAACTAAATTACCTTCTCTGAAATTTGTGTTTTCTCTGTGAATGCAGGAAAATAATATTTATGCACTTTTCAGGGTTATTGTGAAAATTAGAGTTTATGTAAAATGTTTTGCATATAGTAGGTGCTCAATAATAGCTTGCATCAGCATTGTCACCATCACTTGAGATTTAGTTCTTTCTTATGAATGTTTGTTTAGCCACCTTCACAACACATGAAAAGGTACAATTAAAAATAAGATTGGGACTGTGGGTCAAAATTTCCCCTTTTTAAAAAATTTGTCAGGACAGGCTGGATTCATTCATCATCTTCACATACCTCTGTCACCTCTTTCCTCTCCCTGACTCTCAGGTGAGTCTTCTTTCCAATTTAATTGAGAAAATAGAAGCAATCAGAAATGAATTTCCACCTAGAGCAGTGGTTCTCAACCTTGGCTGCACATTAGAATCACCTGGGAATCTTTTTACAATCCTGATTTCTGGGCCTCATCCTCCGGAAATTCTGTTTCTTTGTTACTAATGTTGTGGCCTCACCCCATAACAAAGAAACAGAATTTCCGGAGGATGAGGCCCAGAAATCAGGATTTTAAAAAGATTCCCAGGTGATTCTAATGTGCAGCCAAGGTTGAGAACCACTGACCTAGAGTATACCAGTAACTTTACCCAGATGCCTTTCTGTTCTCTAGGAGAAGTATGTTTCTAGAGATGATTGAACTTTCTACTTGTCCAGTAGATCTTATTACCTCTGGCATGTTCAAAGACAAGCTTTCAGCAATTTTCCAAGTTTTTCCCCCATTACTAATTTCTCCTTTCTATACTATCATTTGCTTCAAACTACAGATATTCTTTCATCTTGAGGAAAAAACAGAAATTGAAAACCTCTTTTGACACCACATCTGTTAACAACCTTTCAGCTGCCATCATATTTTCCTTCTTTTGACAAAAACAAACAAAAAAACAAACAAAACACTCTTTAAAACATGTTAGTTACTTGCTGTTTTCAATTCCTCTCACTTCATTCCAGATCCCAATTCAGTGAGACATTTGACCCTATCACTGTACTGATATGTCTCTTATCAAGGTCAACTATGACCACCATTTTATTAAATCCATTTTTGATTCGCAGTCCTTATCTGTCCTAACATATCAAAGGTGTGTGACACAACTGATTATTCCTCTCATCTTGAAGCACATTCTTCACTTGGCTTCTGGGGAAACATACTTTTGGTTTTCCTCCCACTTTAGCAATTGCTCCTTTTAATATCCTTTGCGGGTTCCTTCTCAACACTCTGGCCTCTAAACTTTGGACTGGTCCTGAGCTTAGTCCTTGGAACTCTTCACTTTAAAACAATGTATATTGCAATTACAGTTTACATTCAATATTATTTTGTATTAGTTTCAGGTATACAGTATAGTGGTTAGACAATCATATACTATACAAAGTATTCCCCTCGATATTTCCAGGATCTGCCTGGCACCATACATAGTTATTGCTTTTTAAAAAATTTTATCCTCAGTCTGAGGATATTTTTCATTGATTTCAGAGACAGGAGGGAGGGAGGGAGGGAGGGAGGGAGGGAGAGAGAGAAAGAGAAAGAGAGAGAGAGAGAGAGAGAGAGAGAGAGAGCGAGAGAGAACAAGAGAGAGATCAGCTGCCTCCTGTACACACCCTGACCTGGGGTCGAACCCACAGCCTAGGTGTGTGCCCTTAGCAGGAATTGAACTCACAAACTTTTGGTACACAGGATGATGCTTCACCCACTGAGCAACACTGGTCAGGGCATAGTTATTACTTTTTATTTGTCCTCATTCTTTCAGTGATCTCATCTGATCTTAGATTTACATGTTATCTATACCAGTATTTCTGCCCCACACCATGACCTCTCAAATCATATACATAGCTGCTTAGCTGACTTCTTCAATTTGATATTTGTTTGGCATTGTACATGAAATATATTTAAAATCCAACTCTATATATTCCCTATCTCCAAACCTGCTGCTTCTCAGTATATGATATCTTCACTTCTATAATTGCTTAAATAAAAAAAAAAACTTAGTCATCTTTGACTCCTCTCTTTTTCATCCCATGTCCTACAAATATTTGCATATCTTATTGGTTTTGCTTTCCAAATATATCATAATTGAACATCTCACTCTATTGTCTCCACTGTGATCCAAATCATCATTATTTCTCATTTTTGATATTGAAATAGTATCGTAGTCTTGCTACTTCCTTTCCCACCCATACTCTAGTCCAGTGATGGCGAACCTTTTGAGCTCGGCGTGTCAGCATTTTGAAAAACCCTAACTTAACTCTGGTGCCGTGTCACATATAGAAATTTTTTGATATTTGCAACCATAGTAAAACAAAGACTTATATTTTTGATATTTATTTTATATGTTTAAATGCCATTTAACAAAGAAAAATGAACCAAAAAAATGAGTTCGCGTGTCACCTCTGACACGCATGTCATAGGTTCACCATCACTGCTCTAGTCTTTTTATAATAGCCAGATCATGTCATTTCTGTCCTGAATATACTTTAATGATTTTTTTCCAAAGTAATGAAAACAAGGCCATGACCAATCTGGCTCCTCTTAACTTCCTGACATCATCTCCTATTCTTCCTCTCAATGTATTGTTCCTTGAACATGCCTGCTACACTCCTGTCATAAGGCCTTTGCCCTTGACTTTCCTCTTCCTGCAATACAGAAAAATGCATATCTAGCTATCTCATCTTCAAATGCACCTTCTCAGTAAAGTTTTCCTTATATATGTTATTTTACATTTCAGTCCTCCACTTTTGACACCATCAACTCCTTGCTTTATCATTTTCTATAGCACTCATCAGCATCTGACTTCCTATGTATTTTACATATATATGTGGTCATTGTCTGTCTCCCCATTCATATTATAGAATATAGGTTCCATAAATCTGGGGATTTTTGTTTGTTTTATTTCCAACTGCATACGTTCTTATTGTTTAGAGTATCTGACTTATAGTTGGGGTTCCATTAATATTTGTTGAATAAATTTTATCCTAGTGTTGACAGATTTTCCACTTTTTGTCCCAGGCAAAAATAATAATTACATGCTAGATTTCTGAATTATTGAACCATTATATTCCCCGTGTGTTCTTAAGAGTATAATTTACATACAGTAAAATTTGCCCTTTTAATTGTAAAGTTCTGAGAATGCACAAAAGTGTATAGATATGTAGCCACCACCACAGCCAAGATAGAGATTCCCATGTCCTTTTGTTGTCTTCCACATCCTGGCAACCAGTAGTTTTGTTTTGTTTTTTGTTTTTGTATCTGTAGTTTCGTCTTACCCACAATGTCATATAGAATCATATAGTATGTATAGTAGGTAACTTTTTGACTCTGGCTTCTTTCACTTAGAATAATGCATTGAGATTCATCCAGGTTATTGCATTTATCAGTAAGTTGTTTCTTTTTATTAGGAGGATTATTCCATTCCATTGTATAGATATCCACTTCCTAGTTTAACAGTATTTGCACTGGTTGCATATTTTGTTGATTACTAATAAATATTCATGTGCAGATTTTTGTGTAAATGTAAGTTTTCATTACATTTGAGTGAACACTTATTGGTTGTGTGATAAGTTTATGTTTAACTATATATGAAATTTCCACTTGGAAAAATATTTTGAGATCCATCCAATGAATGCAAATTCTAGCTGCTTCCACATCTTGCACTTAGTTTGCCATTTTAAAAAAGCCATTATGATATGCTTGTAGTAAAATCTCATTGTGGCTTTAATTTATATGTTCTTAATGGTTAATGATATTGAATATAATTTTATGTGCTAATTTTCCATTTGTATATCTTCTTTGGTAAAGTGTTTTGTTTAAATCCTTTGCCTATTTTTTAAATTGGGTTGTTGATTTTTCTACTTGTTGAATTGTGACAGCGCTTTATAAATCCTGGATACAAGTCCTTTATGAAATTTATGATTTGGAAAGTATTTTCTCTTAGTCTGTTTGTTGCCTGTCTTTTCATTCTCCCAACAGTGTCTTTCAAAGAACACATGTTCCTAATTTTGGTGAAGTCCGATTTATCATTTTTTTCTTTTAAGGATGGAGCTTTTGTGTTATTTCTAAAAACTATTTGCCTATGCCAAGGCCACAAAGAGTTTTCTCTTAGAATTCAATTTTAAATTAATTAAGCTTTTATAAAAACATATAAACATATATCTATGAGCTGAATATTACCTGTGGGTGGCATTCTAACATCTACTCTATAAGTCTAATCTGGAAACCATCAATAGGAAAAAATTCTCTATTCTATGGCATTCAAATGATGACATGAAAGGCAAATTCCTTTACCATATTTTTTTACTTGTAAATATACATAAAATTATTTTATGATTAAAGTGATATAATATGTACTTCTGTACCACTGAAATATTCAAAGTCAGTAAATAGAAACTTAGCTAAGTAATGATCAGAAAGAAAACTTTATTTCAAATACAGCTTTCTACTTTAGTTGTGTTTCAGTACTGTTTAAGTTTTGATTTTCATTTTTATGTGGATTATTTCATTGGTAACTTTTGTTTGTTCTCCAAAAAAAAAAACTGAAAAATATAATTATGTATACCCAATTTATATCTGTAAAAATTTTCTCCAATAAAACGTGTAGATTTGAAAATCATTCAGTGAAGGCATCAGTCACTGCAGAAGTAGTCGAAGTAATAGTTTCTGATATGTTACACAGGGACATGTTAAACAGGGGAGAAAATATTGTAACTGCAATTAGGCAGTAATTCCATTGTTCACATTCTTTCCTATGGAGTTAATGACTAGCTCGAGGGACCATGAAAAGCAGGGAGTGAATGATGTTTAATGATCCAACAAGTCATTAAGTGTCTAAAAAGGAACCACAATGTCAGGTATCATTGCCCTTATGAATGTCCACTGCTGCAAGAATAACATTTGAAATTTTTCTCATACAGTTTCAAGTTAATATAACTCATTCTTTTGGAAAAAAATAAAAAAGTATATTTCTGGAGCTCTGATCTATCTGTTGGCATTTTTGTTCCTCACTTACAATAAACCAACCAGTTTCACTAGGATTAAAGTGTCATCTTTGTAATTAAATTTTAGGCGACACAGCACAATCAGTACTGAATTTGAGGTAGTAGAAACTCTACTTTCAAATATTAAAGGACTAAAATTTAATTTTAAATGTGTTCCAGAGATTTGAAAGATATATTTTGTTTGAGGGGACAAATAATGATTAGTTTAAAATGGAGATATCTCAAAGTAAAAAGTAATGAATCAGACAAAGATAGACATCCAGTCATAATATATCAGTTCCCTCCCTTGCTCACCCCGAAATTCTCAGATATTTTTAGGAGAATTAAAGAGACAGTTCTGCCTCAGTTAGACTAGATCTGGAAATGGATCAAAAAAGATATTCCAATGTGTCTCAAATGTGACATAATCATAAATATTACGTTGTTCTAAGAATGGGAAGTTGCGATCTAAATGAGAATTCATAACCTTTTATTTACATTAAATATCACCATTTGTGCGTAAATGTTGAAAAATGGCTAGACAAGCAATAGACAAAGCACACTATATAAATGTATGCTTACTGGTCCCCTAAAAATTAGATAAAACATTGATATCATAGTAATTGGCATGGGTTCTCCTTTAACCTTATCTTATGTCTTTTTTTTTAGTAAGATTCAGTCTGTTTAAGAAAAACATATATAATTTATTAATATTTATTTGGAAAATGCAAGATAGAGTTGAAGACAGATAGAGACAGAACTGTTCTAAGAAAATCATCAGCAGAATACATAGTGGATGAGTATTAGCCTATAAGCCAGGATCATTCAAATTATTCAAATCAAAAGGGATGAAAGTTTTAATTCTTATTTTACCAAAACTACCTGTAAATAATTTAGACATATTGGAATAAAATTTTAATATTCAATGTTATTTAAAAATGGAGATAAAAATTAAAGCATAGTGAGATAGTTCATTTTATGAAGATATTATCAAGCCAGTAAAACATTTATAAAACGTTATAAACCAAAATAGAGTTATCTCAGAGAGTAAAATAGAAAGGTGTGAAAAGTTAAAACATTTGGCTGAAATATAAAGACAGTTGTGGGTAGACAAAATATGGTAAGTTTAACAATTATTGTGTATTGAACCCTACTGTATATTGGCACTCTGGTTATGTACATAGACAATTTCTAATCCAGTAGCTCTTACTATTCTAGGACTGTTTTATTCTCATGTGAAAAAAATGAGGTTCAGATTTGCTAAACAAATTGCTCAAGTTCACATGGGCATATATATTAAAATTTGCTCCCAGATCTGTGTTGTCTTTACTGTTTCCACTATGCTGTATTATCCTTATACAGATGTCATGTTTGTGAGATATACTTTAATTATCCCAGAAGTTTATTATTCAGAAATTTAGAGTATTTTTCCTTGATAATTAGAAAGAACAAAATGCATTTGAGAAATCAATGACATAGAGTGAGACACAAAGTATGTTTATGCAATAACATACATTTTTTTCTTCGAATGAAAGTCCTTATGATTAGGATTTTGTTCATAGCCCCTTTCCTCTTACTTTACACACTATTCTAAGAAATCAAGTCATATATTTTCCAAGTGTATAGACTGTTAAATGTGATGCATTAAAAACTGGAGTGGGAATGCAAATGCCATGACAGTCACATTGGTATTAGCTGATAGTAAGGAAGAAAATAGGAGAAGCGTACATATAAGGATTTTAGAACTTCGGCAGTGTGAGGTCATTTAATATAAGGACAATCATTCTTACATATCTTGGTAGTGTATTACTTTATTAAAGCACAGCATAAAACCAACACATTGTTGCTTTTGAGTCATCAAGAAAATGGTGAAGATAGTAACAACTAGCATTTATTGAACACTTACTATGTGTCAAGTACTTTTCTAAGCCTTTTTTATTTGTTGACTAATTTTGACTTCTGAATACCTTGTGTGTGTACTCTATTATTGCCATTTTAAAATGAGGAAAATGAAACTTAGAGGGGTTAAGATCACGTGACTAAGAAGTGCAGAATAAGGACTCAGTCTCAGTTTGGTTGCTCCCACAACACATGCTCTTTATCCAATATGAACAGTGTGACACACTGTCTCTTGTGTTAAGTATTTTATTTTTTTTAAAAAAGGGGGAATACAATTTGTTTTAAAAATATTTTCATTTAAAAAGTAGCTTAAAATAAATGGTTTTTTTTGGAGTTTAAAGGGGTATACATTTATTTATTTGGAGACTCCCATTTATTTTTCAAGTGTTTATTAAATTTCTACAGTGTTTCAGACATGGTATCATGCAATATGGGAAAAATTGGAGAATAAGATATTGTCAAACCCTTTGAGGTACTCATAAATTCAATAGAGAATACAGAAATATAAAGATCGTATGTTAATCAGTAAGCTTATCAATAATTATAGCACAATCAAGGGCATGTTTAAGTCAGACTAGAAGTGAGGGAAGCCTGAAGAATTCCCCAAAGCAATGGATTTCAGTAGGGACAGTCAGTCTCTGTGGTGCAAGAGAAATCTGGAAGAGAGAGAGAGAGAGAGAGAGAGAGAGAGAGAGAGAGACTGACTCTCTTCCTTTCTCTGATCCTGAACCCTCACCACCACCACGACTGCTAAATTGTCATTTTGGATATAAGTCAAGGTACAGGCTGGAGGAAAAATGCAGGCGTGGAGAAGGTACAGAGAAAGGGAGAAGAACACCAGAAGTGAATGCAAAGGAATGGAAAGGTTGCTGTAGAAGTATATTCTCATATAAGAATTGGAGATTCAGATTAAATTGATTCAAAGAAGAATGAGAATGCCTAATATTTGTTTGATTAATTACTCACTTTGAGGTAAAAATGGTTTTGTTTGTTTTTAGTATTCAGTGGTTTTATTTGTTTCTGTTTGTTTTTAGTATTCAGTGGTTTCTGAGAAAGTGACTGTCCTTCAACTAAGAAAGAAGTCTTAGTTCAGATAATTTGTTGCAATATTAATTCACTCACTGCTGGCTGCTCTGTGAAATTGCTGACCATTTCAGAAAGCAGTGCGATCACATGAAACATGGGGACTAATATTACCTCAGGGCTAGTGGCATTGAGCCAGGCCCTGTGCCTATCATGCTATTAAGGGCTCTTTGGGGCCAAGGAACAAAAAACTCAACCTAATGCAAGTGAAGGCTAGGGAGGGATGAGAAGTGTACCTAGGAAGGTCCCAAGGTAATCCAGTAAGAGAGAACTGTCCAAGTGACAGGAAGACTAGAAATCAAATTAGCCCCATGGCTGGTGTTCTTCCCATTTCTACCTGTATCTTTGAGGGTGTCTCATCTCTCCAAGTCAGCTTCAGTTGTCTTTGTCTGTGTCTGTGTCTCTCTTTTTTCTCTCTCTGTTTTTGTATGGCTGTCATTTTCTGTTTATGTGGTCACTCTCTCAGTATATTTTTGTGTGAGAATGTGTTTTCTACTTTCTCTTTCTCTCCAGTTCTCTATTCTTCTGTATTTCACTCTGTGTGCCTCTCCCTTCGTCTCCTTCTGTTGCTCTTCCATGTGTCTTTCTCCTTTCTCTCTTTGTGTTTCACTCTGTCTCTTTCTCTCTCACCCCCTCTCACACACATACCCTCTGTTTTTCTTTCAGTTTGTGTATCTCTTTCTGTCACTCTCAATGTATCTATTGTTTCTGAGTGTCTCTGTGTGTTTGTTTCTTTGTATTTCCATCTCTCTGAGTCTGTTTTTCTCCAAATGTCTCTCTGGCTGTTTCTTTGAGTATTTCTCTGAATCTCCCTCTGTATTTATTTGTGTGGTTATGTCTCCCTCTGTCTTTGTCTGTCTCTCTCTATGTATATGTTGATATATATGCATAGATATATACATGTATGTATATGTGTGTATACACACACACACACATGTCTTTCTGTGTATTTCTGTCTCTGTGTCCCCTTGCTTATTTTTAATATGGCTCCAAAATGACTACTTCTTTTGCTAAGAGAAATACCAGAAAGTTCAACTTTCTATAGCTAATTGCTTATTTCTGCTCTTCATTCAACTTTCTCAAAAATATATCCTAATAAACTTATTTTATCTTCTTAAAGCATTACCCATCAGGCACACGATATTAGCCATGTTATGGATAAGCCATGTTCACTCTTGGCAAAAATAAAGGAGTGGTTAATGGGTCATGGCCATATGGCACGCTGACTGCTTAGCAAAAGACTGTGGGAAAGAGTAGATTCCCTGTGATTCGGGAATCACAGGGTAGGTAGGTTCTCCAAAATGCATGTAGTATTCCATCAAGTGGGAATCATCACTTTTATTTTATTGATGAAGAAACTGATTCTAAAAGAGGTTAACAACTTGTCAAGAGTTACAAAAATAACAAATATGGAACAGCAATTGAAATCAAGTTTGTTTGAATCCAATGGCCAAGTTCTTTCCATTAGATTATGCCTATAAAAAGTCATAAAACATTCTTAGATTTTAACTCAGAGATTCCACTAATAAGAAGTTATGATTAATAAATAATTCATCTGAACTAAGTTATTCATTGGAACATTATGTATGCAATCCAAATGACTTCACATGCTCTGGGCTTCTCTGGTCAACCTTTCCTTTAATCCTATATAATAAAAGCATAATATACAAATCAACTGAACAGTGGAACAACGAGTTGGTGGGGTGGTGGGGCCAGCGAGCAGGTGGCGGCAGGCCAGCCAGAGGGAGGGAACAGCAATGGGGAGGGGCGACCAGTGGTGGAGAGGCAATGGGGGGGCCAGCACCATCCCCTGATTGGCCAGTCCATTTACCTTCTTCAGAGGGAGACCAGGTGGTGGCAGGGTGGGGTGATGGGGGTGGTGCCGTCCCCTGATCGGCCAGCCCAGTTGCCACCAGCAAAGGGAGGCCAGACTGTGGCTTAGGCTTGCTTCCGTGGGGAGTGGGCCTAAGCCATCAGTAGGACATTCCCTGAGGACTCCCGGACTGTGAGAGGGCATAGGCCGGGCTGAGGGGCCCCCCCCCCAGTTTATGAGTTTTCGTGCACCTGGCCTCTAGTATCCAAATAAACATATTTGAATCGTCATCCCACATTCTTTGAGAAATAAAATTCCCTCTCCAATATCACTGAGAATTTTTCTGCATGGTTATCTCCACTCTGTTTTCATATTCTCACTGAATGCTTCATTAGGATGATCAACCTTACAGTTTATAGATTCTCTGTCATACATTTTGCATTAATTGTGACTTTTTAAAAAATTACACTAAAACATTATTTCTTTTTGATTACTATTTTGTGTTCCCTTAGATTAACCACCCAGTAGAATGCCTCATTCATCTCACTATAATCCTAGCCTGGATGACCATTTAGTTTTAGCCAGAGAAGCAGCAATAATAGAAGAAGACTGTAATCAATGGACACTTGAGTACAAGAATTGATTACAGACAATACCTGCCTGTTCTTCATCTATCTATCATCTATCTATCTATCTATCTATCTATCTATCTATCTATCTATCTATCTATAATGATCTATCATCTTCCTAACTTTCAACACATGTGAAGTACCAGAGGCCAGGGGAGAACAAGGGAGTAGGTCTTATAGAGGTTGACCACTTCGAGGTGAAGAAGAGATATAGGAGAAAAATGTAAGACACACTTCTCCCCATTTTAGGTTCTTGTGTGTCCACAATCCTGGTTAACAATGAGAGAGAGGCAGATCTGAATCATTTATAGACCTGTCTAAACTGAGCTTTAATGACCACACATGACTGAGAATTGTGTAATTTACTCAAGGTGTCATTAAAGGACAGGAAATTGAGATGCACCATAGCTCAGGTGCAGGCAGAGATTGGAGAAAAATATACAAAACCATTTCACATTTATACTACACCAAATTGAAACTATTGAATCAACTGGTTACATTGGCCCATAAACAAGATGCCATTTTATCTTCTTTCAATAATATAACATAGTACTAGTCATATAACAAGAATCACAAAGACCTGCTACTTTTACATAATCTAGTTTAGAAAGAAGAAATAAACATGTATAGTTATCTGAAAGATTTTTCTTTTGAATTAAAAAATGACAAGGTAGGTGAAGGGGGTGCATTAAATATTCCAGGCATGTTACTCAGGGCACAGGACAGAGTGTTGTGAGAGGAGAGCAACAACAAAGAGCAGGTGAATTTACTCTTGGCTTTTCTGATCTAACATTAAAATCAACATGAGATTAGTAAATAGGATCACACCTAGACAAAAAAATCTCAAGAGATCATCATATCCAGTCCCTGGCCTTCAGGCAGGTGAGGATCTTCAACACCCAGGACAATATATTGTAGATTTTTAAAAAAGATATGCTTGAGGATTTCCTACTGCTTAGAACATCTACTTGGTAAACATTTTCCCAACATTTTTGGACAATTTTTTTCTTATACCTATAATGCCACTGATATTCTGCTTTCCCTATAATTCAATTAATGTTACTAAGAGAATTTTTTCTTAAATTTTATGAAATGATATTGGTTTATTAAAATACAAGGACGTTGCCCTAACCGGTTTGGCTCAGTTGATAGAACGGCAGCCTGTGGACTGAAGGGGTCCCAGGTTTCGATTCCAGTCAAGGGCATGTACCTTGGTTGTGGGCACATCCCCAGTGGGATGTGTGCAGGAGGTAGCTGATCGATGTTTCTCTCTCATCGATGTTTCTAACTCTCTATCCCTCTCCCTTCCTCTGTGTAAAAAATCAGTAAAATATATTTTTTTAAAAAGGACTTTGATTAGTAGATCAAAAGGCACAAATGGAAAAATTTTTATTAGGTAAAACTAATACCCTGTACTAGTTCTGTGGCTCTGTCCTTTTTTCAAAGGATGGGCTAATTGAATCACATCTCACAAATGACTTATTTTAATGACAAAGCTACTTTACAGAAAAATAACTGTTCAGATATATTGTACTTTCAAAGGACATTTTCTATACTTAATGTTTCAGTATGGTAGTCAAGAAAATTCATGTGCCTTAAGTGGAAACCTAACATGAATTTAAAAATGAAAAAATACATTAAGCAATATAAGATCTATTTGTATTCCTTGTTTTCCCCAAAAAAACTACAAGAGAGGAATTAATTTTTAAATCTTAGTAAAGATGTAGTCATCATTTGGATCTATTTGATGTATAGGCACTATTTCTTTATATAATATATGTTTTGTAGCTTTCTCTGAAAACAGATTTTACATTAAAAATTTCTGAAAACATATTAAAAAAATTTAGTCACATCCATATACCTTGAACTCATTTAAAATACAATTATTTGGAAATTTGCAACCAAAGAAAAGTGAACCAAAGGTATTTCTTATTTAGAAACTGTCCCTTAAATGCCTCACTCTTATATTCTATGTCCATGAACTTTGGAGGTCTTTAGAGCAAGTTCAGAATACTATGGCAAACTTATTTTTATTTGGGAGGACTAAAATATTGAAGAATAAATTTGGAAGTATCTAGGTGACTGACAAAGCATGGAGTATAAAATTATCTGATGTAATTAAGAATGATCAATTAGGTGCTACCTTATTCAGATTTTCCTTGAAAAGAGCCTGTTTTTTTTATTGTTTTCTCTGTCTGGTTTTCTTCTGAAGAGGCGGGTTTCTTAACTGCATCATGAATGGTCTATTTGAGCCAATCACACACCTCTTTGAATTTCAATCCATATGATTGGGGAGGGCTGATCTCATGCCCTGGTCTCAGGGTTGGGCATGACCCTGATCATTGCCCCCTTCTGGTTGGAGTAATTGGATTGAAGAAGGGCCTGTTTCTGTGCTAGGCTAATGAAAGACATGACTAGAAAATAAATTCTCTTTTCTTTGGCATTTCTAAGTGTAATCATAATGTACTATTCCTAGGGCTTCTGGTAGATATCTTTGCTACTACATTGGCAGAAGCTGGCCTGAAAATAAAGCCAAGAGGGAAAAGCAGAGCCAAGGTATGGAAAGAAAGCCTGAACCCTGCTGACCTCTTTTTATCTGTGTATTTTTCAGTCATGTAAGTCAATAACGTCCTCTGTGATTATTTCCATGTGCAAATTAGCTCAAACTAATTTGAATTGGATGTCATTTGCAACCAAAAGAATCTTGACAAGTACAAATGTTGGAATCTATTATGTTGTAGCTATCATGATATATTCTTTTATATACACTCTCTAATTTTATCTGTCCAGTGTCTTAGAAAGGTGGTTTACAGTAACTTGGATCCTGAACTCAGTCTGTTTGGATTTAAACCTCAACTCTACCTCTTTCTTGGTATATAACTTCAATTTACTGAAACTGGCTGTGCCTCTGTTTTGGAGTGGGGAGTGGGGGAATAATAATAGTACTTTCCTCAAGGTTTTTGTGATTAGTATATTCTCTCTCTCTCTCTCTCTCTCTCTCTCTCCTCTCTCTCTCTCTCTCTCTCTCACACACACACACACACACACACACACACACACACACACACACACTTCTTAGTATAGCCTCTGACTCATACTAAGGATGAGCTGTTATTTCACATTTTACAAATGAGGGAACTTAGGACCAGAGAGGTTAATTTATCCAAGATAATATATTCAGGAAGCATCAGAGCACTGATTTGAACTGAAGTCTGTCTGGTTGTGTCCCAAATTCTGGTTTCAAACTAAGCTAGGCTGTTTCCACTTTAATGTTCTCTCAGCTGCACTGCCTTTACCTGTCACTGTTTTTTTGGTCTTTGAGTCATCTGCATGGCTAAATTTCACCATCTTATAGGCCAATTATTTTTGACCCAATGCATGAAGGCATCTCACATTGATGGGAATAACTTAGAGTTGATACAATGCAAAATGAGATAGTAGGAGCCAGAGTAACTGATGTACCCTAGATTACCCCATACATTTATGACAGCGTTTATGACATATAGTATATACCAGGTTTGAAAGTTAAAACTTTTGTTATAAAATGTATAATAGAGTTTATAAGGCAATCGGTATAATTTTCTCTTAAAATTGAGAAAATTATTTAACCTTCCAGCAGTTGTGAAATACTTTAAGTTGCACAATAAATATTATCAAGCAAATAATTTGAGGAACATAATGAAAAAATAGTCACAGCTGATCTGTAAATACAAATTGTCAATGTAAGAAACATTCAAACCTGTGAAGAATTTTTGTGAGTTTATTTGAGCAAAAATGGTTGGCAATTGCTGGGAAGCAAAATCTCAATGGATTGAGAAAATGCTGTGGAGAAGGGCAGTTTTGCATCTTATTTTATACATTACTATAGAAAGAGAAGATGTAAGCAGTTTTATGAAATCCATTGGTGATAAATCAGGAAGGTGGGAGAAAGCAAAGCGGGGAAACCTCTGGGATTGGATAAAAAGTAAAATAGGTGGGCACAGGATAGTTAATAGTCAACAATTAACTCAATGACAATGATGGGATTTGTGGTCTCTGCAGAGTGGTGCCTGTGCTTTGAGGGGTCTGGAAAAAGGAAAATTACTTTGACATCTCAATGATATGTTATCGTAGATGCAAAAAGACATTAGGCTCATTTAAGGTAAAGATTAACCTTTGTCAGGGAAGATACTGGCCTAGGACATGACTACTCACCCTAAACTGCTTTTAGTTAACAAAACCTTAATTTCAGACTATCCTTTGTGGTTACTTGGGTCTCTGAGTTTTTAAGGGACACACATTCCAGAAGACTAGAAGAAAAGTATGTTGCATTATTCATTTTCAGGTTTGTGTCACTTCTAATGGCACTGCTAGCGTTTTCTAGTAAGCTCTAAGTATTCCCATGTCATTCAATTGTCAATTATAGTACGGAGTTTTTAGCAGACACTTCACCTTCTTCACCAGCCTTCTCCAGGCACCCTATAATTAATCAGTTTTGCTCTTAAAATGTGGCACCTGAAGATAAAAGACATGTCCAGATGGATAAGGTCAAACAGAAGAAAATGATGCTATTAAATTTTGTGATTTAGACAATATACTCCTATTAGCTTATAGCTTAATCTTATATTTGTATTGGCATTTTTTCCAGATCCATGACATAGTTGGTTCTATGGGATTTATCGTCAATCTACAAAGTGGCTTTACCAATTTCTACTCCTACCAGCAGTGTACAAGAATTTTCCTACATCCCAGAATTTATAATGTTTGTCAATCTGAGGGTGGAAATAGTATCTAATTTTAATATTATTTTTCTAATTCCTAATGATAATTCAGATTTTTCAACCTTAAGTTTCCAGTTCCCATTTTCCTATTGGTTTTTTTTTTTCTTATTGGTTTCTAGGAATAATTTATATATTCTGGATATTAACACGTTGCCTTGCAAATATTTTCTCCCAGTATCTGACTTGTCTTTTATTTTTATTTTTATACTCTCCTTCCTTTAACTAGCCTTCCTTCAGAGTATCCAATATATAAAGTACGTTTGGGCGGGTCACATTTAGGCAGCAGTCTGTATACAAATAGCCCATGAGCTAATTTTTTTTTCATTTTTAAGGGTTGAAAATAAAGTGATATAGACTGTGTGGTATGTAAAACCTAAATTATTTATTATCAGGCCCTTTAGAGAAAGTTTGTGGACCCCTACCATTGGTTAAAACAGCATTCTTCTGACATTCATTCTAAGGTTTTAATTATTTTTCATATGTAAATCTTTAAAGCACCTGTAATTTATTTTTAGGTTTGAGAAAGGAACCTGTTTTTTTTTAATTGGGAACTGATTTTCATAATACAATTTGCTGAATGATTTATGCTTCCCTTTCATTTGTAATACTACTTTTCATATGTTTATATACTTTCTCTCATATATTCATAAGTTTGAATTCATTTCCAGTTCTACATCCTGTTGTATTGGTTTATTTGCCCATCCCTGTACCAAATATTGTACTATTATAATGGCACTGCCATTTGTAATTATTTGTAATTAGTCTTTATTTGTGATAGAACCAGTTTTCCATCTATCTTTTCCTTTTCAGAATTGTTATAGATATTTGGACCTTTGCTCTTCCATATGATATAGTTTAGAATTAGTAAATTTAGTTCCATGAAAAGCCCTGTTAGGATATTAAGTGTTAATTGCATTAAGTTTACAGACAATTTGGGAAAAATTAACATCTTTATACTATAGAATCTTTTCAAATTCATTTGTAAATATGTAATAGTTCTGAAATATTTTTTCCTATTGTAAAATGGTACTTTATTACTATTACATTGTCTTATTGGTCATTGCTGATGTATAGTACTGCTGATTATTGTGTTGATTTTGTATTTAGCAAATTTTATTGTCTTATTTATAAAAATTTGTCTATAAATTCTTATATTTGCAATGTAAAAATGCTTTCAACTACAAATAACAATTTAGTTTTTCTAATTCTTATAAATAATATTTCTTCTTTTCCTGTGTATTAGCTAGTGTGCCCACTACAACATTGTTTAATAATGATGTTAGCAGGAATCCTTCTTATATTCTGATTTCCCTGAGCATGCTCTTTAAGTTTCAGCATTAGTTATGATGTTGGGTGTAGAATTTTGGTATATATGCTTTATCATTTCTTTTAAAATATATTCATTTGAATATTCTTTATGAGAAATTGTTAGCTATTTTGCATGACACTGTTTTCCTCCCTGGAGAGAGAGAGAGAGAGAGAGAGAGAGAGAGAGAAATTCATGTGAGAAAGAAACATCAATTGGTTGTCCTGGAATCAACCCGCCACTTTTGGTGTATGGGACTACACTCAAACCAACTGAGTCACACCAGCCAGAGTGATCTGATCTTTTCATGTCTAGGGATTTTATGTTTTCTTCCACCAAGTGCACTAGACTTCGCAGATCAAAAACAGGTCTCAATTTATTGGTTGGAGATCTCTCATCTTGGATGAAAATTATAGATCTAATTCTAGAGCAGAAGGTGACTTGCTCCATTCTGCCTCTTCTGGCAACAGATTGACACTGGTGACAGCCACTAGCAGTGACCTCAGAATTTTGTAGCCATATTATGAGGAGGTAGTGGAGGCTGTGCTTCAGATATCCAGCTTCCAGATACCCTAGTCAGTGTGGAGAGGGTTCAATTTCTGTTCATCCAAAGGAATGGAGCTCTGTGCCATTCCTTCCTGCTTATACTTTCAGAGACCAAAGGGTCCAAATATTGAGTTTAGAGATTCAACCCCTCCTTACTAATGTATAAAATCTATTTTCTACCCAGTAGCCAGTGTTCCTATGAAAATGTAATTCAGATAATCTCACATTGGCCTACATGGTTCTACATGATCTTGCCCCCAAGGTATCTCTCTGATCTCATCTCCTACACCACTCTTCCTTTTGTTCTTTGACCTCACACCAAGTAGACCTTGATATATTTTAGATACACCAAGCAGGAACCTGTCTTAGGGCTTTAAAATAATAGTTCTCTCTGTCTGGTAGTCTCTTCCCCAGGTATTTGCATGGCTCAAGGTTTCTTTGCATTCAGAACTCTGCTTAAGAGGTCTGTCAACTTCTTAGAGAAATTTTCCTTGATCCCTCTCTATTCTCTTACCTTCCTTTATTCTTATTCATGTCTCACATTATCATAAGCCTTTATTTGTATTTTATATCTCATTCATTTGAATGTAAGCTCCATGAAGGCCAAGACTTCATTATAATCACTGCTATATCCTCTACATGGAATAGTACTTGGCACATAGTAAGTAGTACTCAATAAATATTTGTTGACTGAATAAATAAAGTATAAAATTTAAACATCAATTACTGTGTGAGGTCAGTGTGATTATTCCCAGAGCTTCAAAATCAGTGAAGACACTAATATTCACAGATGTTAAGTAACTTGCTTAAGGCTACACTGCTAGTAACTGACAAAGTTAACTCTTATGTTACACATCTTTCCAGAAAAAGAAGGCCACCAAAATTTGATTACAAGTAATGGGTTATGCAAGGTACCCATAATCACCCTGTTAATGTTTTTCTCAAAATATAAATTAGTTTTGGTCAGCATTTTGCTTAAAATCCCTTCATTGGTTTTCTATTGCACTTAGAATAAAATCCAAACTTTCAGCATAGCCTTCAAGGCCTTGCATCATCTCCAACTTCAATTGGCACCTCTTTTCCTTTCACTGGTAACATTTTAGCCATACAGACCTTCTTTCTATTTATCTCAAACATGAATTACTTACCTCCTCCAACTCCATATTAGAGTTTTGTATTTGCTATTTCTCCTCTTGAAAACTTCCCCAAGTTTTTTCGTAACTGGTCTATATTCAGAACTTAGCTCAGAGAGGACTTCCCTGATCATCCTATCCAACTATTCTACCCCCAGCATCATCATTTTGTTTTCCAGTATCCTTTATTTAAATCATGGCATTTAATGCTATTTAGAAATACCTATTATTTTTATTTATTTGTTTTTGTTTTCTCCTCCTATCTCCACTACAGTCTAAGCTTCTGAAAGATAGGAACCTTGTCTGTATTTTAATTGTATGTCCGTAGAACCCAGAATAGTCATTGGCACAAAGGGGGCACACATAAATTATAATTGGATGGTGATGATGATAATAATCATTTGTTGTGTTCTTACTGCATAATATGTATTGTGTTGAGCCATTTTTCCATATTATTCCTCTTAAAAATTAGATTAATACAATTTGTTGATCTATTTTACAGGCAGTGAAACTAAGAAAAAGAGAGTCAATGATTTACCTAAGATCACAAAGCTAAGGAGTGGATATAAACAAGAATCCTGGCAATTTAGTTTGAGCGATAGTGCTCTTAACCTCAATCTAAAGTGAAAATGAATGTATAATTTAGTTACAGGTTTTTCTACTCTAAATTTTCTCAGAATATGATCATGCCTCAATGTCATATTCCAACTTAAGTGGTAAAACATACTTAACATTGGGTGGAATAAATAAATTCTAAGGAGCATAGAGAAAAGTCCAATGGAAGGATCTGTTGGAATTGAGCTTTCTACAATCTCAGATTCCTCTTAGATTTGCCCATTGAAATTGCCAAGATTCCACAATTTCCTGGTTGATACATCAGTCTTATTCCTAGAAAAAGGAAAAATCAGAAGTTTGGCTCTTTTAGTATAGTAATCTACATGTGAAATATTTTCTTCATTAATTTTGACTTCAGCGACATCAGTTAGATAATCTCACTTTTATCCATCTGTTTCTAGTTTGACAACCTTAGATTTGACCCTTCCACTTTCTTGTTGCAATTTATTAAACACTGCATGGAACAGCCAAGGTATTTCCTTATCCTGAAATTTGTAACCGTTTTCCATTGAATATCACTCGTGAGTTATAATTGGTCTTATGCCAAGAGAGATAAGACAGTAGTCTAAAAATCTGCTTTTCCAGCTCTTTACATGGATAGCCAGCTTCCAGTCTAGAGAAGCATGAATCCTTACTAGGTTCTACCTTATCTCGACCCAACTTGAGGCAACCAATCAATGTGTCTCTTTCGTGTCGATGTTTCTCTCTTTCTCTCCCCCTCTCTTCCCTCCCTTCTACTCTCTCTGGAAATCAATGGAGAAAATATCCTCGGGTGAGGATTAAAAACAATGGCTGTCCTTCAGCTCCAGAAGTACATGTTACATTTCCAGCTAGAAACTGACAAATGTTAAGTCCTAATTCCAAATTCCATGGGGAAAGATTCTTATTTGAATAGCTATGATCAGGCTTCTGCACCTAGTTCAATTAGATGTGATTAGGAGTGTGCAGTCCCTAAGTAAAATTAATGACTTCTGGGAGCCCACCCCTGTGTTTTAGTGGTGGGAGTAGAAACCAGCTTTTCCCAGAGAAAGTTAAATGGGCTGAGCAGACATATATTATAGCCTTTAATGATCTTTGTTTTAGACTATATGCCTTGTTTTTAAAAAATAAAATAGATTTCCAAATTAAGTACAGATAAATTAGGTTATGATCAATCACATAAAAATTTCCTTATAAATTACTATCCCAATACATTTACAATATAATGTATTTGCTTGCAACTTTTCAGGAATTCACTTGTATTTCACAAAACAAAGTGCATCTTTAGAGAGTTATAAAGGGTGGTATTAATGATCATTTTTCTAAGGAATGAGAAAATACTATTTTATAGTATATTGCAACTCCAACTTTTCAAATGTAGTTTTACTTTAGTTGAATGACACAGTATTTCAAAATGAGTACTTTATTATTGTTTACTTTTTTCAAGTAGAGGCAATATCTACATTGGAGTATAATTTGGGAAATTGTTACAGGGATCAGAATATGCTACCAAGCAACTTGTTCTTGTTGATTTTATTATGCCTATGTTATGCATCTCATTTTCTCCTCAGTTGTTTGAATAATTTTATGTAAATCAGCATTCTTTATTCATTCTCAAATACTCATTTTCATGTCCAAGTCTATATTTTGGAACAAGTACAGCTTTCGGAAGCTTTTAGAAGGGAGCTGAGATACATGCATGATTTTAGGAACTACCTAAATATAGATCATTCTTAGACATATATCTCCAATGCTAATCTCTCTTCCTGTTTTGTCCCACATTATCTGCCATCCACATGACATTCCTCTTTGGAATCTAAATGATACCTCAAATTTAATATACTCACCACCATCCTGCCAACAGTCAGCCCCATACCAATTTTCCCATTACAACATTGGCTCCACCAATCTCCCAGCTTCCCAAAGTCTACCATCCTTCATCTTTCACACTATCAAGATTGGTTTATTTCTGCCCCCAAATACATTTTGGCTTCTTTTCTTCTATTCAACATTTGAGCCACCATTCCAGGCCTTATCATCCAATTTTTAGATTACAGCAATAAGGTCAAATTTAGCATCTCTTCACTCCACTATATGCTATGTAATTGTGAAAAGTATCCTTGACAAATGAAATTTTTATCACATTATTCCCTGTTTCCATTATTTTGAACATAAAATTTAACAACAACAACTGATGCTTGCATAATACTTAACAATGTTGTAAGGCCTTTTTTAAAGTGCTCTACATGTACTGATTCCTTTAATTTTGAATATCCACAACATAGATTACTACTATTATTCTGGATTTAGAGAAACTGGAAGAACAGAGAGGTTAAGTAACTTACTGAAATTTCACAGCTAATTAGTAACTTTTCCTGAATTGATCTATCAAACTCTTCTGCTTCTTACTTTTTAATAAATATTAACCTGAGGACATGTTCATTGATTTTTTTTTAGAGAGAGGGAAAGGGGAGGAGGGAGGGAGGGAGAGAGAGAGAGAGAGAGAGAGAGAGAGATCAGTTGCCTGCTGCTTCTGCATTTGCCCCACCAGGACTAGAGATCAAACCTGCAACCTAGGTATGTGCCCTTTCCAGGAATCAAACCCGCCACCCTTTGGTTTGCAGGACGAGGCTCCAACCAACTGAGGAGCCACACCGGCCAGAGCTTCTGCTTATTACTTTTAAACCATGTGCTACATTTGTTCCCAATATACTTCTCTGATCTTATTTTTTTCAGGAGTGAACACAGGTCCCACTGAAAGCCTATTTAAATAGAAGGGTGCATCATTAAAGTTGGGGCCAATAAATGGAAAATATGAGCCACACAAATTATTTAATATACATGCACACCTGCACTTACTCTAAGGGCAGTGGCATTTTTGCCAGTTTTCTAAACCAGTTAGATATGCCAATATGTTTTCAATTTTGGCCATGGCAAATCTATTCCTCATTTAAAGGGAAGGGAAAAGACTAGGTTGTCACACAGATTTACTAACAGGAAACTTTACTTGGCGGTTGTTGACATGGCCTTAATCTCTCCAGGTTTAGCAGCTGGACTCAGACCCTGTAATGATTGCTGTGTCACTCTCCAATCTGTGACTAATCCAAACTGCCTCCTGTTCTTGGGGGCAGGGGGGGGGGGAAACCAGTCATCTGTGAAGTATTGGTCATATCAATTTTATGTTGCAAAGTTTTCATTTGCAAAGACCTATTCCTGCTAGCTCACCTAGAGAAAGCTGTCAAAAGTCCCACTTCTACTCTAAACCCCCCAGAGTAAGCCCTGCCAACACAGATGAGTCCTTAGCCCTTTGCATTCCCCTCTGCCTCCTGTCAAAAATGTTAGATTTCTTACCAAGTAGCAATAGAGGAGACTGGATATTAAATTCTCTGACCTCCTAAAGAGAAGCAATATAATGTAATAAGGAGGATAAATAAAAGGCAGACATGAACTAAGCAGAAGTAGGTTTGCTATTAGGCTATTCTCTTTACTACCTCTACCAGCAAGAACAAGCTATATAATTTTTCTCACCTTAATAAAATAATCTGTAAAATGGGGATAGGGCCTAACTTATGGAATGCTATGAAGATTAAGTGATAATATGTTTAAAGTGCCTTGAACAGTACCTGGTATTCAATAAATAAAGGACAGTACATACAAAAAGTACATTTAAATCTAAGTGGAATTTCTGGTCTTCTTTTGGGATGTGAAAACCTAGGAAGGGTATCACTTACATAGTTACAACACCAACAAAAATACAGGGACAAATTGGAAATTCAAAAATTATCTTAATCCCATCAGGAAGCCGAGGTTACCAGGCAAGCAATGAACCTAAAATCTCAGATGTTTTCAAGAGTGGACAGGACACAAGTACTTTCTTACCTGATGTAGAGATAGTCAGACATCAGTAAGGAGATTTTAGCTAAATTTTCTAACAAATTGGTAAAAGCCAAGTCTAGGTTAGCCAAGAATATAGAACCCGTTAAGGCCACACAAGTGAGGTAATGCACATTCATCTGAAAGATATTCTTCATAAACCTACTGGATTAGAATAGCAAGACTCCTGAAAAAGCAGTTCTCATTGCAAAGGACTTCAGGAGGAAGGAGAACAGTCACTGTAGGAGAGTAAGGAAAAACCACCAAGATCCTTCTTTAGCACCAAAGACTCAAATGGTTGAAAAATGGCAGCAAAAACTACCAACCATAGGACACTTTCTCTTTGGACAGTAGGGGAAGTTAATGAGAATTTAAGAATTTTCAAAGGAATAAAAGTTTCTGTGCATGTCTGTAATTGGGCTGTTTCTTTCCTTATTGTTGAGTTTTGAGAGTTCAATAAATATTTTTGATAAAAGTCACTTATCAGATATGTGACTTACAAATATTTTGTCGCAGCCTGTGACTTGTCTTCTCATAACAACATTTTTTTTTAATTTTCACAAATCACAGTTTATCATTTTTTTTTCTATCATGGACTATACTTTTGGTCTCATGTTCAAAAAAATTTACCTAACTTAGGCTCAGAAACCCCTATGATTTCTGTAAGTTTTATAGTTTTACATTTTCTGTTAGGTCTGTGATCCACCTTGAGTTAATGTTTTTGTTTGGTTTAGGTGTGTGTTTCAAGTTCAGCTCAGTCAGTCTCTCTCTCTCTCTCTCTCTCTCTCTCTCTCTTGGTTTATAAGTATTCAATTGTTTGAACACATTTGTTGAAATGACTGTCAATTGTCTTTGGACTGCATTTTTGTGTGTCTACTTTTTTTTCAGGATTTTATTTATTTTCTTTTTCTTTTTTTATTGCTTAAAGTATTACAAAGAGTATTACATATGTCTCCTTTTTGTCCCCCTTGACAATCCCCCGGCCTCCCCTACCCCCCAGTGTCTTCTGTCCATTGGTTATGCTTATATGCATGCATACAAGTCCTTTGGTTGATCTCATACCCACCCCCCCCCCAACCCTCCCGGCCTTCCTGCTGTAGTTTGACAGTCTGTTCAATGCTGCTCTGCCTCTGTATCTTTTTTTGTTCATCAGTCTATAATGTTTCTTATTATCCATAAATGAGTGAGTTCATGTGGTATTTTTCTCAGCTTCCCAGGGGCCGTCTCAGTCTCACAGGGGCCATCTCAGCCTCACAGGGGCAAGAGTTCCTTCTTTTTTACAGCAGCATAGTATTCCATCGTGTAGATGTACCACAGTTTTCTAATCCATTCATCTACTGATGGGCACTTAGGCTGTTTCCAGATCTTAGCTATGGTGAATTGTGCTGCTATGAACATATGGGTGCATATATCCTTTCTGATTGGTGTTTTTGGTTTCTTGGGATATATTCCTAGAAGTGGGATCACAGGGTCAAATGGGAGTTCCATGTTTTGTTTTTTGAGGAAACTCCATACTGTCTTCCATAGTGGCTGCACCAGTCTGCATTCCCACCAGCAGTGCACAAGTGTTCCTTTTTCTCCACATCCTCTCCAGCACTTGTCGTTTGTTGATTTGTTGATGATAGCCATTCTGACAGGTGTGAGATGGTACCTCATTGTTGTTTTGATTTGCATCTCTCGGATGATTAGCGACTTTGAGCATGTTTTCATATGTCTCTTGGCTTTCTGAATGTCCTCTTTTGAAAAGTGTCTATTTAGGTCCTTTGCCCATTTTTTCATAAAAGCCTAAGCGACCAGACGACTGGCTGGTAGCTATGATGCACACTGACCACCAGGGGGAAGATGCTCAACACAGTAGCTGCCCCCGGGTGGTCAGTGCACTCCCACAGCGGGAGCTCCATTCAGCTGGGCGCCAGACTCCAGGCTCATGGCTGGTGAGTGCCGCTGAGGTGGCATGAGCCTCCCTCTCACTCTCCTGCAGACACTCCCCCTGTTGTGCCTGAGCGGCAGTGGCAGGCGCAGTGGGTCCGGGATGACCAGGAGCAGTGCAGTGCCCAGCCTGAGCTTGGGATCGATATGGAAAGTGGGATGGAGCCCGACAAGCTGGCTGGGCTACAGCAGCACAGAGGTCCACTGATCCTCGCAGGCCAGGCCAAGGGACCCCATGGGTGCACAGATGCACCAGGGCTCTAATCTAATCTAATAAAAGAGAAACATGGTAATTAGCGTACGACCGCTACCCTTCCCGTTGGCTAATTAGCGAGATATGCAAATTAATCACCAGCCAAGATGGCGGTTAACCACCAACAAAGATGGTGGTTAATTTGCATATGTAGGCACAATGCAGGGAGGCGAAAGGGAAAGCACGGAAGAAGCCCC